>NW_022196894.1:34725567-34743801 GCF_008632895.1 Mastomys coucha | reverse complement strand
CCACGTGTGTGTGGGGGGGTACCACGTGTGTGTGACCTTATTTTTCTTAGTATATAAGCTAAAGTAACAATTCACAGCAGTATACCCCAAAGTAACTTATTTTTCCACATACAGGCTCACACAAACACAAGCACACATGGAAACAGAGATGCTCTCACAGCAGTGTTTACCTGTTCAGGACTGCAAACAACCTAAATGCCCATCAGGGAGGACTGTGAACTGTATTTCCTTTTTAATTTCTATAAGGGATAGCTGTATAGCTGCCTGCAAGTGTGGGGTAGTGTTTTATTCTCATGTTTACTGGAAAATGTTCAATATTGATTGAATGCACTATGTCAGAATTCTTGGTTTCAGATTTTGAAATACTTTGGATTTTGGAGTATTTATACACATGAAAAGGAGCTATGTTGGGAACACGAACTACGGTGAAACACACAAAAAAAATCATTTATAGCCCATATATTTTTTACAAAGAGACTGACAGCAATTTTACATAGTATTTTTAATAACTTGTATATGGGGACTGGAGAGATGGCTCAGCGGGTAAGAGCACTGACTGCTCTTCTGAAGGTTCTGAGTTCAAATCCCAGCAACCACATGGTGGCTCACAACCATCAGTAATGAGATCTGACGCCCTCTTCTGATGCGGCTGAGGACAGCTACAGTGTACTTACATATAGTAATAAATCTTTAAAAAAAATTTGTGCATGAATCTTCATGGCATTGAATTTTTTTAAATTTAATTTATGTATATGAATGTTCTCTTTGCATGTACACCTGCATGCCAGAAGAGGGCATCAGATCCCATTATGGATGGTTGTGAGCTAAGGTGTTGCAGAGAACTGAAATCAGGACTTTCGACTGTTAGCATATAAGTACTCATAATACTTTATTTTGAGCCCTTCATGATTCAGATGTTCAGCTCAGAGCTGCTGTGTAATATTATGTGGCAAAAAGATGTATTATGACTCCCATGAGAGGGAACTATGTACTACTGGCAGTCAGAATGTCTTAGGGACAAACTATTTACAGAATTTCTGGAGTGGGAAATGGAGACAGAGGTAAGTAGATAGAATTGTGCTTTGCATTACACCCTTTGATTTTGAATTTCCTTTGATCAAGAGAACATAAAACTGAGCCTGGCAGAGGCAACTCATGTCTTTAATCCCAGCACTTGGGAGGCAGAGGCACGGATATCTCTGTGAGTTTGAGGCCAGTCTGGTCTACAGAGCCAGTTCTAGGACAGCCAGGGATATCTGGAACTATTGAAAACAAAAATAAAAACAAAAAAAGCAAAACCACAAATAATTGACCCTAAAATACCTAAAATAAGAAAGAGGATTTCTCATTTCCTTCATTATTTCAGAAAGTATTCTTCATTAAGGCTGGGAATGTAGCTTGGCAACAGTGTTTACCTCACATGCACAAGGCTCTGAATTTGAGTCCCAGCCCTGAAAGGGGTAAGGGGATTTTATGCAGCCCAGACTGGGTTGTTACTAACAGACAGTATGTAATAAGCATCGATGTGTCACAAATAATTTATTTCTAGTAGGTAACCAAGCAAAGTTAATGATATATTTTATAAATAAGCATATCAACATCTCTTTAATCCAAATGGATTGGGGTGTCAGGAAAAATAAAGTTAAAAGGAAAATCTTCTAAAGATGATTACTTTTAGGAAGGACTATATTACAGTAGAATGGAAACCCTACCCCACCTCACCCCCCCACCCAAAAAAAAATCGTGGGAATCCTCAGAAATGTTGGCAATCATCTTCAGAAACCAAGAGGCGCTTTTAATGTGATCTTCAAATTCTGTTGTGAGCCTTGTGGGCCAGACTGTTTTATTTTTCATTTAATTCTCTTGCATTTTTGTATATTTTATAATCTGTGGTGTATTTTCAGAGGTATTGTGATACTATCCAAATTAACATAAAATCTACTTAATCAATATACTTAGGAATACGTTCAAGATGTTTTACCTATAGCATACGCAATTAAAAATGTTCAGAAAGTATTTCTGTAGTCAAACAAATGCAACCACAGCGAAGATGAAAGCATCAAACGGTAGTGCCAGGATCAAGGAACTAAAAGCAGTGTAATCAACACACCCTGCCTCACGCCAGGGCCTCCTAGAAGCAAGAGACCTGCCACTTGGCTATCCTTTTAACCTCTGAAATTTTTGAGTTGTCTTCATTTTTTTCCCCCGTGACTACTCCAAGTCGTCTCATTTTTCTAACAGAACATTTCCTGAATCTAACCCTTTACGGTCATCCCGATCATCCAAACCATATTAACTCTTGTTTCTAGAAAGGCCTCCACACTTTGTTATAAACTCTTCCACAGTCCGTCTTGCTCAAATCTGGAAATCCGTCCCTTTTAAGTGCTTGGAGAGCTTCCAACTATCTCCAAAAGTCAACGTGTTTATCCACGATTTTAAATATCTGTGCCACTCTCAAAAATGTCCTCACCCCACAGACCAACTGCGGGGTTTTAAATAAACCAGGCAAATACTTCCTTCAACCTCCCTGGGGCTCGCCCTCCTGTTCACATTCCTGCTGCGTATCAACAAACCCACGCCACACGGCCAAATCAAGGTTTGTTTTGCGTTTTTTTGTTTATTTGTGTATTTTATTTTATTTTCCTCCAGAACTCCTTTCGAGGTTCCCTTCCTCCTGGATCATCTCTCTCTCATCTTCCCAATCCCTTAGCAGGATCACTCGTGGGCCTCCGACCGCGGTAAAGGCGACAGCGGAACACTAAGTTTGTTCGGGGCCGGAGCGAGCACAGGGCTGGGGCAGTTTGCCTCCAGAGTCCCCGGCTCCGTGCCCAGGCCGCTCGGACACAGGGCCGTGCACGCAGAGCTGACCAGCTCGCCCGCCTCCAGGACTCCTCGAGGAGGAACGACCCTGCCTGCAGCCTGACCGGGTGTCTGCGTCCCCTGGCCGGGTCGAGTACGGCAGCCGGCACCGGGCGACCACCCAGGGCGGGCAGGTGACGGTGGCGGAGCCCGGAGGTGAGGGGCGGGGCGGCCGGCTGAGCGCCGCGTCCCGTACCCCGTGGCCCGCGGCAGGGCCGTTGCGGAGCTCCCCGCGGAGCCTGCTGCTCCCACTCACCTGCAGGTGGCCGTCCCAGACAACTCCGGACGCCCCCCGCCCAAGGTAAGCCACGTCAGCTGGGGTAACCCAAGCACGGCGCCACCGTCGACGCGCCCCTGGGAGTCAGCCACTCGCTGGGAGACGGAAGGCTGGGTTAAGGCGTCGACCTATCGGAGCGGCGCACAGGGCGTTGCCATGGGGATCGGGCACGCCTTGTTTGTAACTAACTGCGTCACAATGACAGAAACCAACCAGTGCCCTAAAGCCTTCCACTTCCTCAAAGACGGGGCCAATGGATTCTAAGAAGGACGTGCGGGGCGGAATCCTATGGTGGGGTGTGACCCGGAAGGAGATCCAAGAAGGCCTGACAACACCAAAAGGGGTGGGCATTCGGCAAAGATCAGGTGTTTGCTGTACGGGTTGGAAGTTCCGGTTTACCCTACTTTCCCGTCTTGCGCTGTTCCTGGTAAGGACTATGGCTTCGGCTTCTGAGAAGACTTTGGACTAGGGGCACCAGCTGCTAATATTTGGGATTGTGTGAGAACCAACCCGGAGCAGAGCCTGCAACTTGGTCCTTCCTATGGGGGCGGGGGAAAGAAGAAAACACGAGACTAGCCAAAGACAAACCGCAATTTAGTAACGGAACTCCGACTACAACCTGACATCACAGGGCATCACTCAGGATGTGAGGGTAAGAGACAGTAGTGAAGAGTTGAGAAGTTCCCCTAAGGAAGTGACGCTTCAGCTGGGATAAACAAACTGAGATTTAAGGGCTCAGGCTCTGTGAGGAGTCAGTAAGGAACTCCAACAAGAGATAGAAAGCACTCAAGTGCTCCTTCACCCTAAAGGGGAGAGATGGGGGAGCAGAAACCCAGCCAACTCCTAATGATTCCGACATTCTTCAAAAGAATGTTAACATAAATTTATTGAATCTCATTTTACTTCAAGCTTTTAACCCACTAGATTTGCAGTCTCATCCTAATGAATATAACCTTTTCCAAATAGCATAGTAAGGCATCTTCTAGCTGCTCATTTAAAATTGTGTATCTTATATTTATTATATCTTTTGCCACCTAACATAACTATTTGATTTATCTTATTGTCTCATAACTAGTTTATTAGTTATAAGAAATCCCGAGACTTGTCTCTTTTGATCTCAGTTTTATCTCCAAGTCCCAGAATAGTATGTCCTTTGAATCAGTAAGAAATGTATGATTATCTTCAATTTGGGATGCCATCAACTTCAAAAGACTGATTTATACACAGTTTTGGAGGGAGGCACAGAGCTGGGATATGAAGGAAACGTTATCTCTCTGTACTCTGTATACTTACCTACATTTAGCCTTAGAATGAATGTTTCAGATTTAGGATAAGTATATCTCTTTACTGAAGAATTTAGAAAATATCTAGTAGGTATGGCTCCACCTTCTCTTCCGTAGGTCTAGACTGGTCATTCACAGAAAATTGCAGTGAACACAAGGGAAACGGAGGAAATGTGGAGAGGTTAGAGTTGAGGTGAGCTGAAGCTCCTTCAAAAATCAATGGACTAGAGATGGTTTGAACTGCAATTCAACTGCAGCACATTGGCTCTGAGAGGTCAAGATAGTAAAAGGTAATTCATGAATTCTCTAGGTGTGTGTGATGCACATTAATCCCAACAAGCCTTTAATCCCAACACTTGGGAGTCAAAGAGACAGGCAGCTCTCTTGAGTTTGAACCCAGTTTGGTCTATACATGGTGATTCAAGGTCAGCCAAGGCTGCTGAGTGAGTCATCATGTGTCTCTTTCAAAAGCAAATAGTTAGGAATTAACACAGAAAACAACAGTGAAGATCAGTGGTTGGGGGAGGGGTGGTACAGGCAGCATCATTTGTGGATATTTGGAGATGGTGATATGAACTGATAGGCAAGGAGCATGTTGCCTATATGAAATTGCATTTTATGCAAAGATATTTAGATATGATTCTAAAACCTCAGAAGTTTGCACCACTCAGGTCCTTGGGAGATTCATCATGATATGGGCCCATGAGATGGTTTCATAGGTAAACCTCTTGCCATACAAATGTCATGACTCAAGCTTGATTCCTGGAATCTATGTGAAGGTGAAAGAAAAGAAACAAACAGAAGTTGTCATTTGACCTCCATGTGTGCTATGGAAGTCATATAGACACATCATACCCATACAATGATAATTAGATAATTATTTTAAAAAAAGAACGAACATTTTCCCAACTAAAAGTATAGGGAGGAAAAGTTGAGGGCACAAAGTGTGCTATCTTGCAGCACATTTGTATTATTGAAGTAGAGAAGGAATACTGGAGATGAAAAGGCTTTAGATCCAGAGTTAGAGATGGCCGAAATAAGGCTGAAAAGTCTAAGTGGAAAAGGATATGGGAATAGAGATGATAAGAAAGGGTAGGGCACAGCTAACCCAAACTAAGGATTTATGGGAAGCCTTATGGAAACCCACTACTTTGTAAGCTAATTTTAAAATATAATGATTTTCTAAAATGGAGTTCCAACAGAGCTACTTTGCATGGCTGCATAATGCTGTTCTCATATCCATGGGTATTCAACAAAACACTGGGTATGGGATATCTCTATGAGTTATTAGCCAAGAAGTGCCCAGAAACCCAAAAAATATAAGCTACTGCAATTGCTCTTGCAGTTCACCAGAACTAGATAGTAAAACTGTATTGTAGACCATACACACTCATTACAGGACATAGAGGAATTGAACTAAGACTAACTTAGAAACCGGCTAGCCCTCATAGTGCTAGAAAGTTTGGCTGCTGGGAGAGAAAAGTTATCATTGGTCTTAGCCCAGAATGGACCCTGCATTCTACAGTACTGGCTTGACATACAATAATGGCATGACTGCTTTGGGGGTTACCAACCCCTTTCTGGTTGGATTTCAGGCATGCTCTAGAAAAGGGAATGTCTGGTACTGTATGTAAATCTGGTCAAAAGCCTTTGGCTGGGAAGATCAGACACTAGGAAGCACATGTCTTGCTGAGTGAACATGTTTTCACATTGCCTTCTAAATATGTGTATGCCCACTAATTAGTGATGCTTCTTCTTGCAATGAGCAAAGGTAAATGCAGAAATTTGTAAATAGTCAAAAGGATGGAGAATAAGGGTTTGTCAAGTACTCAGCCTTGAGAATAACATCTGTATTACTTCCCACCTCTATGGCTTATCAAGAAGCAGAAAGAACTTAAAAACTGGAGGACGGGGAGGAGTGCTTTGAAATGCTGTACTCTGGACATGGCATGGCTGTTGCACTCATGAATTAACCAGTAGTGGTGGAAATTTGTGTAAGTTGGTACAAGATGCTTGTCAGTATTCCAGCACAGATGGAGATGGGGTACATGAGGCCCTTTTCCTAAGCAGCTACTGGCAGTTAAATGCCTGTTGAGAAGGGGAGTCATTCTTTTTCAATGATGTCACTACTAGTAAATTTCACATGATTCAGTAAATAATCCCTCACATGAAAGCAACCCTAACTAAACTCAATGTATTGCTATTTTTTTAGTGACATAAAAGTGGGGGTAGGGGTGCTAAGAGACTTTTCTAGAGGGACTGTGAGGAAATAAGTGTTTATAATCAAAATGCATTGCATACATGTATGAACTGTCAAAGAATTAAAACATGTAACAAAAGAAATGGTCTCACTCTTCTGATTTACTGTTACCCAATTCCCTCTCAAGGCCTTCCTTCATCTTCTGCTACACCAAATATAGACATCCCAAGACTTTCCAGTGTTGTGCCACGAAGCATTTGTGAACCCCAAAAGACCACCAAGGAGCCATTTCTGATGTAATCACATTAGGATCTCTTTATTACAAACTCGAGTTTAGGCTTACTCACCACCAGCCCACAGGACGGTTTGGTGAAGCAGCCCTGAACTCTCATTGGGACAAGGTTTTATATGAAATGAAAGTGAGGGAGGGTCCAGCCTGGTAAGCATCTAATTGTCTATTGTAAGCCAACAGGTAGGTGCTCTGAAGCAAGATCGTGTATAATCACTAACAGGTCTGAAAGTCCATCTGAAACAATCAGACTTAATCTTTGATTAACTGTTGCTAGGAAGTTGCTAGGGAGTAACTGGCCAAGGACAAGCTGTGGGGTCCTTCCTGGCACTTGGGTGCAGCCTGGGTTCTCTGGCTTTTTTTAAGATGGAGGCAGATTCCAAGATGGAGCAAGTTTGGCCTCTCACCAATGTGTCTTCCAGATAAAATATTTTCAACTTAACATTTATTCAAACATTTGTCAAGTATAAGTTGCATGTAGCTATCATATGTATATGAAAAAGTGTATCATATATACCTCAAGTATAATATATACCAATACATCACTTACAAGCTAGAAAAAGAAGTGGCCAATTAAAGGCTTTTTTTTTTTTTAATTGAAAAAATAGTGTGTGGGGGCTGGAAAGATGTCAGTAGTTAAGAGCACTTGCTCTAACAGAGGACCCGTTGGGTTCCCAGTACCAATATCTGGTGCCTCATAGTTACCAGTAACTCAAGCTCAGACACCCCTTTTGATATTTTGAGTAAATACCCCCACATACCCACATAGACATACACACACAAACACTCACAAACAAGTGGTAATTGAGCATATTTTCCATTTCACCATTTTAAAAAGGAAATAAAGCAATGGCCAGGTATAATGGTACATGCCTCTAATCACAGCACTAAGAGGAAGCAGAAAGTAGAACTGCGAAGTCTAGTAATTCCAGGCCAGCCAGAGCTATATAGTGAGACTTTAAAAAAAAAAAATTTTTTTTACTATAATATATGAGCTATAAACTACTGTTTCTGTCTCTTCTCCTGTCTTTCTTTGTTTTTTTTTTTCTCCTGTCTTTCTTAATGTAATGCTATTTAATTGACCAGTTACTTCTCTAAACTTTGTCAAGGTCAAAACCATAAAAGCAGTAGTGGCACACACTTTTAATCCCAGCACCTGGGAGGCAGAGCCAAGAGTTCTAGGACAGAGAACCCATCTCAAAAAAAGAAAAAAAAAAAAATATATATATATATATGTATATGTGACAATATTAATAAAGGAAATTCTGAATAACAAATATAAAACATTGAAGTAATCCTTCAACTTTTCCAGAAACACTATTTATTTAAAAACAAAACCAAAACAACTTTTAGTTAGAAAACAGAAATGAAAGAAAATTCATATTAACAATAAAATTTCACATTGAGTTCTGTCCCACAATTAAAGCCCACAAATTTTTTTGTGAGTAGAGACAGGGTATAGAGACGGGGAAAGAACTGAGAGTGAGGTAGGCAATGCTTTGCTTTTTGCTTCCAAGTGTTGCATGAAGATAATGCGCTGGAAAGCCACTGGCATAGCCCTAGTCATCCTGCATGCCAGAGGCAAAACTAACAATCTCTTAAAAAGCAAGATTGCCAGCTTTCACAGTAACTCTCTAGGGAGGTTTGGTTCCACCGATAAATAAAGTTCCTAAATCTATACTAAGCTCATCCTTTGGAACATCAATCTCATCCCCTGGTTCTTCTCCAAGCTGCTTCCACCAAGGTGCTTGTATGTGCTTCAGGGTGGTAAGATGGGCCTGCTTGGCCTTGGCTGCCACAGGCCGAGATCTACTTAGGAATTGCTCAGGTTCCTTTCCTTCTGCCTCCTTCAGACTTGGTGCCTCTGCAGCAAACAGAAAGTAAATGGGTTAGTGGAAGTATGCCAGGCGAGCAGCCCCTTGGAAACAGCAGAGCTGGAGCTTAGCTATAGTCGGACAGGACAGGGCTCTAACTCTCAGTATGCTGTCACTGCCAACTATGAAAGTAGGTGTTCTAGTGAAAAGTTACAGATGTGGGTGACAGCAACAACCCCCCAATCCCTGGCAACTTCCAAACTTAAAAGAAAAACGATAAATTGTGTTAGATAGCTTAAAGAGAGAAATTTCAGTAAAAACGTTATCAATAGTTATTTTTGACAAGTTCATTGTACTGAAACTACTGTCACTACCTAATTCTAAAATACAAAAAAAAAAATTAAAAAGTTTTGGGCAGATTGTGTCTAGAAGAGCACTACATCTTTGAAATTAGTAATTTTGATGGAGTTGAAATATTTAAATTTATAACAAACACAAACAGAAGGCATAGAGTTGAAAACTGGGATGATGTAAGATTTCCTGAGGACTAGAATAAAGACTATTTGTGGCACTTTTCTTCTAAAGGTTTTGGGTGCCACATCTCTTGCAAGAGGTATTCCATTTATGAAACAAAGATGGATGTGGAGCATACTCATCAACTGTTCAATATTGGTGCTGATCTGAGCCATCAAAGCTTCTCTGTGTTGCTGGGCTCGCTCTTCTATGGCTCTTCCCATAAAATAGTGTTGAAGTCGTTCTTGTGCTTGTGCATGGAGCTCTCTGCTGGCCACATCTGACATCTGAGAGCCCTGAAAACACAGGACAGAAAACTTGTAAAGACATTATGTATCAAAATATGCTTTACTTACCCACCAGGATTTTTAGCAATCTCCCATTTTATCAATAGAATCTTATAGCTCTTATCAATTTGTACACTAGTGCAAGTATTAAGTTATCTTTAAAAATAGCTTTAGTTGTATTCATGCCTGTAATCTCAACACAGGAGCAGAAGCAGGACAATCTTAAGATCAGGATCAATCTGGGCTATATAGTGACACTGTTTCTCAAAAAACCTAAACGAGAAATGAACAAGCATGCAAACAACCTCACAACAGGAACAAAAAAGAATCCATCAAACCAACCAAGCAGAATTTAAACAATAACAACTTCCCATACTCTAACTTTATATAATGATATAGACGGGCAAGTTACTTTTTAAAAATTTCTAGATTTTATTTTGTATGTATGAGTTTTGCCTGCATGTATAAATGTGCAGCACCTGTGTCTTATGCCCGCAGAAGGGGCTAGAACAGGGTTTCAGATCCCTTGGAACTGAAGTTAAAGACAGTTGTGAGTTACTTCGTTAGGGTTAGGAACTGAATCTAGAACCTCTGCAAGAACAAGTATTCTAAAGCACTGAGCTATCTCTCTAGGCCGCCATGGTTTTGTTTTGTTTTTTGTTTTGGTATGCTTCCAAACATCATTTCTTTAAAGACATGGTAAGAAATGAGACCCTGAGATTAGGAGACCATAATTAAAGTATAAATGGTTTAGTAAAGTTACCAGTCTAGAAGAGGAGAGAAGCCAACTCCCTTTGTTTTGGACTTCATTTGAAATATTGTTATTTCTTATCCCATTCCTACTCCAAATGCACCCTTTACCATAATGCTATAACTGGTTCTGGTTTCACAAAATGAGACAAAAATCAGCTAAAAGACCCTATCATTTAGACTACTCAAATAATTTAAGGGTGATGTTAGGGACAATTTGGATAAAAATGAAATAATCTTAGCCTTAAAGCTGATAAAATTTCTGACACCACAGCTTTCTCAAATACTAATGTACCCCAATTGATAGCTTACATTTCAGCCACGGACCTTATCAAAGCATAGTAAAGAATGAAAAACTGGGGTATTCACTACACTTACACTCATCCTTCCATATGTATGACATCTGCACTCATATTCAACTGAAGAACCAAAGCATTAGAAAACACTGCCTATACACTAAATTCCTACATAAACAAACTTCTAAAACATACACTCAAACATCAATTTACAATGTCTTTACTTTGATTAAAGGAAGTACATAACCCAGAGGTAGAGTATACCCAAGGATAGGCAGAGCGTATATGGAAGAACTATACCATTTGACTAAAGGGATTTGAGTGCCTGCGAAAGAAGAGGTCGAAAAACTAAAAATAAGAGCTAAAAGTGTGTAACAAAAGGCAACTGAAATTCATAAAACTAAAGGTTTTTTTGTGTATTAAAGGACACAGTTAAAGGGCAAGCCACAGAATGAAATAAAATCATTTATCAGATAACAGAATACAGAGAATCACTCAGCTCATCAACAAAAATGCAATGTGATTTGAAAATGGGCAAAAGTCTTGAATATATGTTTCTGCAAATGGTAAATAAATACATGGAAATACACTGCAAACATCTGATCATAAAAGAAATGCAAATGTAAAACAGTCTACCAGTCAATGAGCTAACAAGTCATATTTACTAGGTATATCTAAAACATACACTGGCTGAAGACAGCTCCATCAGGAGTGCTTGCCTCACATGCAGAGAGTCCCTGGGTTTAATCTCCAACATGATGTAACACTGTACAGTATAGCAGTGCATGTCTGTAATCGCAGCACTTGAGAGGTGAAGGCAGGAGGAGCAGAAGTTTAAGGTTACCCTCAAAGCTTACAGAATGAGCTCTACACCAGTTTGGACTTCATGAGACAAACCAAGGCAAACTTTAAAATACATCCCCATCCAAAACAAACAAACAACAAAAACCAAACAGAAATAAAATCCTTGAATGCTACCGTTGAAGTAATAAAATATGCAACACATCAACAATGGGTTGTAATCCAAAATATTATTTTTTTAGATAGTGTCTTACTACACATCTCAGCTAGGCCTCAAACTCAGATATCTACCTGTCTCTGCCTGTGGAATATGCCTAGTGGAATTTCATTCCCATCTTAAGAAAAAAACATTTAGACACAATCTACAGCCTGAATAAATCTTAAAGACATTATACTACGTGAAATAAATTGTGTACAAAGGATATGACTTCATATTAAATACTTAGTCAGATTCAGATGCATACTGGTAGTTGTCAGGAGCCAAGGGGAATAGGTATTTTGTTTAATCAAAAGTGGGAAAAAAAGTCTAGGTGATTAAAGCTACACAACAAGGTAAATGTACCTCATGTGTCTGGATAATTAACGATTATTAAAACAGTATCTTTTAGGTTTTGTAGTTTTACTTTTGCAGTGCTGAATAGGTGCAGGGTCCTGTATACACTAGTATTTAATATACTTTTAAAGATTTATTCCTACTTGTGTGTGTGTGTGTGTGTGTGTGTGTGTGTGTGTGCATGTGTGCACATATATTCACAAGCATGTGGGTGCCTGTGGAGGCCAAACCTGTGTGTCAATTCTGCTGGAATTGGAGTTCCTGGTGCTTGTGAGCTACTCAACATGGATGTTGGGACTTGTAACTCAGGTCCACTGAAAGGGGAGTAAGCACTCTTAAGCTCTGAGATATCCCCATCCTGATAATATATATGTTTAATAAACTACCAAATTACTTTTACATTCTTATGAGACTCTGATCAATCATATATCTTCTATTTGATTGCCAACACTCAGTGTTTCAATCTTTAAAAATCTAGTCATTCTAATGGTTGTGGATCACCTTACTGTGGTTTTAATTATGTTCTCTAATGGGTGGTGTGATATGCCTTATCATGTGTTTATTTTCTTTGGAAGAACTGTCTTTTCAAGTCTTTAGGCCATTTAAAAAATACAACATGTGTTTTCTTACTGTTCAGTTTTAAAAATTCTTTGTATATATTAGTATGTAGAAAAATAAATAGCAAGACATTTTCCTAACTCTGATTTCTATTTTCTTTATCTTAAGAGTTCTGAAGAGCACATTTTAAATTTTGAAGTCAATCTATTTTCTTTGTTTGGCTTCTGGGTAATTTGAAAAATCACTAACTAATTCAATGTCATAATATTCTACCATATTTTCTTCTAGAAGTTTTATAGTTTTAGGTTATGCATTTTATTAGATTTGATACATTTTGAGTTAAATTTTGTACACAATATGGAATTTGGATTGAAATTCAGCTTTTCTTCTATTGTACTAATTATATGAACCTCTAGAAATTATGTGTACTTAGCTCCTGGAACCATGACTCTGTTTTCTGTTTCTATCAGTTGATGACTCTATCCAACTTGGACAAGTGGAACAGCATGCTATTTATTCTTTATATCTAGCATATTTCGCTTAACATTCTTACAAGGCTCATCCACACTGGCTTTGTATATTTTAAAGGTATACTATTGGGTACATAAAGCTTTAGAAATTTTATGTTCTCTTCACTAAATGACACTTTATGACAGTACTGTTTCCCTTTACTTTTCCACTTAAAAAAATAAAACTTTTCGAATTAATATATAGCCAAGCCTTCCTTTTAAGTCATTTTATATATGTGCATGTACTGTACCTGTTTCTATGTGCACCGTGTGTGTACAGTGCCCACAGAGTCCAAGAGAGGTTGTTGTTGGATCCTTAATACTAAACTTACAGGTGGTTGTAATCGTCTGATGTGGGTGCTGGGAACTGAACCTGGGTCCTCTAAAGAGCAGCAGGTATTCATAACTGCTGAGTCACCTTCCTGCCCAGATCTTAGTTTTAATTTTACTCCAAAAACCTGTTTTTTTTTTCTTTTCTAACTAGAGTCATACTGCTTTAGTCTCTTACCTTGATTTTTCCTATTATCCTATTACTTTCTTATACATTCCCCCTTTTTCTATTTTCTTTTTGATTAATTAAAGTATATATTTTATTTGGTTTTTTGATTTCCTTTGTAAGTTTTTGCTCTCTATTCATTGTTGTAGGATTTGTATTATGTACCATTAACTTACCAATTTAATTCTGAGTGATACCATATTAATTTATACACAGGAATTTAAATCATACATGTATTTCTTCTCTTCTGGCTTTTATGTTACTGTTTCCATATATTTTACTTTTTAGTATGCTACAATGACTATAATTATAATGTAAGTTATTACTACTATTCAAAACAAAGAGCACCAAACTAAAAACAAAAGCTTATTTTAGAAAATAGTTTTCAATGGTGAGATGGCTCAGTGAGTAAAGGCTCTGTGTGCTGCCAAGCCTAATGACCTGAGTTTGATGTTTATAACCTACATGGTGGAAAGAGAGGACCGACTACAGGTTGTCTTCTGACCCCTAGACAATAAATAAACAAACAAACAAGCCAATAAAAATAGTTTAGTTGAGATACTACCATATCTTTTCATTTATTCATCTATAGTTACTTTAGTCCTACAACAATAGAAATGGATAGCTGTCATAAAGGCTGAACACTCCATAACACTGAGGGTATTATTAACTATGTGGTGCATATGACAAGAGTCAGTGATATTTTATAAAGATTTAAACAATGATGAAAACCTTATACAAGTAGGACTAAATATTGTTATACAATTTACTTTATATCATTGCTCTGTTCCAATGGTTATCAGGATCATGTATGGACAGAGATACATTTGTATTCTGCTTTTCATTTTGTGGAGGTTAGACTCTGGAAGAATAAAATGTTACATGGTAGGATTACCTAAAACTATTATATCAAACCATTAATATAGTCACCCTACAGTTTTTTTTCTTTTTGGGAAAGGGTTTCTCTATTTAGTTCTGGCTGTCCTTGCTCTGTAGGCCAGTTTGTCCTCGGACTCACAAAAATTTGCCTCCTGAGTGCCAGGATTAACAATGTGACTCACCCTTCTGGGCTTAGACTTTAGATTGTAGAAATTTGTATTTGTATGAGGAGGGAAAAGGAGGAAGGAAGGGAAGAAACAAACTCAGACACAAATTCATTAGCATAATCCTAACAAAATGTGAGCAGTACTTTGATATACTAAGAATGGTTGGTTCAAATGAGGAAAGTAAGAATTCTGATCGAAATGTATAACCTATCAGTTTTTCCATAAAATTTGACAAGTGTGGAAACATGGGGAATAAAAGAAAAAAGTAGGCTGATTATAGTCACAAGAATGGCTGAGTCCTTCAAACATGTGCAAAGTGTAAGGTCAGAGACTCAGAGGGAAGAGGCAGGTAGCACCTACTCTGCATCACTGTGCCCACACACAGTCAGAGTAATGCATGTTTCTGTTGTGGAAAGGTGTCAGCAGCATTGCAGCTTTAAAGCCAAAGAGGCAGAGCATCAAATTTTACATCTTACTATGTCTTGGGAGTTTAGACTAGTGAATATAAGTTCTTTTTTTTTTTTTTTTTTGCTTTTTTTGAGACAGGGTTTCTCTGTGTAGCTCTGGCTGTCCTGGAACTCACTCTGTAGACCAGGCTGGCCTCGAACTCAGAGATCCACCTGCCTCTGCCTCCCAAGGGCTGGGACTAAAGGCGTGCGCCACCACCGCCCGGCTTGTGAATATAAGTTCTTATGCATGTGTTTCAGCATATGGAGGTAAGAATGAATACTCATTGACTGACAATATATATTCTTATTAAAAGATTCAAAACAGACAAGATTGTACAGGACTATTATAAAAGAAGCAATGCACAAGTTTTGTTGGCAGAGTACAGGAAATAACCAATTTTTAAGTTGAGTTCCCCATTCACCACCAATTACAGCTATGGATCCTGTAACTGTAAGAAGAGTTCAAGTCTACTAAGTCTATGGAACTTGCATCCAACAGTCAATGTGAATATATGTATGAAATACTACTTTGGTGGTAAAGACCATGCAATGGATTATGATAACATCTATTTCAGCACAGAAACCTACATACCGGATGTCTTTTGATATAGTCATCCACTTGTTGCTTCAGTTCAACTCTGCGTGCATCAGTGAGTTCTTGGAGTCCATGCCAAGAGACAAAGAGTTTCTTTTTCTTACGGCGCTTTGCTAGGAATTTAAGAACCTGGAGTAAAGTAGAGAGAGAAAAAGAAGAGCTTTGATTCTGTTCTCTTATTAGAATTCTTTTCCCTATAATCTAAGTAACACCAAGGTTGTATTAGGCAACTCTGAGTATGCATGAGGAGGGGAATTTGACTATGATAAAATAAAGGAATATAATAATTTTTTAACTATGCAGACCCACCCCTACTTCAGATAAAGCTATGTCCAAATAAGTCTACTTTAAGTTGAAAATACTTGAAGTTGCAAATATGCTTATACTTCTCTACCAGTTGAAGTCTGGTTTCTACTAAGCATACATCACTTTCCCACCATGGTAGTAGAGTGATTTTTTTAAAAGATGAACTGGCTGGTTTTGTGAACTTGACATAAGCTAAGAGTCACTACAGAGAAAGGAGCCTCAGTTGAGGAAATGCCTCCATGAGATCCAGCTGAAGGGCATTTTCTCAACTAGTGATGGGAAGGCTCAAACTCATTGTAGGTGGTGCCGTCCCTGGGCTGGTAGTCCTGGCTTCTATAAGAAGGTAAGCTGAGTAAGTCAAGAGAACCAAGCTAGTAAGCAGCACCTCTCCATTTCCTCTGCATCAGCTCCTGCTTTCAGGTTTCTGTCCTGCTGGAGTTCCTGTTCTGACCTCCTTCAAATGATGGATTATGATCTGTAAGTGTAAGCCAAATAAACCCTTTCTTCTCCAACTTGCTTTTTGGTCATAGTGTTTTGTTGCAGCAACATAAACCCTAAGACAAGTTGGTACCAGCATACTGGGATATTGCTGTGACAGACCAGAACATGTTTGGGGGAAGATTGTGGAAGAACTTTGGAACTAGAAAACACAATGAGTGTTGAAACCTCATTGGGATATTCTGTAGGAGCTTGGAAGCTAAAAATGTTGAGAGTAGTGCAGAAGATGGAGGCATAACCTGTGAAATTTCAGAGTTACAATTAAAGACTCTATAGGCTGTTGTTATTTTGATTTAATTCTGAGGTTCTGGTTTGCTGGAGCTGTGATACCAGAACTACTAAAGTGAAACTTTTTCATTAGTGGGGCAATTGATGCTTGTTAGCTTGGAGCTAAGACACTACTAGCAGGGATTAAGAAGAGGTCAGCATCACTGAGGTGAAATCTTCTGGAAGTGTTTTCTGAGAATACAGAGAAGCTGTGTTCCAATGTTGTATCTTGTGTTGGCAGCTGGACTTGGTACTGTATAAGAGTTACCCAGGTAGTACTGGTTTTGAAGACATGAAGCGTCAGGGAAAGCAGCTGAGGCTTGGTATTCTGAGAGGCCAGGAAGGCCATTGGTTGAAGTTACGGCTCAGTAGCAGTTGAAAGCCCAGGACTAAAGGGGTTATGCAGAGAAGCTGAGGCTGGGCCTTATGAGAGCCTAATTGTGAAAGTGCAGCCCAGTTGCAGCAGATGACCCCAGTGTTTTGGCCATACCTGTACCATGGGATGATCACAAAAGAACAGCAGCAGCAGCGGAGGCAGCTAAAGCTAGAAGACAAGCTATGTGCTACAGAGGTCAGAGCTAGAGAAGTGACCTTTGGAGGAGAAATGACCCAAGTCCAGAAGAGCATGGGTGGATTCCAGACACTGGATGGTTAGAGTTTGATTTTGCTTTTATTTGATTGTGACTGTGCTTTGATTTTCCCCCCCTCTTGAAGAAAGTATTTAACTGGAGCTCACAGTTAAGAGAGTTTGAACTGTAAAAGACTTTGGATTTTAAAGGAATTGAAATTTTAATGTGTTTGAATTTGTAAAGATTGTGGAGCTTTTACAGTTATTTAGATCTTGGGGATGAACAAGAAAGTAAGAGTTGTGGCTTAATTGTGACTTGTATGTCAAGTTGACGACAAGGGGTGAGTTGCACTTTTTGTGTCAACTCGGCATAAGATAGAGTCATCACAGAGAAAGGTGCCTCATGTTGAGAAAATGTCTTCATGAGATCCAGCTGTAGGACTTTTTCTCAACTAGTGATCAATGAGGGAGGGCCCAGATCATTGTGGGTTGTGCCATCCCTGGACTAGTTAGTGGTCCTGGGTTCTATAAGAAGGCAGGCTGAGCAAGCCAGTTACACAGCATCCCTCCATGTCTTCTGCATCAGTTTCTGCTTTCAGGTTCTAGCTCTCCTTGAGTTCCTGTTCTGATTTCCTCTAATGGTGAATTATGACCTGGAAGTTAAGCCAAATAAATAAGCCCTTTCCTTCCCAAATTGCTTTTTTGTCATGGTGTTTCATTGTAGCAATAGAAACACTAAGACAAAAGAATATATCTAAATATTTCTATTACTGTGGTTTTTGGTTTGCCAGGCTTCACATAGCTTAGGCAAGCCTTGAACTAACAAGTAGCCAAAGATAACCTTATCTGGTCCTTGTGTTTCCACCTGCTGAATCCTGGCATAAATTATATGTGTGCTAGGCATCAAACCTAGGGCTTTACACATTTAGACAAAATATATATCTTATTAAAAAATTTTTAAATATTTTGTTTCCCCTCCCCAACTCCTCCTAGATTCTTTCCAGCTCTCTACCTAACTTC
>NW_022196894.1:34651481-34725557 GCF_008632895.1 Mastomys coucha | reverse complement strand
AACAAAATATAATAAAGAGCCCACAAAATAAAACACAACAAAACCAAAACACATGGCATTTTGTACTGGCCAGCTACTCCTGGGAATGAAGTCTCTCCTGGAGTATGACTGATACACCCAGTGACACTCACTGATTTTCTCGTTATCAGCAGGTAGCAATTCCATGGTTAGGGATGGGGCCCATGTTCACTTTCCACTCTCAGTGCTGGGATTTCATCTGGCTTGAACATGTATAACTCCTATGAGTGCTGCCAAGTCTCTGAGTTCATATGGAGCACTCATTATGTTTGGAGTAATAAATGAGTATATAAAAGGAAATAAGCATTGAGTTCTAATCTCAATTCTAATTCCACATAAACTCTTTGATTCTGGGCAAACCAAAGGTTTCTATAAGACATGCTCTATGCCAATAAAAAACAAGGACCCTAATTTTGCATGTTTTATAGTATTCCAAACATAACAGAGACGGTAAGAAAAGACTTGGTAAAGATAAGAAAGACATTTAAAAATTTTAAGCTGTGAGACTACTGATAAAAGCAAGTTTTCTGAATGTTTTCTCGTCTTTCATAATAGACATACAATTTTGGCACAAATATGAACTTATTCTTTGCAATTCTTCATTTTTCTCCCATGTTTTTATTTTCACCAAAATTATATACTGTTTTAAAAGCACTGATGGGCAAGCCATAGCCCACAGGTCAAAAATAGTAAGTTGTTTCTATATAGTAAATACCTGTTTAAATACTTTACATGGCTAAAATACCATGTAAATACTTTACATGGCTAAAAATTTTAAAGGAAACTTTATTTTGTGACATGTAAAAGTATGTGTAAGTCAAAACTCAAATGTCTACAAATTTTTATTGGCATACAGCTGTACTTGCTTAACTACTATCAGTCTAACTAATTACAGCTGCTTTTGTGCTTCAACTGTTAAGTAGCTGTTACAGGCTGTATAGTTTGCAAAGCCTAAACTATTTCCTTATCTGGTTCTTCCCAGAAAAAGTTGACTAGTATAATTCTATTGTTTAAAGGGTCAGTTTTAAAAATCCCAAAGGCAACAACTTTAACTTTTTTTTCCTTCAAGTGACCTCCATCAGTAGATTTCTATGATTTTTTTCTCACAGATTAAACATATTATTTATTGATTTTCTTGAACAGAAATGAGGATTTAGTAAATTTTTACTGCATATACTCCCATGTTGCATATACTCCCATGTGCAGCCTACCCTACATAATTAATGTCATAATTTCAGTAAAAATAATATTCACATGATGATTATTACATAAAAGTGACAAGTTTTTGGGGGGGAGGGGACGACAGGGTTTTATTATACAGGATATATTAGTCTCAAACCTGTAATTCTGTGTCAGCTCCTGAGTGCTGGTATTTCACATACACAATGGCAGGTACAGCTACTATTCATTCTGAAACACATAACTACTTTTCCTTCTTGCATATTTTCTCTGAAATTTATACTTCTTTTTTCCATGTGATTGATTTTCTACATACTTAGTTCTGATTATGTTCTACAAGTTCATTCTAATTATCAAGACATTGATAGATATTGTAGCACATACATTTTCTGGGGGTTTCTAACCTATCTGTTCTCTCCACCTGGCACAAAGCTCATTTTGTGGTCTCTACTCAATTACCTTGGTTTCTCATTTTATCTCTCCCTGTACTTCTTGAATTTCAACTGTACACCTTAGTTTTCCCACTGGCTTAAGAGCTTCTGTAATTATATAAGTGTGTTTTGTTTTCTTTTTAACTCCCTTTTTGGTAAGCCCATAATTTTAACTGGAAATCATTTCTCTCAGACATATTGTCACAGTTTTAGCTAAGGAATTCTTCAATTCCAGTGCTGCTACTAAGTTCTTTGTTCACAATGTATTTCACAGAAATGTGAAATCGATGTTTGTTACTGTATTGGACATTTATCAATGCTGTAGTTCTAGAAAATTCTTTTGGTTTCCCCTCCTCTGTATTTTCTGTTCTTGATTTTAAATATTTATGTATTTGATTTCTCTGATGGATAATATTTTCTTTTATTCTGCTTTCTAATAAATTTTAACTATTCAACCCCAAGTCTGTCTCCCTCCATGCCCCACCTTTCCCTTTTACCTTTTAAACATGTTGATTTTGTATCATGTATTCTCTTACCAGAGGAAATGATAGATCAAAAACAAATCTTATTTTTTAATTCCTGCAACAGCTCTCTAAATATTTTGTTGTTGTTGTTCTGTTTGTTTTCCCCCACTGTCAGGGATTGAATAGGACCTCATATATGCTGGTCAAGTGCTCTACTCTCTGAGGTACATCCCTAAGCATTAAATTCTCTATTTCTATCAAGCAGTTTTCCTCATGTTCACTTATTCTTGCCTTTGGCCTACATAGTTGAGCACTAAAAATCTATTTAGATGTGCTGAGCTGCTGTATAGGGCTCATCTACAATGCATTTCAGCATGGGACTAATGAACCAAGTTTTTTCTTTGGATTCTTCAATGTCAGTAAACTTTGACTTTATTCATAGACTTCAGATTTCCCAAAGAAAATGGTTCCACTCTACTATCTGTAGTCATAAGCCTGAAAGCTGAGAAGAAAGGTTGAGTGGATGCCTTGAATGTTAAAATGTCCCTTAGTACTCAAAAGGTGTTTGCACCTGCAAAACAGAGACTCTTTCTTTCATCTTTTTTCCACACATCCTTTTCCTTCCAACCTTCCTTTGAGTACCACCCTGGGTTTGCAATGTTCCGAAGAGAACTTCACTCTATTCCTCAATTAGAAAAACTCCCTTGATGTTTTTCTCTTATCTTTATTTACTTTGTTATTTTATTATTCTCTGCCATTGTTTTTGGCTTTTAAAATTTTCAATGGTTTGTTTTGCTAATCCTTTTTATGTATGCTTAACACTGTGTGTTAGTATTCCATAGTTGAGCTACCCTTTCTGGATCTAGAGACCAACTCTCTTTCTGAACTACTGCTGCTTTTTAAAAAGGTGATAAAAGAAGAAAACATCTAAAAACACTCAAAAGCAAAATTCAAATTTAGTTCTAACATCGCAACACTCACTACCAAGAACTCTTAATTTGTCTATGAGTATAAAGAAGTCTAATTATTGAAGTATTTTCGGTGTTCCTTTATTTGGGGGCATGTCTTGCTACACCCAGGAATGCCTGGAACTTGCTATGTAGTCTAGGTTGACCTTGAATTTGAGATCCTGATTCAATCTTTTGAGTACCTGGATTAGAGATGTAATCTACTACACATCATTTTGGATTTTTTTCCCTTCTACTTTTATCAACTAAAAAATACACTACCTCAATTAGGTGTGATAGTGTACTATAATATTAGTAGTGAGAGGTGAGAAAAGATCATTTAAGCTCAAGGTCAGCAACTTGGAAGGCACAGTGAGACTCTGTCTTAAGAGGGGTCCCAGCTTCTGTACAAAGCAAGAAAGAAACAAAGTAGATAGTGGTTCAACTTTTCTTTTGTTGCCAAGCACCTGAAAAACCAATTGTTCCTAAGAGACAAATACATGTAAAGGATAACTTTACTACTTTGTATTTACTTTTAATGAAGCTGATGAATTATTTCCCCCTCCCTCTCCCTCTTCCTTTGAAATGAGAACTTGCTGTGTAAACCAGAATGGTTTCAAGCTTAGGAATCATGGGATTCTCTGGCCTCAGCTTTTAGAGGTCATGCTACAATGCTTGGCTTTAACAAACCACTAAATGAAAATTGCTATAGAAATATAACACAGATAACAAATCCTAGTTATTTTAAATTTCATGTAGCTATACTGTAAAATATAAAATATTATATAAAATATAACATTGAATTGAATTATATAAAATATAACTATATGTGCTAGCTAGTTTTTATGTCAACTTCACAAAAGGTAAAGTTATTTTAGAAAAAGAAACCTCAACTGAAAAAAAATGTCCCTACCAGAAAGGTCTGTGGAAAAGCCTATAGAACATTTTCTTGATTGATGACTGATGTGAGCAGAACCAGCTCAATATGGGTGGTGCAACTCCTAGGCTAGTGCTTACTATAAAAAAACAAAGCAGGCTGAGCATTAAGTCAGGAAGCAGCATTCCTCCATAGCCTCTGCTTCTGCTGTAGTTCCTACCTCCAAGTTCCTGCCCTGACTTCCCTCCCTCAGTGATGTTACTGGAAGCCTAAGATGAAATAAATCCTTTACTCTTCAAGCTGTAATTGGTCATGGTGTTTTTATCACAGCTCTAGAAGTCCTAAGATGGTATATGTAAAACATCAACATTCCAACATAGGCAATATGAACATATTAATGAGAACATATATGTGCACCACAGGCTTTCCCACAAATCAATCTGGTTGGGCAGCTATCACAAAATGGCAAATATCTCTAAAAAGAAGCATCTCCAACTGGATATAAGTGAGCTATCCTCAGGTTGGCTTGGGTTACCCTCTTTAGCTCAGGGTAAATATCAGGTTTGTTACATATATAACATAAGGGAGGAGGAAGAGACAGATTACTCTTCACATTTCCCTAGTATTTATTCTACTGGTTTTTGATGGTTTAGGAATATCTTCATAAGG
Source organism: Mastomys coucha (assembly GCF_008632895.1). Classification (NCBI taxonomy): domain Eukaryota; kingdom Metazoa; phylum Chordata; class Mammalia; order Rodentia; family Muridae; genus Mastomys; species Mastomys coucha. The sequence goes on along the minus strand of NW_022196894.1, from coordinate 34,720,972 downwards.
ATGGAAAGACAACTGCCAGTTAAGATTCCAAACTGCTCTTGCAGAAACCCCAGGTTTAGTTCTCAGCACCCATGGCTCACAGCTACTGTTACTATCTTCAGACAGTGTGATGCTTCTAGCATCAGGGGCATCAGCACTCAAGTCCGCACACCCACACAGGTAGACACACATGCTTACATACAATGTAAAAAATTAAAGCATCCTTATAAATGTTAATCCACATTGAGTACTCAAAATTTATCATGGTAAGAAATGAGAATTAACAGTAAAACCTATAAAAAAAGGTGATTATGCTACATGCTTTCAGACTTGAAATCTTTTTTTAAAGATTTATTTTATTTATTTCATGTATACGAGTACACTGTAGCTGTCTTCAGACACAGCAGAAGAGGGAATCGGAGCTCATTACAGATGGTTGTGAGCCACCACGTGGTTGCTGGGAATTGAACTCAGGATCTCTGGAAGAGCAGTCAGTGCTCTTAACCGCTGAGCCATCTCTCCAGCCCCAGACTTGAAATCTTAATAGAGGCCTAATGATGTATAAGAGAAGTAGGTATTAGACAGAAAAGGTTACTAAGTGAAAAAGAAGCCCTGTGCTATGCTTTTCCAATATAATATGACTTACTATACATAATCCCTAGGAAAACTACCATATGAATAGCATTCTACAATTTAAGAGTTCTAATTATATGTTCTAATTATAGCTAGTACTTTCCTCATAACTTGACTATTTTAAAAGAATCAAATAAAATATACATTTGCATAGGACTGTGCAATTTACAGACTTTAGAATCCTCATGTATGTCATCTGATTCTGATGTATATAACAGTATATAAAAGACAGAATATCCATTCATATCAAGCTTGTTGAGAACTGACACCAATATAAAAAGATTAGTTCCCCATCCTTGAGGATCTTGCAGGCCAAATAGGAGAGAAAAATAAGCAACAATAACAAGGTTGCACTTTAGTAAATGGTATACAAGATTTTAAGGCAGTACTTGGACTTAGTGTCTAAATCAGCTTGAGCAGAGGCAAATAAGTGTTGTTATTACTGTTCTTTCTTTGTTTGCATTTAGGCTGCTAGAGATTGAGCTTAGGGTCTTGCACATGCTAGGGAAGTACTCAACTAATGAGCTTTACTTCCAGTCCTAGGTTCTTATTTTATAAAGAAATTAAGGTCAGAAAAGTGAAAGGACTTGATCACAGATTTATATTTTGTAAACAGCAAAGTCAATTTTGAACACTTGTTTGCCTCCTTATGTAGAGCTGTGTATACTACAGCAGACTCACTGCTCTTTGAAGTATGACAGCTGCTTTATACTCTGTGAGAGATGGCCTCTGTTGGCGAAAATTCTTCCTTTCCCTGTACCCTCTCCAATGTTTCTGGATAGTCAATGCTGATTTCTCTTCCATTTCCCTATTGTACTTCTCCACTTGACCTAAAGAGATGACAGATATTATTTTAACATACTCAACTATATTTTTCTCAAGGTCTCAGGTCTGAAATTAGGACAACAGTAGTAATAATGATTTTGCAGGCTTTTTTAAGAAAGTATTTTTCAATACTGTTTCACACTAATTTGCCAATCTCTTTCATTTTATAATAGTTCTAAGATTATAGAAAGTAAAGTTTTCCTAGAATATGCAGTTTCTTTCCAAAAAGGACTCATAATATTGTCGTCCCAGCGTAAGAAGAAAAGGGATAAAAGGCCAATAACAAAAACTGACAAAACCAACCAACCAAACAAACAAATAAAAAAATGAATCCATGTAGGAAAGCATTTGGAATGACCAGGCAAGATAAACAAAATGTATTTATGTGCTCTTTAATCTACTTCATGTGTTTCCAAACTTCTGATTGTTCACACAAATAAGTTTTCCTTGACTTTGGAGTTGGTGAGCATAGAGCTCAGATTTCACAGTAGTTAAATAAAAGAACAAAGCTACAGAACACAGCACCAGTGGTTAATACAAAGAAGGTATCTTAGAGAGAGTATTAAAAAACTAATTGGGGGCTGGAGAGATGGCTCAGTGGTTAAGAGCACTGACTACTCTTCCAGAGGTCCTGAGTTCAATTCCCAGCAACTTCATGGTAGCTCACAACCATCTCTAACGGGATCCGGTGCACTTACTCTTCTGGTGTATGTCTGAAGACAGCTACAGTGTACTCATATAAATAAAAATAAATAAATAATATTAAAAAAAACTAATTGGATTTGGTAGCTGACCAGATATAGAAGAGTGATAAAGAAAAAGTAAGAATGCTGAATGAAACTGAACAGATCTTTGATGCCATTACATGAAATGGGGAATCAATGGAGAGGAAATTTGGGAATAAGATAAGACTTTAGTTTTGGAAACTTCTGTGGATTGCAAAGAAAACTTTCCAATAGGAAAGATGGTCACAGCAGCAGCCATTAGATACATGTGGCTACTACATAGATTTAAATAAAGTAAAACTAAACATTCAAAAGTCCTTAAGTGCAGTAGCACATTTTAAATACTCAATTGCTACTTCCAGCTATTGCTACTGTATTGGCTGATACGGACAGAACTTTTCAATGATAACATAAATGTGTTATTGGGAAGTGCTAGTTAGAAAAGTGCTGCTTTAGAAGAGAATGTAGGATAAAAGGCCAGGTATGAGAGTGCTAAGCATTTTGCTGATAGCTGACAGTATAGTTATGGATGGCACACATCAAGCAGGACAACATGAGAATAATAGAGAAAGGAAAATTCTTGAAAATATATTTAAAGTGAAAGGAAGAAGGGAAAAAGTGAATGTCCTTGGGGATGGGTAATAAAAAGGGAAGTTAATGAATGATGAGAAACCTATGAGGGGACAGACACATTGCTCAGTTGCTAAGAGTACTTGCTAGCATGCATGAGGCTCTGGGTTCAATCCTCAGCAATGCATAAAGTCAGAATTGGTGGCCTATATTTGTAACCCAAGCACTTGGGAGGTAGAAGCAGGAGGGTGAAAGTTCAAGATCATCTTTAGCTATATACTGAAGCCAGCCCAGGCTATATGAGATCCTATCTCAAAACTATAGTGGAGAGGGATTGAGGAAGATACCTTACATTGACCTCTAGCCATATGCACACATGTATACCCACTACTCATGCACCCAGATGAACACATAGATATACCACCACAGCATGTTCTTCATCTGTCACAAATGTTAAGAAGAAATCACAGATTTTATACAAGGGAATGGATGAAGTTCAGATGACAGACGAGTCCTTTCAAGTTTTTTTTTTTTAATGTCATTGGCCACTATAATTATGAACATTTATGTTTAACACATATGAAAGTAAAAAAAATTAAAATTATAGGTATGAATCAGAAAAGCTATAACTTTTAAAATCTAGAGCTTTAGTATGACTTCTCTAGAGAAAGAAAAAAGAGAGAGAAGAGGCAAGAAGGCAAGTAGGTTCAAAAAAAATTACCAAGTAAGCAGAAAACTTGGTTTAAGATATTCTAACATTTTTACATTTATAAAGTTGATATTACTACTCACCAGGATGAATTATTTCAAGCATGTTCAAGCGTGACTCTCGGGAAAACCTCATGGCTCTCTGTCTTTGAAGTTGCAATCTTAATCTAAGGTCTTCTTCTTCCTTCTGCCTATTTAGCTCCAACAACATCTTTGTTCGTTTAGATCTGTGAAAGAAAAATCATTCCTTACATGTAATTTTATAAACCATGTCCAGCAAGAAATACATGAAAAATCTTGATCTCAAGAGTAATCAAACAAGTAAAGACAAAAATGTTCTGGAAGGTAACTTCTAGCATTGGTAGGGATGTAATGGTTTGTATATGCTTGGCCCAGGGAGTGGCACTATTAGAAGGTGTGGCCTTGTTAGACTAAGTGTGTCACTGTGGGTATGGGCTTTAAGACCCTCATCCTAGTTGCCTAGAAGCCAGTATTCTGCTAGCAGCCTTCAGATGAAGATGTGGAACTCTCAGTTCCTCTTGCACCATGCCTGCCTGGATGCTGCTATGTTCCTGCCTTGATGATAATGGACTGAACCTCTGAATCTGTAAGCCAGCCCCAATTAAATGTTGTCCTTATGAGAATTGCCTTGGTCATTGTGTCTGTTCACAGCTGTAAAACCCTAATTAAGACAAGGGTATAATGAAATACATTGTTCTTATATATAAATTTCTCTAGAGATATTGGGATAAATATATCAAAAATCTGAAGAAATATTTTAAATACAAATAAAAAAGCTAAAAAAAAAAATACAGATCAGCCAATTCTACTTCTAATACTTTTCTTACTGAAATAATCAAATATAGAAAGGTATGATCAAGGATGTTGTAGCATAGTATTACAGTGGTAAGAAACTGAAAAGAATCTCAGAGTGGATTGAATAAAGAAATACTGAATCATTTAACTGATGGAATTTTATTTTTAAAATAGAAAACTTTCAAAAACTTAGTGACATGTACTGTTAGGTGAAAATAAAATGATGATATAGAAGAATATGCTAAGTAGTGGTGGCACACACATTTAATCCCAGTGCTTGGGAGGCAGGTGAATCTCTCAATTTAAGGCCAGCCTGGTCTACCAAGTTCCAAGGACAGCCAGGCCTACAGAAAGAAAGCCCATCTCGGGACTGGAGAGATGGCTCAGCAGTTAAGAGCACTGATTGCTCTTCCAGAGGTCCTGAGTTCAGTTCCCAGCAACCACATGGTGGCTCACAACCATCTGTAATGGGATCTAACACCCTCTGCTGGGTGTCTGAAGTCAGCTACAGTGTACTCATATATATAAAATAAGTCTTAAAAAAAAAAAAAAGAAAAAACCTGTCTAAAAAAATATTATATACATGTAAGAATAAAAATTATACTAAAATTGTATTGATTTACATAGAAATATAAATTATTTAAAAAAATGTTAAAATTTCAGTAGTGATTTTCACTTCATGGTATAATTATATCTAACTTTTAACTTTTAGGTTTTTTTTCTTTTTCTCTCTTTTCGTTTTGTTTAAGATTTATGGGGGGCAAGAGAGATGGCTCTACAGTTAAGAGCACCAACTGTTCTTCCAGAAGTACTAAGTTAAATGCCTAGCACCTAAATGGTGGCTCACAACTGTCTAATTCCAGGTCTAAAAAAAATCTACTACCCTATTCTTGATACCACAAGCACCAGGAATACATGAGGTACATAGATATATATGCAGGCAAAACACTCAATACTTATAAAAAATTAAAAATAAATGTTTTTACGTTTGTCTGCATGTCTGCATGAGCAATACATGCATGCCTGGTACTTATGGAGGACAGACTGGGCCAGATCCTGACACTGGAGTTTAGGGATGCAGTATGAGCAGCCATATGGGTACTGAAAATTGAACTCATGTCCTCTACAAGAGTAGCAAATGCTCTTAACTACTGAAACATCTCTCAAGACTCCTATTTTTATCTTTTGTTAAATTTAACTTCTAGGACTGTAGAGATGGCTCAGCGGTTAAGAGCACTGACTGCTCTTCCGAATGTCCTGAGTTAAAATTCCAGCAAGCACATGGTGGCTCACAACCATCCATGAGATCAGCGCCCTCTTCTCGAGTGTCTGAAGACAGCTACAGTGTACTTACATATAATAAATAAATAAATCTTTAAAATAATTAAGTTCTAACTACATTTATTGTCTCTGTGTGTCCATGCATTTTATTTGTGTGTATTTGTCAGCTATGGAGCATGAGTGATCAGAGAACATCCTGAAGGAGTCAGTTTTCTCCCTCTGTAACACTGGTCCTGGGGGGTGTCTAAAAGTCATCAGGCTGGATGACAGATATCCTTATCCCAATTGGCCATCTAGTCTACCTCCAGATATGGGTATTTTTCAACTGTTCACTAAATCCACACTGTTTTATAACTGGCTATAAAGTTTTCTGTGTTCAAAGATGTTTTATTTCATTACAATTTCTATATTTTCTGCTATATATCAAATTCTTAACTACTGCAACCTAATCTTTCCTATATGTTAGTAATGTAAAGCATCATAAATATTAGTATTCAGTATATACATTCAAAATATTTTTAGGTACCCATAGAGGAAAACCAGGAAGATATAGAAGAAGAGAATATACTATTTATTTTACTTAATGAATTTGCATGTCTCAAGAGTATGTTTTTTCTCCCCAAAGCAACAACAAAAATAAATACTTCAAAAAAAAAATAGAAGTTTGAACCCCGAGGGGGTTACATGAGACACTGTCTCAATAAAATAAAACACTACACTCAAACAAAATAACCTCCAAACAAAATGAGTAAGTTAACATATAGAGATATTTATATATTCACATTAATTGGTACATCATTTACAATGACTAAGAAATGGTGGTATTTAGATATCTATCAATAGATGGAAGGATAAAGCAAATATGGTGCATATATAGAATGGTTTTATTCAGCCATAAAGAAAAACAAATCCACAAAATTTGCATAAAATGAAGAGAACTGAAAATAATAATTAAAGTAAGCTAGACTCAGACAAATATGCAGAACTTCTATTAAATTTTGTGTGTATATTTAATGAAACTATAAAAAGGACAGTGAGAGGAGAAAATGGTATCTCAAGGAGAGGTAAAGAAAAAAGGAGTCTATTTGAGGTGGGGAAGAGAACTAGCCAGAGGTGCAGACAAGGAGTATGGTGAAGGTAGTGATGGAGGGAATGAAAACAAAGTTCAACAGCATGTATGTGTGAAAAAGCTACAAAGAAATTCATTACTTTGTATGCTAACTTAAAAATTTTCAAGTGATAAGAATATTAATTAGGTTCTGTACATATACTTCTACATAAATGAACTCAAAATCCTGAATTCCTGAGGTTTTTTTCTTCAGTGTAGTGATTAGACTGTATGCTAACTATGCATTCTAGCATTAAACTAAACCCTAATCTAGAATTGTATATATTAAGGGCAGAAATTATATATATATATTTTTCAATCCTATTTTTTAAAGTGCCATATACTAAAACCTTTTAAATTATCCTAAATGTATTACCTCAACCTTGTGAGGTACATTCATTTAATTTTTACAGTGCTGGGAAATCAACCTAAGGTCTTGTTCATGCTAGCCAAATGTTCTACCATTGAAATATATCCAGTCCTCTTTATACCTTTGAGACAGGGTCTCTGCTAAACTGTCTCACAGCTGCAGCTTTGATATCATTCTGTAATCCAGGCTGGGTTTAAACATATGTTCTTCCTGCCTTAGTTTCCTGAGTAAGTGAGATTACTGGCCTGTGCCACAAAACACAGCCATTATCTCTATTTTCTAAATTTGAAATTTGAGGTTAAGAATTTTGATAACTTGTTAATAAGTTGCTGAAGCCACATACAAACTGAAGTCTGTTACTTTCTCTCTCTCCACATGTGCATGCACACACACACACATACACAGACATGTGTGCACCCATGTGCACAACTTTGGGATACTTTCATATAAGTACATATGTAAAACAATATACACATACATAAAACACACACATATTTCCACTCCCTCTCTCTCTATGTGTGTATATGTATGTATGTGTATATGTGTAAAGTACTCATGCCCAAAAGTAAAAATACTTGTCTTTAAATGTGTCTAGAAGAAAGTTTTTATAGGATAACTACTAAATAACAGAGTGATTATGTGACAATTTTGAACACATTATCTTTAGATGTTTTTGTAGCAGAAATGCAGCTGCAGCTATTAAAAGTGTGGTTTCAGTTTTTAAAGGTTACTTTTGTAATATGTCAGTTTCATTTTAGTGAGTTAAATTTAGCTTTAAATAATGATGAATGAAAATAAAATCACCTTGGAATGGCTCTACTTTATAATCATTAACTATTTTTAAAATTTACTTTTGCTATGGTTTGTTCTATAACCTTTAAGAATGTGGCTAAGTTAGTCATATCAGAAAGTGACCCATATCTTCAGTATTTCATTTTTCAATATAACTGAAGTAGAGATCAATAGTTTTGTCATATCTAAAGGATCACATTTACCCATGCCATATTTACTCAGAAAATCTTGGTTAACATCTTTAATCTTTATGTATCCACAAATATAATTATATATATGAGCACTTATGAGTACTGTTGGTTTTGAGGATTTAATAATATAAATTTCACTGGCTCCCTCTTCAGGATTGGCCCACAAACCTGGATAGGAAGTGGACAGGACTGAGTATTGGATTCCATCAGATTTGTCATATTATGCCCTTTGTTCTGAAAGGGTACCTGGTTACTTGAGCGTTGGTACTCAGTAACACTATGGAACAGAATAAAGACAAGAATAAAACAACACATATTAGGAAAGTAAAAAGAAAAGAAAAAAAAAAAAACCACACTCACAAATACTCCCCTCCCCCACTTGCATTTAACTGTGCTCTGGCAACACTTATATTGTGTTTTTTTTCTTTTTTCTTTTTTCTTTTTTCTGATGGGTGAGTGGGATTACAAACTTACATGCAAAACTAGATCACCATTTCAACGAACAATCTGGTTTGGGTTTTCTACCTGAAACTCCTCTGCAAGGCAATCACAGCAGACGGAAGCTTCTTTAATCTCTTTCTGGTCTGGAAACCTTTCCAATAGGCTTGAATCAAGCAAGCTGCTTTATGTAGTTTCTGAAATTATATACCAGAAATAATTTTGATACATCTCTAGAAAAGCCTTTTTGAGAAGTTTATCTTTTAAAATACCAGGCCAGGATAAGTGCTAGTCATCATCTTGAGACAGATGGGTAGCCAGAAACATGAAGTTCATCAGGCCCAGAATGTCCAAGTATACTTACTAAATCTCACTTTCCAGACATAATTTTTTTTGTTTCTGGTTTTTCAAGACAGGGTTTCTCTGTATAGCCTAAGCTGGCCTTAAACTCAGAAATCCACCTGCCTCTGCCTCCCAAGTGCTGGGATCAAAGGGGTGTGCCACCACTGCCTGGCACAGATATAATATGTTAAGCTCAGGTAATATTTAGAACATATTCAAGATAGTTAGCTCTATCTGATCTCACTTCCTTTTCAAGGACTTCACAATTCTGCCTTAATCTTTCATAATCTATTTTGAGTTAGTGTCTTTTGTTGGGTTTAGTTTTTGAAGCTACATTATGTTAGATAGCCAATGCTGACCCAAAATTATGATCCTTCTGCCCTAGCCTCTGAAGCACCAGGATTAAATGTGTGCCACCATGGCCAGGGAGCTATCTTGGTAATGTTTAGTACTTTTAAAAGATTTATTTTTATTATTTTAATTATGTGTATGTGTGTGCATGCACATGTGTAGAAGGCAGAGGTTTCAAATCCCCCTAGAACTAGAGGTACAGGCATTTCTAAGCCATTCAACATGGGTGCTGACAACAGAATTCAGGTCCTTTGCAAGAGCAGTACACACTCTTAACTGCTGAGCCACTGCTCCAGTTCATTTACAACTCCAACTTGATGAGGCTGAGGCTATGTTCTGTTGACTAAGTATGTGTAGTAATGCAAATCTGTTTTAATTCTGTAAGCTTTTAGGATGATGTTTTGAGTCTGTTCATCACATGTATAATGTTGAAAATAGTCTATGGAAGTAAAATTGTTTTCCTTTACTCTCTTCCTTCCAAATTTTTCCCTTCATTCCTTGCCTAAACTGCACTTCTTTTCAATTACCATTTGTTTAAGATTTTAGGTACATCATAATCTCATTTGCTTTTACTCCAAAAATATATTTTATTATTTTAGACTATTTTTCATATTTATTTTAAGGCCTCACCTGAAAATTATAAAAGTGTGTCTCTTTCTACAGAAGTAAGTGAGCTGGAGCCTCCATTTTGAGTATATGTTGAGGAAGTATGATAAAATAAAACCTCTCACAGATCAAACATAATTTTATTAATATAACTTATGAAAAAAGGAAATGTATTATTTTGTATCAATGAATAAGAAGGCTCATTCACCATAGGTGGCCATTTATAGATTGTAGGATGAGAGATATTTTTAATGAAAATGAAGTTTAAATGGCTTACTGGTAAAAGAATAAATAGAGGATTTCATGAGACATCCTGAAAAAAAAATTAACCTGCTCAAATGTATAAATAGATATAAAAGGGAGATTGAAATTGTGTTGAAACTGAAATCTATTGGGCAGGAATAATATTTTGCTTAAAGTGTTAAGAGAAGGAAAGTGAGGCATATCTAAGAAGAACCAAAGTTCCACACAGTTATCCAATATCACACAAATGATTTTTATAATACCTGTTCTTCTACTTCCTGATGGATCTTAGGGGTTAAAAGATCAACGAGCTGTCTAAGTTCTCGACTAAATTCTGTAAGAGTTTCCTGTTTATTTAGCAGACTTCTAAGTCCTGAAATATAATAACAAAACAAAACAATTATCAATAAAGTAAGTTTTTTTATCTAAGTATTAATGAAGTTAAAGTCTGGTTTGAAAATGAATAAATATAACAAGATGATTGAGTATACAGTTTTTCTTTTTCTCAACAATTTCTATATTGAGGTTTTTCCAATCTTCCTCTGTTCTGATCACTTTTATGTCCCTCATCTGAATGTAAAAATGTCTAAATAATTGTAATAAATCAGAGAAAGAAATTTGTTTTCTTTTCAACACAAACACCTTAAACTGAAACACTCTTAAGAAAATAAATTATAAACATATCATCTATGTATGCCTACCTTGTTGAAGGAAGCACTTAAACAGGTTATTATTAGTTGCTATTAATAAGTTTTATTAATCAATTCTTCTTACACTAACACCTATAATTTGGAAGTAAGCCAGAGGTGCTATGATATTAGGACACTGCATTTTAATTCTCAAATAACACAGTATCATAAAAGGAACAATGTACCTTTGATTCTAAGCTATGTGATATAATAAATACAAATAAGCAAATAAAAATGTCTTTAGTGTACGTACATCTGGGGCTGCCATCATATGGATCTTTGAATGCCTTATACATTTTTTGAGATCCAAGTTCTCAGGAACACTTACAACTGCAAAATATCTTAGTAAACGAAATTCTGCTGCTGCAGTTTTATCAATCAAAGAAATGGAGAGGAATATTAAGGTCAAGTTTACTTTTTTTGTTGTTTTCACTTTTTTATTAGGTTGGGGGTTGAGAGAGCTCACTATGTAGCTCTGGCTGTTCTAGTACACTACTATGTAAACCAGGCTGGCCTTGAGCTCAGAGATCTGTCTGCCTCTGCCTCTCAAATGTTGGGATTAAAGGTGTATGCCACCACACCTGGAATGGACATTCACATTTCTGTAGAAATCTACCTGCAGTATTGAACAATGTATGTCTGGCATAATAACAACTAGAGGTCTAATGCTGGTGCTTATTCTCTCTCTTTTCTTGCAATATATAAAGTAATTAAATTATCTATATTAACAACATATAAGGAAAGTTACTAAAATGTCTTTTGAATCATCAAGATTAAAGTTTATTCTAATTAATTAGTAATTAAACAGACCCTACAAATTTTGAAAGTGCCATGAAGCATTCTATATTAAGCATATTTAATGAACTAGAAACCCATATTTTACTATACTGAATATAAATAATATTGGTTAACCAGGAAACAACATAAAGCTAACATATAATTTTGGATGGTAGCTAGGAAACTAGTCTTTGGTAAATGGCCTAATTTTTTCATGCTTCTTATTCCATGCCTATACAGATAAGAATATCCAATATACTAAAGGAATGTTATAAAAATTAAAAGTATGGAAAATAGTCTTACAATCAGTAAGTGTTCAATTAAGTTAGCACTCTCACACAAGAATGGTAGTTAACATGAGTTCATTTACTCTCAAGATTTATGACTTTTTAATCAATGTGTTTGAGTTTGGATGTGATATATATTTATATGATATATATATATACATATATAATATACTAAAATATATGAACATATATCACATGTGACATAAAATTATGTTATATAATTATATAATGTTATATATTTCATATACATATAATACATATAATATTTTTTGAGTAAAGGCAGTAAAAAAGTAAGGGGTTAATTATTAACTGATCATAATGCACAATTCTATTTTCTTCTCTAGAATAAATTCTGATAAGGTCATATACACCTTTGTTCATTATTTTCTTACAATATTTGGTCTATTCAATATAAATATTTTTGTCAGAAAGGGAGTAAACATTATAATACCATCAGCAAAATATGCATGTTGTCTGTTGATCATATAGTGACATCTGTTCTGAAATGGTATATGTTGTAATAGGTTTGCCTGCACAGTTCAGCTACTAACTTTTCAAAATATAAGGATTTCATCATTCATAAACTATCAATACATTTTTGCCTTTGAGAATACCAAGAAAAGAAAATATGTATGTCCTACCTTTATAGCAGGCACTTAGTCTCAGTAAAATCAAAATTTCCTGATGGGATTCAGCCAGTACTAGCAGGAGCTTTGTAGCAGTACTTCTTATGACTGGACTAGGAGTTGACAAAAGCTTGAAAAGAATTTCATCTAAAATAGAATGCAGAGCTTTTCCTTCTATTTTGAGTAAATTACCACTAATAGGACAGAATAAAAAAGCATAATTAATAATTCATACATGATTATCACAACAAGTTTAAAAGTTTTAGTAACTTAAATGCCTGTGTGTGGCCTAGTCCATGAAGATAGCCACCTTTTAAAGCATATAACTTGGTTCTAAGAATTTAGACTCTTAACATATTAAGTCAACTAACATTTCAGATTTCCTACTGTGGGCAGGGAGCCATATTAGGGCCAATAGAGAATACAAAATAAATGAAGGTCCCTTCTTTCCTCTCAAGAGAAACTTGCTATAAAATTGAATATTAAAAAACTGTAAGATTAAACAAGTGCTTCTAAACCTTCAAGGTGACAAATCACAAGACTGCAATTCAACAATTAAATGACATACATGCACTTAATTTATAAAGAACATTTTATTTCCTTTGGCATTTTTAAACTATCATTTTGCATTACTATTGTGAACTTTCTGTTTTGTTGTTTTGTTTAGGCTTTTTTTTTTACTGGCCTTTTGTTTGTTTTTATGTTCATTTCTTTTTTTAAGTGGGGTTTTGTGTTTTTTTTAAGAGAGAGAAAAGAACATAAAGTTTGGTAGGTACTAGGGAGAGGTAGAGAGGACCTGAGAGAAACTAGGAAAGGTGAAAAATCTTGATCAAGCCAAGAAGGTAGTGGTGGTGGTGATAGTACATGCCTTTAATCCCAGCTCTTGGGAGACAGAGGCAGGTGGATATCTGAGTTTGAGGCCAACCTGGTCTACAGAATGAGTTCTAGGACAGCTAGAGCTACACAGAGAGACTTTGTCTTGAAAAGGGAAAATAAAAAATCAAAATGTCTTTTTAGGTTTCAAGCCTGGGACAAACGGCGGAGGTGCCTATGTAACACATCAAAGCACATGCTGGCTGCCAGGTTCTCTCTGCATTCCTCAGTAGATAACTGTTACAGGGCCCTCTTGGTTGGCATACCCCACCCCTACCCTAAACTTCTTCAACCTAGGGGCTGGACTGCCCTTTCCTATATAATCCCACCTAGCCCTTTTGCCTACTCTTTAGGCCTTCTGGCTGCTGTACCTGGTTCTCCTGTCCCTCCCCTTCCCCCTTCCCCTCCCCCTCCTCACATGGCTCAGGGTCATGTCCACTCTGGGCTCTCCCAGATGTCCCTGCCTCTAGCTATGCTCTCCCACATATCTACAATAAATCTTCTCCTCCATCATACCTAGGAACAGTCATGTTCCTTTCCTTCCTACTTCTTTTTTTCATTCAGTGTTACATGAAAAACAAATTGAAAAATGCAGTGTTAAAAACAGAACTTGTCTATATCATCTAACTTGTTAAGTTTATAGCATAAAGTTGTTCATATTATTCCTTTGTGATTTTTGAATGACAGTAAATGATATTATTCCTATAAATTTTTACATAAGTTGCTGGAAGCTCTATTTCTTTCCTAACCACTTTTGCTATAGGTTCATTTCATTCATTTTCTCAGACTGAGCTTATGCTTTCTTATTTTTTCTATTGTTTTCATTGACTTTATTAATACTGATTGCTTTCAAGCTTATTATTTTTCTTCTTTGGCTTAGAGTTTAGTTTTCCCTTCTCTTCCTAGTTTACTTATAGCAGAATTAATGTCAAGATTTGAGACTTTCTTTCCATATATATATATATATATATATATATATATATATATAATAAGAAATTTCTCTTAAGTATTGTTTGAATTAAGATGTACCTCAGAAATTCTCATGTTATTTTCACAATCTGTTTATTTAAAATAATTACCAATTTTTCTTTCAATTTCTTCTTTGTCTTGTATATTACTTAGGTGTATTATTTATTACATTATTTGGGTATTTTTCAGAGATCTGCTTATCACTCATGTCCAACCTCATTCCATTTATAGCCCAACGTTTTGTTAAAGGCACTGGATATGCATTTTAGAAAATGTGCCCTTATATTTGAAAGAAATGGGTACTTTTTTATACATATAAGTTGATTGGTACTCTACTGCATCTGAAGAGAAACCATCTGTAGATCTCTAATATAACTCTTTTTCCTAGTATTCTTCCTTGTGAATACTTGTGTTTTCCCAGATTCTCAGCTTTATTTCCTTTCTTTTCTTTTTTGTTTTTGTTTTTATACTTTATTTCATTCATGTACTTATTTCTTGAACTCACTTTCCTGCTCTATCACCTCCTAAAAGCTTAGTAGTAATTCAGGGCAGCTGTGAAGCTTTTTGCATTGTTGGATCTCAAATGTACTCCCAAGGCTCATGTGTGAAAAGCTCAGTCTCAAGGAAGGAGCTATTGGGAACTGTCTGAATATTTAAGGAGTAGGACATTACTGGGAGGCCTGGAGATCATTAGGGGCGTGTTCCTTTCTTTTTGTTACTTCATGGCTACAAAGTGAGTAGCTTTGCCTGATACCTGTTCTCATTGTGATACACTGCCTCACTATAGGCTCCAACCAGAGGGCAAATAGTCATGTACTGGAGGCTCCAAAATCATGAGCCAAAGTAAACCTCTTTGTACAAATGTGTTATCTCACATAGTTTGTTACAATGACAGAAAGCTAATTACCGTAACCTTACTTACTCTCCCTGACCCAACTCCAGGCTTTCATTCATACACTGAGTTACGTTCAGTTTATTAAGAATTGATCCTTCATAATTTGTCTTTTTCTTTTCCCCTACTGGTCCAGTAAATTCATCCTTGTAATTCTATTTTAACTTAAAGTAGAAATAAAGGTCTGGTGATTTTAATTTAAAAAAAATTATTCCCTATTACCCTTGCTAAGATTTTATTACTTTACTTGAATTGCTATGGTTTCTTCCTCATTTTTCCCCACTATTGGGCAACAAATTTAAGATATTTAACCTCCAAGGCAAATGCCCCACCCCTACAATACCTCTAGTCTTCCAATTGTCTTCTTTATCTAGTTTTGTTCTCATCTTCTCTCTATTAGTACCCAGAGTAATAATATTGAAATATAATTGGATCATATTCATCTACTTAAAAAAATCTTCAACTTTTTTTGCCTTTAAGATATGTTTTCTTAACATATATCAACTTTTCATAATGTAAGTCTCTTCAAAATGTGCTGGCTATAACTGATACTGAACTTTAAATCCCAGCATGGTAAGTCTTCTCTACTTTTCACCCTCAGCATAATGCTACTTTCTTGTCTGACTTTTACTTACGCAGTTACCTCTAAATACTGCTGTCTCCTCATCCACCCTGGACAACTTATCTTCAAAGTTTCATCTTGGGTTTTAACTTCTCCAGGATGCATCTTCACTCAGTTTAGTTAGAACACAATTCTTAACACTTATGGATAACATTAACATTGCAAATTAATATACCAAAATGTAATGATTTCTGTCTCAGTACTCAACTGTCACTCATTGAAGACAAGATTATATCTGAATAAACACTGTAAACACTAGGAGAAACACAGTAATTGTGGCCCATGGTAGCTGATGAATAAACCCATATTCCAGTGAAATAATGAGTAATTCCACTAAATCCATTCTTTTTATTTGGAACCCAAGAAGTACCTACTACTCCTTTTATACTATTTTTTAGCATATACTATGACACTTAGTTTGCTGCTTATTAAATATGTAAGTAAACATTTTTCTTACTGTGATCCTAATAATTTTCTTTAGTTGTCACACCAATTCTCTTTCTAAGCCTGAAAATTTCTATAGTTTTTGGATTATAATTTGATAACAGATTTCTAATCTTTTAGAGTATTTTATATTAGCTTTTACTAAAAGTCAATCATAAGAGAACTTAAATTTCATGTATAAGTCATATGTAGTAGATTTTAACAAAACTGTAAAATTAGTAATGTTTCTGATTAAAAATTGTGTAAATTAAGTCACCTGTTGATCTGTAGTATATTCTGTAGCAGAGTCATGACTGTAGCTCCTATCTGAATATTGTCAGTTTGTAGTAAGTGTAAGAAATGATCACTCTGCAGTACTAAAAGAATAGAGAGAAAAAGAAATGTTAAAGATTGTAATAATAGCCTAAGTAAGAATTTGTCTTTTTTCTGCTAAACTTCTGGCATTGAATGCCCTATAATGAAGATTTTTATAGATGTAGGCAGTTTTAAATGGCCATAAGTAAGAGTCATTCCATTTTTATGAAGTTAGTTATAGTCAAATGGATCATCTATAAATACCAAGCTAAAATTTTATTACTACTTCTTTTAAATTTAAGATAATATCTCCCAAATCTGAAGTTTTTTTCTAGCAATAAGTTTCACTGAATAAAAATTTTTCCTAGGTTTATAATTTTTAGGCTCCATTAGCCAGTTACAAAAACTTGGTGTTCAATGACTACATAAGTTGCTTAACCTCTGTCCTGAACAGTTTTTTGTCAACTTGTCAGAAGCTAGACTAGTCAAGAGAGGAGGGATCCTCAATTGAGAAAATGCCTCCACAAGATCAGGCTGTAGGGACATTTTTAAAATTAGTAATTAATGTGGGATGGCTTAGTCCATCATGAGTAAGGTCACTCCTGGTCTGGTGGTTTTAGCTTCTATAAGAAAGCAAGCTGAATTAAGTAAGATGGAGCAAGCCAGTAAGCAGCACCCCTCTATGACCTCTGTGTTGGCTCCTGACTCCAGGTTCCTGCCCTTACTTCCTTCAATGCTGAACATTAATATGGAAATATAAACCAAATAAACTCTTTCCTCCTCATGTAGTTTTTGGTTATGTTATTTCACCACAGCAATAGTAACCTTAACTAAGACAACCTCCCATAATCTTCATTTCACCATCTGTGAAATTAGAAATAAATAACTCTCTTAAGAGGCTAAGGCATAATATTCTAGAGAAGATTATGTTCCCAATAAATGTCAGTTTCTATTCCTTACATCAGTTGAGTGACAAGATTAATTAAAAATAAGGTCAGATATGTTATATACTGGCCCATGAAATACTACTGTAGCTTTCTATTTGTTCTTTCCCACATCAACACCTGTTCTTCATGTATACTTATAGTCTAATTATTCATTACATATCATTTTATAACAGCATGGAAAAAACATAGTTCTGTTTTACATTGTTTCTTTAGTAGTAAAAAGTAAAATCCCTGTAGTTACAATAAGTGTATTTTCTATTTGTGTCATATTCTACTAATGACTCTAGAAATAACCAGAAATTTACTAAAATCATATGGCATGTAGTTCATAAATTTTCCTTTTTCTGTTAGAAAAGGACCTATCAATTTATTTTTTTGTAATGGAAAATTTAAAGATACTTAAAAACAGACAGGATAATATAATGATTCCCCATGAGCAAGTCAATACATTTTAACCATCAATTCATGGCCAAACTTGTTTTATTTATGCTCTCATCTGCTTTCATTGTAGGTTGAAACAAATCCAGGCCATCAGACTATTTTATCCATAAACATTGCAACACAGTATGAAAACAAGATTGATAGACAAAAAAGCATAACCACTATATCCCTTAATGAAAATTATCTCTTAATTTCATCAAGAAGCCAGATAAGAGTTCCAACCTATAAGTATTTTGTGAATTTTTAAACTTGTTTCAATTAAGATACTAGTAAGATCTATGGAACATGGTTATCTTTCAAATTTAAAAAAGTCAATTATTCTTCCATTTTTATTTCCTTTGTAATTTATTCAGAAAACAAAACCATGTAAATTGTCCTCTAGCCTCTGCAGGTTTAATTCTGTTATTGTATTCCTGGAATGTAATTTGTTTCTTTTTTTTTTTTAAATTTATTTATTTTATGTATACAAATGCACTGTAGCTGTCTTCAGACATACCAGAAGAGGGCATCAGATCCCATTACAGATGGTTGTGAGCCACCATGTAGTTGCTGGGATTTGAACTCAGGACCTCTGGAAGAGCAGTCAGTGCTCTTAACCACTGAGCCATCTCTCCAGCCCCGTAATTTGTTTCTTTTATTTCCTCTAACTTGGTAGTTGGCATTAGAGGATTGAAATGATAGAGATTTGAAATTTTGGTTTTGAATTTTACCTGTGATATTATGATAATGCATTGGGAGTGTTTAGCTATCTCTTTTTAAAGATGTTGACAGGCATAGGTAGCTAATTCCTAAATCTGCTTATTCATGAGAGACTGTAAAATAGATGCTACTCTTCATTAATAATGCCTTCTTCATTAATTAATGGAATCCTTTTACATACAAGAAAATTTCATTGATGTATATGGTAGAATAAAAGCTAGATTTAGGTTTATTTTTGTTCAAAAATAATGTATTTTCTGGCAGGCTTCAACAGCAACATTTGGTATGTTAAAGTTATTGCACAACTTTTACCTGGTGTATTAAACTTATTGCTCAACTTTTCTTTATTTGGCTAGCAGAATCCTTTTAAACTAAAATAAAAATTCCTCTCCTTATCTCTTGAGCCAGTTTACCAGTCCTAGTAGAAGCCTCTTTGTGTTGGCTTCTGAGTCCTTTTAATACTGATAAAGTTTAATTGCTTCCTTTACATCTGGTATTTAAGACACTTCAAGTTCATTTGTGTACATTTCCTATCCCAGGCCTACAGGTCAGTAAATTTCCTTATAGGTGTGAAATATTTTACATGGAAAATATTATTAAAATATTTCAACATATACATTTGTTTTTTTGCTCAGTAATTTTATAAACATTTAACAAATTTTTATAACTACATTATGATTTCATATTAACCCAAGACATACTATTATTTTATCATAGTTCTTTTCAAAATGGAATATGACATTTTAAAAAATTATTCAAGCATTTTCTTTTTTCTTTATATGCCTTTGTATTAAGTCAAGTCTAACTACTTTATATTTTTTAGTTAAACAGTCTTTAAGTTGGGAATTTCTAACAATGGTTGACATATAGGAAAAAAAGATAATACTTTAAATAAAAAAGTATTTAGCCATTCACTTAGCTAAATGGCTACAACTACCAAAAGTATTAGTTAAACTAATATCAGAGAGGTAACCTTTAGAAAGTGGTAAATGGTATGGATTACTATCCCTGGGAATCTGCTTCTTATACTTATGAATTGTGT
The DNA here is from genome assembly GCF_008632895.1 of Mastomys coucha. Lineage (NCBI taxonomy): Eukaryota > Metazoa > Chordata > Mammalia > Rodentia > Muridae > Mastomys > Mastomys coucha. Next base: position 34,701,392 of record NW_022196894.1, on the reverse strand, counting down.
GACTTTTTACACACATGAATAATTCTTTTTACACACATGAAGGATGTAGACTTTAAGATTCAAGTGTTAATACCTGGAAAAATTGGTAAAATTTTATAACAGTCTGTCCTTTCAGATTATGAGTGAAACTCTATTTACTCTGTACATGGGGTTTCCCTAGAATTCTAAAGCTAAATTTATAACACTAACAATTTTAAAAAATTACTTTCCTAAACAGTTCAAATTTAAATTAATCTCTCAGATTTTCTAAACATAGGAGAAAGTTATATTTCAGGAATAGTTCCTTTAATTGGGTATTTATAAAGCAAATGCTGCATGATATTAGTTATATGAAGCAGTATTTCTTTCTTACCATTCTGTATGAGTTGAATATGACCTCCCAATAGCCAGAAGAGAGAATCAGTCACAATTTGGAAAAAATGTAGTAATTTATCTTGCTCTTCACCCTTAATACAAAAGATAAAACCAATTTACTTTTCTAATCTACTTTTCTGAAAAAAACACCTCTCCAGAGTAGTCAGCAGACTTGATTTCCAAATTCAATAGCTATTTATAAAGTACCTGAACTTTTGTGCTTTGTTTCTTCATTTATGCAACCTGAGGTTTAGTATATGAACTCTTCTAATTCATAGTAATTATCCAGACAAAACAAAAACAAAGTAAGTAGCTTATGAATTACAGATGGATACACTAGAACTTAATGCTTGAAATGCATCAGAATGACTTGTGGAACTTTTAAACTACCCCTCTGCACATATTCAAATATACAGAATCTCAATTTCCAAAGCTAAAGTCCAGACACATGTATTTTCACAGTCAGGTGAGTGACTTCATTATATAGCTAGGATTAAAACCCTGGTGATATGAAAATGTAAGCATGTAAGGCATTATTATAGAATTTTCCAGTTCTAAGTTTCTACTCTAATACTTTATGAGAGCAGAAAGCATGTGATTTACCCCATTATAATTTATTGTCTACAATCCTGATGTACAGTAAATGTTCCATTAATATATACCAAGTAAATAAACAATGTTTTTTGCTGAAACTAATCTTGTGAAAAGGTGGTTATTAGTGCCACAACAGGAGACAAAACAGATTCCACTGACTATGTCTGTCATTTATTGACTATAAACCAATCCAGATCCTAAATGTTTCTACTGTACCATAAAATTGATAGCAACAGTTCAAAAGTAAAGCAAGCAAACAAATAAAACACATACTAACTTAAATAATTTGTCTTTTCCTATAAAACCACCAAATGTAAAAAATGTCACATTAAACTATGATTCCTTAGTCTAGTAAATTGCTTTTCTAATTTCATCCAATGATACAATGAGAAAGGTCATCATAATTTTTTGTTGTCAATTTTAAAGAAAGACCCTGTATTTCTAGATGCCCAAATTATACTTTAAAAGCATGTTAGATGATGTCAATCATTAATTTATAACCTCTGACACAATAACAAAATTTGCCATTAAAACATTTCAAAGTTCTTGAATAGGTATTTTTGTCTTCTGATATAGATTAAAAAACCTAGTATGTAGCTTGGGCTAGAACATCTAATATATGTCCTATCATATTTTATACTACCCATAAACTATCAAATTCTTAAAAATTTCCTTGAAAGCTTCCAAGTAGGCTAATGGCCCACAAAATTCCAGATGTTAGAATATAAGATCTCTGAGTTAAATCTTCTGCCAACAATATTTCTTATATTTGAACTACCATATTGTCCATATTGTTAAATTTCTCATTGAACTCCATTTTAATATGTATGAGTGTTTTTTTCCTGCATGTCTATATGTGTATCACATCTAAGTGTTGCCTGAGGAGGCTAGGGGAGAACATCAATTATAGGAGTTTGTGAGCTACCATATTTATTTGTTTTGAATTTTGAGACAGGGTTTCATTACCTAATCCTGGCTGACCTGGAATTTTAAATGGACCAGGCTGGCCTCAAATTCCCAGACATCTACCTGCCTCTGCCTATAGAATGCTAGGATCAAAGGCATATACCACTATGCCCAACAAGAAGCATTTTATTCCTGACTCATGGTCAAGAACTACTTCACTCACAAAAAGCCTCCTTTTAGCAAGGTGTTATGACGGACATCTATGTTCCAGCAGTCAAAAGACTGAGGCAGGAAGATTGTAAGCTGCATAGTGAAGCTCTATCCTAGGAAAAAATGGGGAAAACAATCTTTCTATCTCAATTGGCATGTTCTATTCTTTCCTATGCATATTACGTTTATGATTATGTCATATATACCTGTCTTGTGCTGACTTTCAGGTAATTCACTCAGTAGCCCTGGGTGGGTTAGGACTGAGCAGTCCTACTGAATCAACTTCCCAAGTCCTAAGACCATGAGCCATTTCTAGTCTATAATTCTCTTAATGGCTAATTAGGAGCTACTATAAACTATATGAGCTTCCAGTTTTCCCAACAGTATTGAGTTTATATGAATGTCAGAATAATGAGACAACTATTGGTTAATTTCTTTAATATTCAAAATAAAATTACTTTTTTTAAAAAGTAAAAGTTTATTACATATAATCATCCCATATGCCATAGAATACCTTAAATTATCTAAATATTACAAAATACCCATTGTTGCTGACAATGTTGGCACACACCTTTAATCCTAGCATTTGGGAGTCAAACGTAGGTGGATTTCTGAGTTCAAGGCCAGCCTGGTCTACAGAGTGAGTTCCAGGACAGCCAGAGCTACACAGAGAAACCCTGTCTCGAAAAAAAAACAAAAAACAAAAAACAAACAAACAAAAAACTCCCAAAAAACCCAAATACCCATTGTTAAGCTTTCTCTTATCTTTCTTCTCCTATTACCCCTAGCCTCTGGTAACCAGTTTTCAAATTTCAACTTCTACAAGATTAGCTTGTTTTAGATTCTATATGTCATTGAATTCATACAGTATGTGATTTTCTGGCTTGGCCTACTGGCCTTCACTGCCTTCCATGGTATTGTAAATTGACAGAAATCTGTCCTTTTTATTTCATTATTTATGCATTGACTGCTGATATTTAGGTTATTACTATTTTTGACTATTGTAAATAGTGCTACAATAAACATAGGAGTAAAGATGTTTGATATTAACCTCCTCCTTTTAAATAAATATAGTAAGTCCAACAATGTAATTACTGCATATAAATGTTGTTTAGCTACCACATATAATAAAAAAATTGTAAGAATTGTAGAATTAAGGAGGTGGAAAGAAATGGTTTAGTGGTTAAGATCACTGGCTGCTCTTCCAGGGGACCTGGGTTTGATTCCAATCAACTGCATGGTAGTTCACAATAAATGAAGACAAGACGAGAAGTCTTTGGTATTCAAATTGAAATCTGAGTTCTCTGCTGGGCCATTCTAGGCTAACTTAATGCAACTAACAGAAAAAGAATTGATGAAGAAATTCTCAACTTCTGGTCTTATTCCTACCCTCAAAGTTAGGACTAAGGACTGAGCACAAATACACTGAAGGTCTGACTGTGAGCACAGTGAGACAATCTTGAAGATAATCACTTAGGATCAGGTCAAGCTGTTAGAGGAAGAATGGGCATCATAGATGGGAGACTGGTAAGTTAGCTACATGATTGATTTAGTCATCCACAAGAATGGAGGCAGACAGAAGCTGCCAATACCATCCAGCAGATAAAGGACATGACTACCTTAATAAGCAACAGTGCTAAGTAAATTCCTAATGATTTCTCATTAGGCAGGACTCTGTTTATATAGCATACAGTACAAACATAGTGTTCTACACTATGAAATATGAAAATCGATCTAACAGGCTTGGCCACTTAAGAGTGGTAGAACACAAGGTCTTCATAAATTTGCTTCTCTTGTGATGAAAGGCCTTATTACAAACTCAAAAAATAAGTATGGCATTTGCTGTTGTTCTAAGGTGTGGTCACAGATTATATTTTCAAAGTCTGATATACTGATATGGCACTTCTTTACAGAAAGTAGACTAGATGCAGAACATTCTTGGATACTAGAATACTGATTTCCATACACAAGGTCTGAATTTTGCCCAACAGCTCCACCATCTGAAGATCTAAAATAGGTACTTGATAAGGCAAAGAATCATTTTCTCCATGATCTCCTCTTCCCTCCTCCCTTCCTATCCTCTCTTTCTCTTTATACAAACATTACATAAAATATAAAGGTACCAAAATGTTATATAGTTCCTTTAAAGTATATGCAACTTTATGTGTCAATTAAAAAATAAAAGCTATGGTCTAACTAGCCTGAAGTGTCAGAAATTAAAAGTTTGAAATAGCTGTAACAGTCTGGAAAGAAGTAGTGCCATAGATATAAGTATAGATGCATGTTTCCTCAAATTAAGGGGTAAGACAGACTCCTCAAAAATCATACAGTATTTTTTAGCTAACATTTGCAAATTTCTAATGTAGAGATTAAGTTCTTGGTTGTAATTTTTAGTTAAAGTTGCTTAAATCCACTACTCTACTTGTATGTTCAGCCAGATAGAGCATATTTGAAAAATGACAGGGGACAATTTAGGAAGGAATAAATATGATATACATCCTTGTAATCCCAGTGCTGAGGAGGCTGAGGCAAAAGGAGTAAGACTTGAGACCTGCAAAGCTGTACACTGAATGTAAAGCTAGCCTGGGCTATACAGTGAAACTTTGTTTCGGGGAAAAAAGAAAGAGTGAAAATTATTTGGCTATGCAACACTAAGCATATACCTTAGTTGCATTGATGAAACATGTTTGTAATCGTCTCCCTAGGATAAGAAAATTTTCAGCAGCTGATGGAAGTAATTCCTTGTAAAATTCTTCTCCATCTTCTCCTGGTTCTAAGCCCACACAGCAATGGCTGAAATAAGAGTACAACTTTGTGTTAATAATAAATATCATTTGAATATTCTAACTTCCATATGCATTGTGCCTTAATAAGAATCTTAAGTGTCATTCTTTTGTTGAAAAGGCAATTAAAAAGGTGCTAGAAATTTTCAGCTTTCTAAGGAACTAAGCTGTGAAATGTGCCTTGCTTACATTTAGTTCCAGGGTTCACAAATCCTAAAAACAAATATTCTGGCTCTTTAAGAAATGAAAGGCATATACCTAGGCAATGGTATATGCCTTTAATCCCACACCCTAGAAAGCAAATACAGAAAGATCTCTGTGAGTTCAAGGCCAGCCTGGTCTACATAATCAGTTCTAGATCAGGCAAGTTTACACAGTGAGACCCTGTCTCAAAAAAACAAAACAAACAAACAAAAAAAACAAAGAGAGAGGTCAAGGGAAGGGAGAACAAGGGAGGGAAGGAGAGAGGACAAAAGGGAGAGAGAAGAAAAGAGATCTAAAGACCATGAAAGACACTTGGTTTACAATCAAGAAAAATGAGAGAAGTTTTTAGGGAATTGACTACTATCACCCTAAAGGCAAAGAATACCTTGACTGTTTAATTCATGTTAATTTCTATTAACTGATGTATTTTAGAATCTAATAGCTAAAAATATCTAGGGTGAGGTTAATTGTCAAGGAAGAAAAATAAGAAAATCAAACAATCTAGTTTCAAACCAATTCCTCCTTCTTAAGACCCACAAATTATCTGACTGTCTATTCCTTATATCAGAAGGGAAAACAGTAAAAGCGTTAACCTACCCGTAGTATGAACATTTTATAATACACAGTAAAGCAGAAAAAGCCCTTTATAGAAATATTATCTTCTTAAAACTATGCATTGAAGCTAATCCCTAGATAGGAGTTGAACATATTCAGAAATATCAATAATAAAAGTACTTACATAGTAGTCTTATAACAAAAAAAGCCTTCAACCCAAAAGTAGATATTAGTATGATAAGTAATCACTTGCCTAAATCTTTTCAACAAAATGTGTACACACTAGTAAACAATGACAATTACAATTAAGCATGTTAAAAACCTCATTGGCTAATCAAGATTTACTTTCTCTTTAGCTCTTAAACTTAACTACTCAGCATATCTATATGAAAGGCAGCATTAATAAAGGTAATATTCAACCAATATTGTCATAAACGAGCATATATCACCAAAACAAAAATATAAGCACTTATGTTTAATCAATATCGAAATAACCTTGAAAATTTAAGTATAAAAGAGTAGTATATAAATTTGCTAACTTTTTTTGTAACTGCATACTTTGAATTAGGCCTTTATGTAATAACAAAGTAGAATTAAGCAGTTTAGAAAGTTAGAATCTAAGATAGAATAGTGTAAGTATGAAAAATATCTCTCCTGTGAGGATAGTTCATTTAAAATCAAATGGGGTGTGACTATCTAGTCTCTATAGGTACCTATACTCATGTACACATACTTACATACAGACACTAACATATACACATAATGTAAAATAATAAATTTTATAAAATCCAATGAAAATGGAAAGAAGATTAACTCAAGTACTAAGAATACTTTATCCTTTATCGCCTTCTTTTAAAAAATCATTTTGATCCTTCTATTTTTAACATGGCAGTAGGAAAGTAAATGCTACTTCTAAATTTCATGTACAGGATTTGGGTTCCCTAATAAATATACAGTTTAAATAGCTGTATCACTACAAATGAAATGAAGTTTCTATACTTGTTCTTCTACAGTTCTTTGCTATATACTTTCATTCTGTCACCTATTCATTGTGTTTGTATCAAGTATCACTGCTACTCAATCTCTCTATAAGTTTTCCAAGTAGATCTTTAGTTTATTCATTTCTTCAAATATTTTTGAGTCAAAAAGAATACATTAGTTAATTGGGATTCAAGTGGCAAACAAAAGATATGATCACGTGTAAAGAAATCTTAGGACAATCAATTGCACCTGAAGTTACAAACAATAGCATACAGTGTGAAAGAAAAGTACAATCAAAACATATAGGAAATTCCAATTCTTAGTAGAATGACAAAAAAGAATTATTGAAAATTAGAATAAAAATAAGCTAGCCTATTTGCTTCATTTTACCTTAGTATCTGTGTAAGCTGGGAAATTGTAGACCAACCACCCTGGATTCGAGAAGAATCTTGACTGAGGACCAACAGACAATACTGAATGAGGTCATAACAATATATATCTTGTTTGACTTTCTTTAACTCTGAGCTTCCCAAAGGAGTGTTGTTTATTATTTCTAAGGAAAAAGAAAATAAGATACACTTATTTTTGCTCAACTCATCTAAGAGATACTGGTATTTATATGTTGTTATCATTAAAAATATAGCAAAAAAGAAATGTTATTCCACAGTGTTAAGATTTCTCCAAACAAATTAGAATTCTAACATTATGTCATGACAGAACTAGTATTTACTTAATGTCTTTCCTAACTATAAAAGTATTTTCTCACCTTTTAACTTCAATAATATAACAGGGACATTCTGTTCAGGACTTTTCGCAACTTCAGCAGCTAAAGACAAGATCCTTGGGTCTGTACCTGCTGGCTTCATTTTTCTACCACCTATGCTTAAACATAATAATAATTTAAAAAGAGATCAAATGTATTAAGAATCAGAAATTGTACCAGCTTCACATTTACCCTCTCTATGCAACAATTCTAGGATAGACTTCATACAGGAGAAACAGATTATACAAAGAGTTGATATGGCAGGCTTAAGTACAGTTTTTTCTTCAAAGGTCATTTTACAAGACTGGCTGTTGGTTAGTATCTAAAATGTGGATTTCAGAAGGATTTTTATTGTTCTCTTATAAGCTTGGATCACTGTGCCAAAACTGTTATAAATATAATGGTTGTGGTAAATGAGTATGTTTTCCTTTTAGATTCTGAGAATTCTGATATATGTTTTGTCTGATTTTCAATACTTAATAAGATACCTGAGGGACTTTACAAAGAGGTTTTTTTTTGGCTCACAGTTCTGGAAGTTCAAGGGCCTTACATCAGGACACTGGCTTCTGGTGAAAGTTGTCTTGGCTTTCCCATATTACAGATGGTATGATAGCATATATAGAAGATATATAGCACACAATACCTGAGAGAGTCTAAGGAGGGGGCAAGCCTTTTTATAACAGTTTTCTCTTAAGGACTATCTTACAAAAACTGTATCAATTCTTTTGAGGTGGTGAGCCCAATGATATAATTACTTCCCAGTAGGCCTCACCTCTTGATGGTTCCACTACCTCTTAGTATTGGCATAAAGAACCAATCTTTCAACACAAACCAGTAAAAATTCTGGTCACTGAGTGTTTAATAGGCATCTCTAGTAGAAAATACAGATGTGGTCCCAACTGTTTTCCTTAAGAAATTATGTGTATCCTATAATTCTACTGGGAGTGAATCTTGGAAAACTGTGCCTAGTTTCCTGTGGATGTATCCTATATGATCTTTTCATTTTACTGACTTTGCCTTACATATCTTCATTATAAATGACAGCTACAAATAAGATAATACATGTGTTGAGTCCTGTGAGCCCTTCTACTTAATTTGAACCTGGAGATGGTTTGGAAAACCCCAACATACTAGACCTGGAAACGTTATGAAATTATAACAAAATTAAAAATTACTTATAGTGAATCAATTCTAAAATTAAAAAGTCCACACTTCAACTTTTCTACTACAACTTTTCTATATAAGTCCTAAGTATTTGAAGCTCAATAGTATCTTCAATATAAAACATTTTAATTAATAAAGATAACATATTTATTATGAAGTAAGAACTGTGCTAAGTGGGTCTTAATGCATTATTTTATCCTTACAATGGGATGATGAAAAAGTTACGATAATCATCTCAAATGTGCAGTTAAGCAAAATAAAACTTAGCTGGACATAGTGGCACATGCCTTTAATCCCAGCACTTGGGAAACAGAGGCAGGTAGATCTCTGAGTCCAAGACTGACCTCTACATAGTGGGTTTCAAAACAACCAGAACTATAGTGAGACCCTCTTCTTGAGTAAATCATTAATAGACAAATCCACTGAAACTATTTTAAAGAAAGCCCAAAAAAATTCCTATCATGTAGAAGATGTAAAACTTTCCTAGAGAATGCATATTATCTTATTCTTTCCAGTGTCTACATTATTCTACCTGTTCTTTGTAAGAATTCATCAAAATATATTTAAACATCCCCTTCACTGGTGGTCATTCAGACTGCAAATTACTTTATACAGTATGGTAATAAAAATCAATGTGAAAGTATATATCCACTCACTTGTGTCACTAAACAAATCCCTCTTGGCATTAGATGGCCACAAAGTCAACCACCTGGGCTTCTCTTAACCAGTGTTTTTATCTATGAATATAATAGCCATTCCTTGTCCCTAGACTTCAAAATTTAGAAGGCATTCACCAATGATAAGTCTAAAAATATGAAAGTATTGCTGAACCTAAAATAATTATTCACAGAGCATGTATTAACTCATTTAGCCATCTCAACAATTCTGATGAATGGGCATTATTTTCTACATAGCTATTATTATTTCCCCAATTCTAATGATGAACACATTTGTTTGATTTGCTTTCACAAAATCACATTGAGAGTACGAAGCTGGCATACAAGCCCAGAGACTCTAGCTTCAGAACCTTCGTGCATAAATGTCACATTGAACAAGTCTCCTCGTATCTTTAATGGGTGAAGGCAAAATAATAATAATAATAATAATAATAATAATAATAATAATAATGATGATGATGATAATGATAATGATAATGATAATCACCTACCCACCTGGGAAAATAAATTGGCAAATCTATTTAAGGTAGAAGTGATGAAAGCATAGTCCGATCACACAATTAACCTGAAAAATCACCTGAAAGGTCAACTCCTTTCTCTGAATTCTTCTCTAATACAAAGAACGTTCCCTCCTACTTCATAACAATTTTGTTAAGTGTCAAGGTGGAAAAAAAAAAAGACAATTATCAATCAATCAATGCTCTTACCCTAGTGCTAGACTGATGTCTGAGGAATCAAGAGTCCCAAGGCCACGCTCTTCACTGCTTCCAGGAATCACTGGGACAGAAAACAAATGCCAGATGCGTACAGCAGTTAGTTACCCCTAATCCTACGCTTCCCAGTCTCCTCCGGAAACGCCCCCTCCCCAGGTCCTAACCAGGCGGGAAAAGCCTGTGTGTTTAAAGGTTTAATTAAAAATAAATAAATAAAGGAAAAAAAAAACAAACAAAACAACAACAAAAAAAAAAACGGCCCTGAAAGGTAACTGCGCGGCCGGCGGCTTCCAGAGGTTTCCAGTCTGGTCACGCCACCTGAGGGGGCGCGGCTGGGGTTCCAGAACCGCCTCAGAGCAACTAGGCCTCAGGAGGCCCGGGGCCTGGGCCCAGCCGCCACCTCTCGTCAGGCGTCAGTTTCCACACCAAACCTGCGGGCCCGGTGCGGAGGAGGCCCACGCTCCCGTCCCCAGGCCCTGCCGGCCAGCCCTGGCCTAGGTTCCCGGCGTGCTCGCTTCCCCGCCCCCCCAGGGCCTTCATCCATCCCAGCCGCCATCTCAGGTCTGTCGTTACCTCATCTCTCGCCCGCGTCCGTCCACCTCTGGGCCCGACCCGCACAGCGTACCTCGGCGTGGCTGCCTTCGCCGAGCCGTGTGCGTCGCGACGCGGGAAGGGGGCTAGGGGCGGGGGATGGTGTCCAGGGGCGGGGCGGGGCCCGAGGCGAGGGGCGGGGCAGCTGTCTCCAGCCAGCCAATCAAGACTCGGGGCGCTCCGAGGGGCGGCCGCGCGCGTTGGGAGGTGAACGGAGCCCGCCCCTCCCCGGCAGGGAGCTCAAGCTCGCGGCCGGTGCAGCGGTTCCAGAAGGTTGTAGCTGCAGGGCACGGGTGGAGGCCGAGCGTGAGGCGGAGGACGAGGATGAATGGACCAGCGGGACTCGCCCACCTGGACCGTCGGGAGCGGGTTCTCAAACTGGGCGAAAGTTTCGAGAAGCAGCCGCGCTGTGCTTTCCACACCGTGCGCTGTGAGTGCGGACTGTCCGGGGTACCCCGGGGTTCGAACCTCCTGGGATGGGAGTAGACAGACTCCTCGGGATTCTGTAATTCTGTCCCCGCGGCTCTTTGCTCCCCGGAGACCGGATGGCAGACTGATCCACACTACCCAGTTGTCAGCCTCTGTGCAGGCACCTGGTGTCCCGCAGGTGCAGTGGAAGGATTTAAGAGAGACTGACAGACAGGAGGGGAAGTTTTGTGGGAGGATCTGTAGGGGTGGCTGTGGAGACAAGCGTGACAAGCGGATGATGCAGAGTCTGGAAAGGTGACAGACAGATGGAACGAAGGACAGAAGGCACGGCAAAAGTGATGTTTAGAGGCCACAAGGACATTTCTTCCCCATCCTGGCTGATGAGGGTTCCCATTTAGTTTGTTCGTGGGGAGAGAAGATTTGTCAGCTGTCTCAATCGTTTGTATCTCTTTTCAAAATCAGATTTCATGGTCAGCTAAGTAATTATTATCAAAAACTGAAAGGTTGTTTTTTTTTTACTTTCTTTACTTTAAAGTTTTACCACCTAATGATTTCTACCCTTTGGTTTTTGTTCTCCGGGATCTATTTTAGTAAGTTATCTGAATATGGTTGGAAAAGAGGTTGTAATGAGCCTTTTTGTTTTGGTAATTAAATGAGATGCCAGTACGAAAAATATAACTTAATTTTGTATGTAAAACTTCTTTTTTGCATAATAGGCCTCAGACTTCTATAGCATAAGGGAAATTCACTGAGTCGTGACTTCGTGTGTGTGTGTGTGTGTGTGTGTGTGTGTGTGTGTGTGTGTGTATGTGACAAATTGTAGATTTTTTTTTACATCTTTTCTACAGCTCAGCTCTTCTTTATTGTCTCACAGTCCTACATTCCTCCACCATTCTGTCCTTTTCTTTACAAAGTTTATATTCTGAAAAACACTCATTTAAAACTCGGTCTTCAAAGTTTAAGTTTTAGACAATTCAGCTATAATAACTCAGAGTAAATGTAGGAAGAACCAATGGTTTTAACCTTCCATTGATATATTTAAGCTTTATAAAAAGGTTGCACTAAGCAAAAAAACCTGTGTTGGTGGAGTAAATGGGAGTTTACCAACAGAACTTCAATGATGCTCCTTGTTAATTTTGCTCTGGATTACCATCCAGAGTTCCCCACAATAAAGCAGTGAGTGTGCTGCCCATTCTTTCTCTCTCTCTCTCTCTCTCTCTCTCTCTCTCTCTCTCTCTCTCTCTCTCTCTCTCTCCAATATCAAGATACTGTTCTTCTCTGATCTCTCAATGCCCCTTTCCCAAGTACCATGTCCTTTTCCTTTTCCTTCCTTATGCAGTGGTATTTTGTTTTTCAAGCTATGAGGTTTAAAATTACAAAAAAAAAAGTTATTTAGTGATAGATATATTTATTTTTAATGTATATGTGTGGGCCTGAGTCTATATATGTGCATAGTATTATGCAGTGCCCTCAGAGACTGCCAGAAAGCCTCAAATCCCCTGTAACTGGAGTTAACCATGATTATCAATACCTGATGCTGGTGCTGAAAATGATCCAAGTTCTCTGCAAGAACACCCAGTTCTCTTAACCACTGGGCCATCTCTCCAGACCCTCGATGTATATTTTTACAGCTTAGGTATACATTCTCTTCTTACAGATATAAATCCAAAATTAAGTGAATGAAATACAGCTTTTGAAAAGTGCCTTGTGGGCATTTCTAAGACTTTTATTTATAGGTTCTTTGATTAATTGATTGATTAACTACAGTGTTAGAACTCAAACCCAGGGCCTCGTACATATTAGCTCTATCACTGAGCTACATTCCTAGCTTTACAAAAGTTCTTAAAATGTTGAAAACATATTTTCCAAATCAGAACCACAAGAATGACAATAAACAAGAATATGCCGAAAGACAATGCATAGTAACAATCACAGAGTGAACAAGCTTAGACTGCACACTTAGTCCTGCAGAAGGCTTTAAAAATGTGTTGTCTCCCCCCTCCACACATACACCTTATTCAATTAAGTGTAATATCACACAGAATCCCTCAGTCTCAATAACTCAGTGAGGAATGGAAAATACACAGTATAGAATTTGACATTTATGCAGAACAGGTGGACCTAATTTACACAAAACACTGAAGGCAGCGTTATCTGAGAGAAAGTATTGTTTCATCGCATATATGGGATACATCTTGCCTGTCTTTTATACTAATGCTTCAGATAAGCTTGGCTGTGAGCCCTGAACTTCACCAAACCTGTATGTAATGTGACTTTGAGGACATTCTCTAAGCTTTCAACCACAGTATTCATGTGTGAAAATGGTAATATCTACCTTTTGGAGCCTTTCATAGAGAGGTTGTGGTAATCTAAAAAACCTAACATGGTATTTTGAACATGGTAAAGAGTAAATAATAGCCACCATTAGTTTTTATGAGTTCTATTCAATTATGTATGAGGAGTACTAATGCATGCAACTTACTTAAATGTAACAATGACAACATTTAGCAACAAAGATTCACTACAGAGAGTTTGAATAACTCATTAGAATTAATTTTGCATTTGGGCTACCACCAGCATTATAATTTATATCTATGTAAGGGCTAATAATTAGCAAATATCCTGTTTCCAGCGACACCATTGGTTATTGTCACAGAATGAACTAATAAGGAGTGACTACAGAAAGGTCGTCTTCTATTCAAGTGGGCCCACCCACCAAAAGTTGTAAAGCTTTACTGTGAGTAAATATCAGAAACCACACTAATTTAAACTAGGATTTGATGATGTTGATAGTTACGGTTCTTTGACATCCTTTCCTTGCTATGATGCATTGTACTCTTTAAACAGTGACCCAAGGGACTAAGCAATTAAGGCACTTTCCACAGGACCTGAGTCTAGTTCCAAGTACCCACATGGCACTTACATTCATCTCTAACTCAAGGTCCAGAGGACCCCTTGGCCTCTTCTGGCCTCTTTGGGCTCCTGCATGTGCATACATGGAAATAAAACCTTCATACGCATAAATTAAAAATAATTAAAACAAACAAAGCTACCAGTGAAACCAAATAATCCTCTTAGTTGCTTCCGTCACTGTCTGTTCGCAGTCATGAGTAATGCATTGTTCTATCTTATAAAAATTGATATTTGTATCTATTTTTAGATGACTTCAAACCTGCTTCTATTGATACCTCTTGTGAAGGAAATCTTGAGGTTGGCAAAGGTGAACAGGTGACAATAACTCTTCCAAATATAGAAGTAAGTAGTTCTCTCTATAATGATGAAAGAGGTCTGTTCTAAAGGATTTCCACTAAATATCAATGAAAATAGTTATACCATTCATATAATGATGGCTGGTTAAAGTGATGAATATTATACATAGGAAGCAAAATCAACTTTGGCTGAAACAATTTTAAAATACTTTAATTCATTTAATAGTTTCAAGGAATAGCATAGTGATTGAAAATGATTACAGGGATAATAATTATAGAATTCCTGTTTTAAGTCAGATTTTATACTCTGAACTAGGGATGATGACAACAACAACGTTTCTTACCTTATAGTCCTCGCTTGCAGATGGACATGTAAACAAATAGCTAATATATGTTAGAACATATATAGAATTCCCTGTATGCACTTAAATGCAACAAGATCCTCTGCCCAACGAAATCTTGAAAGGCTTCATAAGACAATCAGTAATTGAGCTGAGCTTTTGAAAGACAAATGACGGACAGACAGGAAAGATAATACTCCAGTCAAGCAGAGCAGCATCTAAAAGTCTCGAATGCTGAAAAGAACAGTCTATGAAGTAAACAACTTACTAAAGATGGTGAGGGGAGATTAAAGGAGTGGAAACTGAGACATAGACTGGGATCAAATTTCAAAGTGTATTTTATGTTGAAATTTAAAATTTGTACTCCATTGTATTGATACTAGGAATAAGTCTAAACAAAGAAGAATATGGTGAGATTTATGGTTGGTTGGGGGAGATATTTTAGAAGCATACACATTGAACATCTTTTATGCAAAGTCTTGGAACAGTACTTGTTTGAGCCTTCTAGGTTTTTTTTTTAATTTTGGAATCTTTGCAAATATATAATAAAATATCTTGTGGATAGATCCTACATCTAAAATACAAAATTTATTTATCTTCCATATACTGTATACTCTTAGCTTAAAGATAATTTTATGCATTACTTACGTAAATTTCTTACATTTGTTTTATCTATTGTTTCTCAGTAGATGGAACAGTTTATGAAGAATGTTTGAGCTGAAAAGATTTGCAATTTGTAGCATTTCAGATTTTGACTTTTGAATTAGGGACGCTCAATCTGCAGTTTAGGAACTAGACTCTTCAGGTCCAGGTTCTAGGTTCTGGATCCCTTACCCAAACATATTCTCTGTTTTGAAATTTTTTCAAATGTGTTCAAATACTGCAACCAATATTACTTGCATAAAATACACGTTTTCTTAGTTTCATCCTTAAGTTAGAAATTTCTTATTATCCAGAGTTTTGTTTTGTTTTGTTTTTCTTTTCTTTTCTTTAATATTGACTTCATCTGTTATAGACAAGAAACCAACTCCATAACTTCGTGTTACATATTTTAAAAACTGGACTTTTTGAGACATCTGGCCTTTAGTTTTATATTGGAAATAGTCTGGAGTTGGCTAGTTTACATTGTCTTACATGGATCAGTGAGCTGGCTTGTCGTGGTTAGAGGTACAGCAGTTTTGATCTTCTAGTCTGCTCTCTTTTTATTACGTTTATAATTCAATACCACTTACTGAGACCCCACCACTAGGTCAGATGGAGTCAGTTGCTGCTTCAGAAGGTTTTCTTAAGGCAGAGCTTTGTATGTGTATGGGAGTTCTTATTGAATATTTCTCATTTGTTTCCTTAGGACCTGGAGAAAATGAAAAATCAATTCACTATGAGATGTCGTGGATAAACTAGCTTTTGAAATCCTCTATTATGAAAAATTCCCAGATTCAGGTGTTTCTATGCCATTTGGAAATTTATTCAGAAGCATCAAACCTTATTTGTTCTATGGTGTCTGTTAAAGAACAAACTGAATGAGCCATTCAATTTTATTTTCATTTTTTATGCTATTTAAAAATAAGTTGTTTAATATAAAAAGTTATACTGCCCACCCCCTTTCCTGCCTCCAGCCCCTCCTGGCTCCCTTCTCTCAAATCCCTCTCATATCCTCCCATCCCCAGGCACTCACAGGAAAGCAGCCACTTTGTTATAAAGTGACTGAAAAGTTCCCAGTGGGTACTGCTGTTCTTTAGTTTCAGGCTGTGGTAGTCTTAACCAGTGATGGTTAGTTTGCACCAGGACTCCAGCTGGGCTGTCCTTGCCGTACATAATATCTGTTTTTCAAGTTACAACTGTCCTGTTTCATCCCTTCTATTGATTTGCTATGGCAACTCTTCTATGTATTGATAGACATTACTTTGTTCACTCTTATCCGGCCTAGTGAAGAGTTATAATCTACTGTGTTTGATTATGGTCTTAATAGAAGTCTTCTTATGCAAATGACTGTTGGCTGAGGCCTATATTTTCAAAACAATAGAAGGAAGTAACTACCACCTTTTAGCTGGCTAGAGATGCCTGCACAAGCATCTGACTCGTGTGCACAGACCTACACACACTCATAATTAAAAAATAAAATATCAGTCAGGCAGTGGTGGCACACACCTTTAATTCCAGCACTCAGGAGGAAGAGGCAGGTAGAACTCTGTGACTTCAAGGCCAGCCTGGTCCACATAATGGGAGTTCCAGGACAGCCAGGACAAACCCTATCTTGAAAAAACCAAAATAAATAAATAGATAGATAAATATATAAAATAACATTTTTTAAAAACAAGAATAACTTCAAGCTCTGAAAGTTTTTTTTTTTTGATAAGGTAGATTTTAAAATCCATTTCTTTTTTTTTCTATTACCAAATAGAATAAACAAATAAAAATGAAGTCTGTAGATCAGTTAAATACTATGCACTCACAAGTTTTATAAACATTTTTAAAAATAGTAAATATTAATGATATGGATATGGCATGGCTGGTCTCATAAACTGTGCTTAGTGATTTTTATATATTAACCACTTAGTTTTATTGACGCTCTACAACAATGACTAGGAGCTTACTCCTATGTAATAGAGAAGGAAACTGAGGCTTAAAGAAAGTAAATAATTTGCTCAAAAATATAAAGCTAATAGATGACAGTCAGGACTCTATTTGTGTGGGGTGCGTGGTTCACCATATTATCCAACAGCATACACTTTCACATTGCTCACTCCATGCCCGGCATCAGCTCAAGGACTTTAATGTTCATAGTCTGGAAAAGTAGGTATTGCCACTCCAGTTTTAACTAGAAGGAAGGGGCCCAGAGAGGGGCATTTTCTCTCTTGTAAGTAACTGGCAGAACAGGTCCTCTGAGTTCTAAAGTCTTATTGTTTGACCATATCATTACTTTATTCTGTCCCAGAGATCATATCTACTCACGCTCTTTTGCAGCAGAATTACCTAGCAAGCAATTGTGAAGGTCCTTGCTTTTTTCATAAACCGTCTGAAACCTCCTCTAACTGGCCTTGCTTGGGTAGCTCTTCTCTTTTGTTTTTGTCAGGCAGGTGGGGGTGAGGTGGGGCCTGCTCTTCTCCTGTGCTTCCCTCTGAACATCTGCAAGTTTCAAGTTCTCTGAGTCACCTTTCACACAGAAGGGAGGGGCTAGAAGGACATAGAGGAATGTGGAGTTCTAAGAGGCTCTGTGAGCTCTTTCCTGTCCAGCCTGTTTTGGACAGTCTTGTTTAAGGAGAGTGCACATTGTACCTGTACACTAAGCAAACAAGCACAGATCCCACTAATGTTAAACGTGAAATAACAGACGAAATGTTCCTTCTGAGACTTCTGATATGTTGTCGAGGATGAAGTTGAACTACAGTAACATTTTTTAAAGATTTAATTTAATTTAAAAAATTATGTGTATGTGTGTGTGTGTATGTGTGTGTGTGTGTGTGTGTGTGTGTGTGTTTATACAGCTAAATGGAGGTATTAATGGAGGCCCAAAGAGGCCATTGGATCACCTGGAGCTGAAATCATAGGCAGTCGTGAACTCCCCAACAAGGGAGATAGGAACTGTACTTTGGTCCTCTGTGAGAGCAGTATGTGCTCTTAACTAAGGAGCCATCTTTCCAACCCCATAAGTAAACAAATTTGAAGGCAGAATTGGGATCCTCTTTAGAAGACACCATAAATATGAGAACATACAAAACCAAGAATATCAACTCTTCTCTCTAGCTTTGCCAAGAAAGGGGAGATCTCAATTTGTCTCTTTCTCGAGGGGAAAGGAGAAACCCCTCACTGAGCTCTTCTGCCCTCTGTACCGTGACCAGCAGGTGTGGCGAGCTATTTCCGAGACAGGGATGATATAATTGTGGGACGTGACTAAACCTTTGGGAAACTGCTGGCCAGATTACTGAACATGTGAGCCTTACAGGTGATGGCCGTGTGTCTGATGTGGTAGAGCAGCTGCGGCACCTGACATCAGACAGGCTAAAGATGATAAGCACAGATACCACACAAGCAGAGTTGCTCACTTTACCAAGTAGGTGCAGGGGTATGCAGAGAAGAAAAGTATAAGTGACATTTTATTTCTTCTAATCCAGATTCCCCCTCAGACTTCCTCTTACTTCAAGAAACACCCCCTCAAATAAGAGATACCGAGTCACAAAGTTTGCTCTTCAGTCCCTAAAGGAAGAGTATTCTGGGTCCAAAGCAGCAGCCATTTCTACTTAGCTCTGCTTTATTGTATGGATGGATGTAACCATAGGTATGGGCTACATATAAATACAGCTTATTTCAATTATAAGTAATCCTTGCCCAACATATCACAATATTATAAAGTTCACACACAAATATATGTGTCACCCATGTTCTGTTGAAAGAAATTCAATTTGACCTCAGACCATTTGAGAAGATGGGGCCTTGCTATTGTCATTCCCAGTCTTCATTCATGGCTGTGACACATGCTGATGGAATGACATGGGAGTTAGAAGCTGGATACCAGTGATACAAGCCTTGCTCCACCCTGTGCAACTTTGGGCAGAGTTGTCTCCCCTCACAACACAGTGTCTTTCCTGATAAGCTGAGAGTAAGGAGGCTGTGAGGCTGGATTGGGGGTGACTAAACACTTGATTATTTGATTCTTTTGCATACCCAGTCATGTCTCCATCTCAGAGAAGTTAAAAGTCATACATCTAGAATCAGACTTCCCATGTTTAAATTTCCCTTTGCCCCTTTTGGTGTGAACTTGGGCAAATTATAAAGTCTTTTGTGCCTCATTTTTTCTTATAAAGATAATAATTGTCTCATAAGGTTGTTATGGAGATTAAATGAATTTGTATGAGTAAAGTATGTATAACAGAACATAGTCCACAGCTATATAATAATGTTATGCTTATTGGCATTTTTTTTAAAAGCAGTTTTTTGTTGTTTCCATATTAACCTGGAGTGACTTAGAAGACACTGCTAGGAGAGATGGCTCAGGGGAATGCTATGCAAGCCTGGTAATCTGATTCAATCCTCGGGCCCACATAAAAGGGAAAGGACAGAAATGACCACAGACATGCCATGGCATGCCCCCACACACACACACAGATACACACATTAATAAATAAAAATGTTTAAATAGCTTTCACTACTGCGTTCTTGTCATTGTCTTCTCTGTATTATTTGTGCCTGTCGCCACGGTCTTTAGAAGGTCACATGCTACCTTCTGAGACACAGCATCTTTCCCAGTGTCAGTTCCATGTAGTGCAGGCCCTGCGTTTCAGCTGTTAGAGAAAGTGGAGGCTTTGGTTGTTGTCCTCACTGATCCTCTGCCTGAGACTGGTGTTCTTCCCATAGTGACACATGACCATGGGCAGTTCCTGTTCTCAGTCTATTTTCTTTTGTTAATATTACAATGGATCACAGTCTAAATAAGTGATGAAGAAAATGTGCATATTTTGGCTTACCATCTAGCACTGAGATTGCTAGATCATAAGGTAAATCTATATGTATGTGTTTTTGTTGTTTTTATTGCTTATTTTTTTTGTAGAATCTCTAAACTATTTTCTATATACTTGCAATAATCACATTTTACAAAATTTTCATAGGGTTAGTGGTGTTGAATGTGTTTTCATGTGCTTATTGGCTACGTGTATTTCTTCTTTTACTAAATGCTTATTTGAATCTATTGAATTATTAAATTATTGAATCATTTTAATTGGTATTGGGTTTGGTTTTGACTATTGAGATTTTGGGATTCCTTCTGTAACCTATGTCAGTTTCTTGTCTGTTGTGAACACTGCAATTATTTTCAGGCATACTAATTGTTTCTTCTGTTTAATCTATCCTGTTATCATTACCTCCTGTATAGAAGTTTTAAATTTTCCTGAGTGAATTTCAGCTCAAGATTTCTATTTTCAAAAGTAGTTTCCATGTCTTTTAACTTTTTCTGTTAAGACTGTTAAGCCATTTCTGTGTGTTTCCATTGAGATTGGGAGATTGTTCAGTGTCTTTAAAATAGTTATTTTAAATTCCTCGTCTGAGTACTCCCTGTACTGACTCCCTCCTAGTCAGCTTCCAGCACTTTATTTTGGGTTATAGATATACATGGTTTCATGATCGTCGGTGATGCGTGTAGTGTGTGACATCATCAAGGCATTAACCAATCTGTTATCTATTTTACTTCCTAATTTGACTCTCCTCATCCACCTCCATAAATTCTAAACAGGTTTCCTCTTTTCTCTGAGCCCGTGTTCATTCCCACCATTTCAACACTAGATGGTGCCCAAGTCCAGATTTTTCCAGAAGTTGGTTGTAGGTGAGTTGTGTTATTTCAATACCAGAAGGCAATCTTAGCCCAGATTTATATTAAATACCCCATTAGTGTTCTGTTCAGAAAGAAATAGCAGAGTACAGGAAAGACTTACCTGTTCCTACAGATACATTGCTGGGTCGGGGGTAGGCCTGATTGCCTCATATACAGTAGGCTGTCATTGGACAGTCTGACTCTAGATACTCACTGTGGGTAGACTGAACCTAGGTTTCTATGTGATACGTGTGAATACCAATCCCACCAAGTCAGCTATGAGCCTATGCCTCACCAGCACAGTTCTTGATTAGGACCAAGGCCTATGATGCCGTGGACTGCCTACTATAGTGAACTTGTGATCCAGAGCTACTATAACAGTCTTAGCTGCTATTGGCTGAAAGTGAGGTCCAATAGAATCAGACTGCATGTTTTTTTTTTTTTTTCTTGGAACTGTGGTTGTTCACAGACAAGCCTAGGGATGGGACACACCCAGTGTCAGGTGTCACCACCACAAAGTTCCAGGGCAAAACAAAACAAAACAAACAAACAAAAACAAGCAACAACAACAACAAAAACCCCTCATGCTTGCTATTATGTCCTATTCCCACAGAGAAATTCTTGAAATAAGCTTTATAGCTTGAGGTTGGGGTAGTGTTTGGGAAGGCAGCCTACAGGCCACCCACATTGGTGGTGTTATCAAGCTAGATAACATGAGTCACACAACACAACTACAAGGACCTGTGCAGCCTCAGAGTGTGTTGGTGTTCACAGTGGAGCTGATGCTGACGCAGATCAAAGCACAAGTCTGTCCCCCTAGGGGACAAATCTCAACTGCAGCTGAGGTTTGATAGCCTTGTCTAGGAGCTTTGGCCTTGTGATATCTATGCTGCCTGAGGATGGAGACAGGTGGTGGAAACAGTCTCTTAGCTATGAAGAGTGCTCGTCAGTTGGGTTGCAACTGTAGAATCCTGTACCTTAGGTGTAGATGACTATAGCCTAAGTCCACATTGTGCATAGAACATCTGCATCTGCATCTACATTCAAAACTGTTCAATTCCTTCAACACACAGGTCTGTACCTGATGCTAGGGCCAATCTGGAGTTTCTATGAACTCAAGGCCTTCAGTTTTTACTGTGGCGGGTCTGGCACTGTGCTCTGAGACAAAACCTTTTTCTACCTTTTGTTTCTGCTCCCCAGTGGGTAGAGTTGTGCTTTCTGACAACTGACTTTGTAAGAGAGATGGGTGAAACAAC
This sequence comes from Mastomys coucha, assembly GCF_008632895.1. Classification (NCBI taxonomy): domain Eukaryota; kingdom Metazoa; phylum Chordata; class Mammalia; order Rodentia; family Muridae; genus Mastomys; species Mastomys coucha. Next base: position 34,679,361 of record NW_022196894.1, on the reverse strand, counting down.
CAGCTATCTGACCTAACACAGGCCTGCTGGTTCAGTCTCCAGTGTTAGCCATGTGGTAGGGATCATGGGGCTTTGCTCAACACTAATTCACTAGGATGGGCCTGCTCTTGGTTTTTAAGTCTGAAGACTGGACACACTCTCCTTGCCCAAAGCTAGAGGTGTGTTTCTCCCTTCAGGGTTGCTTACAGTTGGGGGGCAGGCAGTTCTAGCAAATCTTCCCTTCTTGCGAGCTTCAGTGTGTCCTTTTGTTATACTAAAAAATAGGTAGGGTGAGCTCTCACTTTGTTTCCTTAGCTCCTTGGAAGAGAGTTTATTATATGAACAGCTCTTCAGCTTGGTGTCTCTACAGGGAGAGATGACTAGAAGAGCTTATCAGGCGTCATCCTGCTCCTCCTTAACTTTTATTTATTTTTTCTATTGGTCCTGGGGTTGAACCCTGGGCCTTGCAAATGGTAGGGGCAGGAACAATATCAATGGGCTATATTCCTAGCCTGCCTTATTTATCCTTTAATATTATTTATTATATTGCTAAACATCAGTTATCTTTCAATTTTTATCATTATTTTGTGTTTATTCCCCTTTCCTGTTATTTACAATCAAACCTGTAACTCTGTTATTTATGAAAACGATCTTTCTCCAGGTCTTATGAAGTCATATAAGAAGGGTATTAGGGATATTTTTCTATCCTTCCTAGGATCCTCCCCTTCTTCCCACTGCCCTTTCCTGCCACCTTGGCCAGACACCCAAGTTTTGTTAATTTAACGTTTTACTGCAAAATATCTTTCAATAAATTTTAGCTTAATGTTATACATTTGTATAGTCTTTTACCTATTTAAAACTAATTATATATAAATAACCAGATTCCTTTGCTTAATACTGCCATGGTTTCATTCCCTTATCCTGAGGGATAAGGATATAGATAACCCTATTCTGATCCGTTTGTTCATGCTTACAAGTTTTTGAGCTCATATCTTAAAGTGTGTTTCAATGCAAAAATGGCTTTTAGTTTGTAACGAAAACATTGTTTCAGACCAGAGATTTTAAACATTTAAAATTCTTTAAAATAGAGAAGTGTGAGCAAGTCCATATTTTTATATTATTTTTTTCTTATTTCATGTATGTGTATACATGTGTGTGTGAGCGTGTGCATGTATGTGTGAATGTATGTGTGTAAGTGTATGTGTGAGAAAGAGACAGAGAGAGAAAAACAGAGAGAGACAGAGAGAGGGAGAAAGAGAGAGAGTATTGAGTGCTATACCCACTGATGCCAGACACCAGATCTCATTTTCTTTCTCAAACAAGTTGTTCTCACATTTTATATTTTCTTTTGCAGGATACCTCTTGGCTGACCACTTTAAGTCAGTTATTTCTACTGTGCCATAAATGCCTGTGATAATCAGTCTATAAGGGAAAAAGATTGCTTTAAACTTAGAGTTTCTTTTTCTACTTTTACTCATAGCAATAAATAAACAAAATAAAATAAAAGTTTATATCATAGCTGAGACCAGAATCCTCAAATCTCCCTCTACAGTATCCTCCAGTGACTAAAAATCCTCTTCAAGTCTCCACCTCTTCAACACTCCTCCTCTCCTAGTAGTACCAAGCTAGGGACCAAACCATTAATACATGATCCTTTCAGGAACATTTCAGATCCAACTGTAAACATATTCTGGCCCCCAAAGCTCCAATCCACTTCCCAAGGCTAAATACCTTTAGTGACCCTCAGAGAGTCCCCAGAGTGTAAAATGTTCCTAAGTCCAAGGCCATAGTCTTTTCTAATACACAAGAAACATTCAGCTGTGAGATCTTAAAAACATAAAGTTACATGTTTTTTCTTAAAGATTTATTTATTTATTGTAAGTGTATGAGTACACTGTAGCTGTACAGATGACTGTGAGCCATCATGTGGCTGCTGGGAATTGAACTCAGGATGGCCCCGCTTGCTAGCTCTGCCCCGCTTGCTCTGGCCCCGCTCTCTGGCAAAATACACTGTAGCTAGCTGTCTTCAGACACACCAGAAGAGGTCGACAGATCTCATTACTAGTGGTTGTGAGCCACTATGTGGTTGCTGGGATCCGAACTCAGAACCTTCGGAAGAGCAGTCAGTGCTCTTACCCACTGAGCCATCTCGCCAGCCCAAAGTTACATGTTTTAATTGCTGCAAAATAAACAAATGTTTATCCTCCAAAAAGAAAGAACAGGAAGACAGCAAGAAGGAATGAGATCAAGCCCCAGTAGATACCCGTTAATTTCTAAATCTTTATGCTTGGCGTCCAGGGCGCACCACAGGAGGATATTGGATCCCAAGGGCTTAGGCAACTCCATCCCCCACAACCTTGATGGTTGCCTCCAACACGGCCACACATCTGGACTCTGCTGATTGCAGTATCTTTAGGCACGTGTTCCACATTCTGGCCTTCTTCCCTCCTGGGGCTCTGCTGCAGCTCCAGCTTCACTCTCACTGCTCTCTGTGTCTCATCCTGTCAGGGGCTGCTTGCAGGGACTCAGACCCTGCCATGACACTACCTGTTCCCCGAGACTTGCCGTTGGAATCTCACCAGAACCCTACATGATCCCATAACTTTTATACTCCTCATGTCGACAAAGCCCAGATCCTACAGATGAGGCTATAGTATGTCATGGAGTACCCACAGCGTCTGAGTTCCACACCTATTTAAGCAGTCCTAAGTGAGCAGGGTGCCCTGGAAATCTCTTGTCAAAAGACTATGCCCTGCAAAGTCTTTGAAGCAAATTTGCATTCTTTACATCACTGAGTCCTTAATGTCTATGACCTCATAAATTTCAGAGGTGCCCCCAAGGTGTCTTTCCTTTTAATCAGGTACAAAGTATTTGACTTCTTTCCAATAATATTAATCTTTTTAGCAACGGCTCTTTCTTAATGCTCTTTTTCTAGTTAAACTGCAGGTTTTCCAAATCTTTATATTCCATTCTTTTTTGTTCTCACTATTAATCTCTCTAGAAGCAGCCAGTAATATCCATGGTGTAATCTAAGTATTTGCTGCCTTGAAACTTCTTTCATTAATAAACCTGCCTTTAAGCTCAGCTTCCAGCAAATTCTCAGGGAATAGACAAAAATGCAGACATGTATTTATCATTTGTATTGTAACAAGGATGGCTTCAGGTCCAATTCCCAACAGAATCCTATTTCTATCTCAAACCTCACCCAACAGCATCTTTCCTATCTCATTTTTCTGCTGGTATTACCACATTGTCAACTGTAGTCATAGCAATGACCCCACTTCTTGGTACCTATTGCTTAAGTTAGTCAGCTTTTCATTAATATAAGAAACCCCTGAGATAATCAGTTTATAAAGAGAAAGGGTAATTTGGGTAAGTTGATCTATTGCACATCCCACTGGAAATACATCAGCAGATAAAAAATGTTGCTTCATGCTCCACTTGTAATAGATAAATATATAAATAAGAGAGTAAGAGGAGGGCTTGGAGTTCCAGCACAAGTCTGAGGGGTTTAGCCCTAATAACCAGAGGACTGTCACTAGACTCCATTGTTTTAAGTGTCCACCATTTCCTGATTGTACCACTTCAGTAGATGACAAGATTTTAATTTGTAGGCCTTTGGCAGATATTGAAGGTACAAACTATCACACATACAAGTCAGGTATGCCTCGTTCTGATTTAGAGTGTTGGAGAAGAAATTAAAGCGTCATAAAGGAACCCACATATAGGTTTGTAGAATATGACTCTTATCCTGAGTACATAAAGTTTGATTTGCCTACCAACATAGTTAGTAACAAAATTGTAAAGAGAATAGAGAAAATGATGGCAGTAATCTAGGTGAAATGTTGATTGAGTCCCCAAGATGGATACTGGTGAATATGGAGATGTAGGAAGTATTCAATAGTTATTTTGAGGCAATTCATATACTTACAATTACTTGGTTCTTTAAGGAAATGAGCAGAAATTAAATGTTAAAGATTAGGAATGGGGCGGGGGGCTGGAGAGATGGCTCAGCAGTTAGGAGCACTGGCTTCTCTTTCAGAGGAACCAGGTTTAATTCCCTACACCTACATGGCACCTCACTGTCTGTAACTCCAGTTCCAGGAGATCTGATGCCCTCTTCTAACCTCTGGGCACTGGGTATACACATGGTGCACAGACATGTATATAGGCACAACACCCATACACATAAAATAAAATAAGTTTTAATATTTTTTAAAGATTAGAAATGTTGTTCATTTTAATAAAGAAGAAAGTTTATAAATTTCCTTAAAATACAGAGACTGTGAGAACTTGTGAGCTGTGACCAGGTGAACTATGTTTAAGAATTATACATGTGAGACTAAGAATAATAATATAAAATTTCTTCATGTTTGGAGGTAGCAGTGACAAAAATAAGGAAATTTGAAAAATAATAGTACTGGGTTGAGTTTATTGATTTGTGTGTATGTGTATTTGTTTGTGCTTGTATGTGTGTTTGTTTACATGTTCATGTATACTTGCACCTAAAGTTTCATACATGCTAGCCAAGTGCTGTACCTCTGAACTGAATCCGCAGCCCCTTTTTCAGTGTTTATCTTGAGATAGCCCTCCACTAAGTTTCCACACTGGTTTTGTACTCATTCTGTAATCCAGACAGGCTTTGAACTTAGGGCCCTCCTGACTCCTTCTCCTGAGCAGCTAGAAATAGAGGCCAGGTCTGGGTTGATTCTTAGCCTTTTAAAACCACCTCTGTCTTTGTACTTTTATTTTTAAGCCACACTTGTTGGTTTTAGGGTAGTAAGTTTAAATCAGTTATAAGCGATTTGATATATAACACGGATTAAAAACAGTACAAAAAGAACTCAATGCCTATCTCAATTGAATCACTATGATAAATTTCACGTAATGACGATAACTTCTTAAACAGGGTTCAACTCCACCAGTCACAGTTTTCAAAGGTTCCAAGAGACCCTACTTAAAAGAATGCATTTTGATTATTAACCACGATACTGGGGAATGTCGCCTGGAAAAGCTCAGCAGCAACGTCACTGTGAAAAAAACAAGGTACGGGGCACACTGAAGGAAATTATTTTACCAACAGATACATTTCTAAGGGAAAAGAATGAATGGATTAAGTCAAATTATGCTTTGATATGCGTTTTTTAAAAAGTCTTTTAGTTGGGGCTACAAAGATGGCTCAGCTGTAAAGAGAACTTGCTCTGTAAGCATGAGGATTATAGTTCAGACCGCACTACCCAAATGACAAGCCAGACATCCTGCATGTGTCTGAGAACTCAGCACCTCCTCACCGTAGCTGGTTGAATCAGGAGGGGGATGGGCTTGCTGGCCTCCAGCTTAGCTGAAACATGCAAGCTCCTAGATCAAAGAGAGACCCTGCCTCTAAAGACTAAGTGGAGAGTGATGGAGCAGCATACCTGACTAATGCACATTATATGTACTGCACCACACCCAGATCTATACACATGAACAAACAGATGCACAAAATAAGGTGACATTTTTAAAGTTTCTTTAAATCTTTTAAAGTTAAAATTTAGTAATAATTCTTAGTGAAAAGATCTTACCACACTGCCTTGTGATGTTGAAATGATTTCCAGGTATGTAACTAGTATACCTTTTATACTATTGTATATATTTTCATATCATTGGACTGAACAGAAACATTATCCACTATCCAAATAACTGCCTTTATTAGTAAACTGAGTACTTAGAATATGGAAAGCACACTAGAGACAGAAAAGTTTCCTAAATAAAGACTGACCTTAACACTTCTACACTTGATACATTTTTAAAGATTTATTTGTTTATTTTATGTATGTGAGTACACTGAAGCTATCCAGATAGTTGTGAACCTTCATGTGGTTGTTGGGAATTGAATTTAAGACCTCTGCTTGCTCAGGTCAACCCCGCTTGCTCCAGTCATCCTGCTAGCTCTGTCTCTGCTGGCTGCGGCCCAAAGATTTATTTATTATTATATATGAGTACACTGTAGCTGTCTTCTGACACAGCAAAAGATAGCATCAGATATCATTATGGGTGGTTGTGAGCTGCCATGTGGTTGCTGGGATTTGAACTCAGGACCTTTGGAAGAGCAGTCAGTGCTCTTCCCCACTGAGCCATCTCACCAGTCCCACTTTATATGTTTTAATCATACTAACAGTTCACTTAATTTAAAAATTAGTATGCATATATATATAGTGGATATATATATATATCCTTAAATCCTTTTTAGATATAAATAGTACATTTTAAACCAAATAATATAGACCACTGCTCTAAGAGCTAAACAAACAGTAGAAATAAAAGTCTTATTTTAAGTCTTATTTAAAAGTCTTACTGTAAGACTTGAAGGGAGGGGTCATGGTTGATAAAAATCTTTAGAAAAACTTTGTTGAAAATGTTACTTCTGGGGCTGGAGAGATGGCTCAGTGGTTAAGAGCACTTGTTCCTCTTACAAAGGACCCAGGTTTCATTCTCAGCACCAACGTGGTAGCTCACAACCATCTGTAACTCCAAATCCAGAAGTTGCTGTAATTGGAGAAAGCAAGGGAGGGAACTGAGGAGTGGATAGTATTGAAGCACATTCTACATGTATGAAGTGCCATGATGAAGCTCATTGTCTTGTGCAGCTAATATACACTAACCAAAATGTGTTTTACGAAGTTAGCTGCTCCCAAAGCCAACTTCAACTGAGAGAAGAAGCCTGAGAACCTCTATTTGTTAATGTCCCTGCTGCCCCAGCTCCCTGAAACTGACAGAAAGGATATGAGAATAGATGAAGCAAGTGTGAAGGCAGGAATATAGCTGATTCTTTTAGGCCTGGTGAATAAGACTCTTTAAACAGAGCAGGTATTTGTCTCTGTGCCCGTATATAAGCACTGGAAAGTGAGGGATGATGGTAGTGGATTAGAGTTTAGGTTGTAAAGGTAGGTCAGGGTTAATGCCTTGAATGTTAACTGAGAACCAGCAAGGACATTTCCTTGCTGGCAGTAGTTACATATTAAGATCTTTCCAGCCAGGGATTGACATGCTTGCAGTTCTGGTCTGAAGCATTAGCAAAGAAACTATGTGGAAAATCAGAAAATGGGTAAACCAAGAATTTTGGGAGTGTAAATGAATGAGAGAAAATGAGGGCCTAAAAACGTCGGGAAGGGGGAGCTGGAAGGATTTGATCACAGGGAACAGAAAAGGAGGGCCTCACCCATTATTTCTGAAGTGTACTCTTTCTTTGTTTATATGCCTGTTTTAAAATTATGAGTGGGAATTTGCACGTATATTTTCTCCTTACTGTAGTCATTTATAAGTGTACCATCTGCTCCTTTGAGCGGTTGCTTTGTTTTGCCATTGTCCCTCGCATCCCTCCGTGGACCAGTGTGTACACCACACATATAGGAGAAACTCAATACATATTTGTTAAATGGATTAACATTTTAATCCTTAAACGTCATTGGAGAGGTTTCTAAAGAACAAGTGATAAAGCTCAGTAACCCATTAGTTGAATTTGTGACATTTCTAGCTTACCTTTCTTGATATTTGATATTCTTGATTGCAGAGTTGAAGGGAGTAGTAAAATCCAGTACAGACTAGAACAACAGCAACAGCAAATGTGGAATCCGCCTAGGACTTCCAACCTTGTACAGCATTCGCCATCAGAAGTTAAGATGTCTCCAACGTCTCTAATGGATGATATTGAAAGAGGTAAAATCTGCCGGGCGATGGTGGTGCACTCCTTTAATCCCAGCACTTGGGAGGCAGAGGCAGGTGGATTTCTGAGTTTGAGGCCAGCCTGGTCTACAGAGTGAGTTCCAGGACAGCCAGGGCTACACAGAGAAACCCTGTCTCGAAAAACCAAAAGAAAAAAAAAAAAAAAAAAAAAAAAAAAAAAAAAAAAAAAAAGAGGTAAGAGGTAAAATCTAAGTGTTTGTAATGTCAGTTTATAAAGGTAAGTAATATTAAATAAATATTAGGTGTTAATTTTCATTAATAGTGGGACTTAGTAAGGACATAATATATTTTATGAGTGTGTACTTCTCTGGCATAATGATTTAACATATATATTGGCATATTTATATAAGTATATCCATGTCATATCATTTTTTATTATCATTTAGGAGAAAAAAGTGTTTCATCAGTTCTTTATAGCATCTTCCTGTGAAATTTATTATTTTATAGTCAGTTGCAGATGGCTAAGGCACCTTCAAATCTATAGAAACAGGAGGAGATTTCTTTCCATTGCTGTGTCCTTTCTTGCAGGAGGGCATTTCTGGGGAGGTGTAGGATGTCCAAGACGAAGGAACTTAAAGCTCTTTTTTTTTCCTAGCTACACTTAGGATATTGATGTTACAGTAATTGAACATCAGCAAGACTCCAGGTCTTGAATTTTATTTTATCTTATATTATGACTACTTCCAAAATAGTATTATGGTATCATTCCTGTACATGTATATAGTTAGAACGTTAAGAGATTAAAGGAAAATTTCAAAGTCTATTTGCTAGTTGTTAAAATTAAAATGGAATTTAGCTTTGCACTTAGCTGACAGCAAAACAAAAATAAAGATGTAAGTTGTGTATTTTATATCATCTTAATATATTGTATGTTAAGATGGGTTCCAAAGAACCATTCTATCCTTTGCTTCTAGATACTAAAATCAATTCATTGCATGAAACAATTCTAGAAAGTAATTGTGCCCTCAGTAGTGGTCTGGAGTAGAGGTAAAAGGGCCTTCATGGGACACTTCTGTGTCAGACCTTAACTAAAGCAGGGCTTTGACACCACACCTCATAGAAAAGGTAGAGACTCAGCTTACCTGAATCAAGAACCATTGGCTTATTCTAAACTTGTATGCAAAGGAACATTATCTACCTGGAGATGCTCATATAGCATCCTTAGACTATAGTCATCAACTGTTTTATTGACCCTATAGTACTACAAACTTCTGTTTTTAAAGGACTAATTTACAAATTATGTGTATGTATGTGTGTGTGGCAATATACGTTTGTTCACATGTGTGTAGGTGCCCACAGATGCCAGAAGAGGACATAGGATCCCTTGAATCTGGAGTCACAGGTGGTTGTGTGTCACCTGACATAGGTGCTGGGAACTAAACTTGAGTCTTCTGGAAGAACATTCTCTTAACTGCTGGGCCATCTTCCCAGCCTCGTAACTGACTACTCTCTAATGGTTGGATCATCTTTACAATTTATATCCAGAAATTACACTAGAAATTCTGTGCATCTGTGTTTGCATTTACACTCTTTGAGTTATCTGTAAATTTGAGTTTAAGAAATTAGATAGGGCCTAAAATTCCCCCACATCACGCAGAGACACTAGGAAGTTGAGTGTTCCAGCAAAAGGAATAACACTATGCCAGCACTTGGGGTCTTAAAGTGCTCCTCTGTGCTTGGGCTGAGACTGTCCTTCTCAGTCAGGAAATGCATGGGCATTTGACATCACAAGAAGGCCTGTGCATGTGACATCACACTATGACAAAGGCTCATTCCCTCCCCATCTCCCAGACAGCCTCCCTGCCTTCAAAGCTTTTTCTTCATTTGAAAAGCACCTTGAGACTGGGGGACACTGGCAAGGGACACCTGCTATAACAAGCACTTTGCTGGGAAGCACTTCCTCCCCCTTCATGGGATCTCCTCCCTCCCCCAACTCTCTTCCTCAACCCTGGAAGCAGTCTTTGTTCTATTAGACCACAGACTTCCTTTTCCCAGGAACTGGGCTTCAATGCTGGTAAAGCTCCTTTGTCAAGTTTACCAGTGGGAACTCGAGTTGCTGGAGATTTACCAAGAAAACCACAACAGATCTGTAAAAGGTCTGGAATTAGAATGTCATTTGTCACAAAAACAGGCAAGTATCTGCATGCTAAACCTGAACCAGGACTGCCTGCTATACTACAAGATTTAAGTCAGTTGTCCCCTAGAATACACACTAAAACTAAGATATACTAGGAAGTTACATATTATACTGTAAACCAGGAAAATCACAACTTGAATGAGAAATGTCTGAAGTAATTCCCAGAGAAAATAGATCTTAGAATTATCTGATAAGGGTCTTAAAATAGCCTTCACAAAATGATTCAATTATAAATTTTCTTTAAGCAAGTGAAAAGTAGAATTAAAGTGAAGTTTTAAACAAGGCTCAAATAGAAATTATAAAACTAACAAAATAACAGCACAAATCTACTAGGCAGGCCCAAGAGAACTCACTTGATCTAAAACAGAAAGTGTACTTAAGCAAAGGGAATAGCCCCTAAGGGTTTGCTGCAAAGTGACAAAAGTTCCAAGAGGGGAGGCAACTGAACTCTCAGAGGACAAACAAAAGGGGAATGAAAAATAATTGAAAGAAATAATCCCTGAAAACAATCCCAGGTTGATTAACATGAACCCATAGATTCAAGAAATTGAGCAAATCCAAAACAGGATAAACCCAAAGAAATGCATGCTAAGACACATAAATTAAACAAAGATAAAAAAGTTCAGAAGGCAAGAGAGCTATGCCACATTACACAGAGGAACACCACGTAGGTAATATCATATGTCTTATTGGAAACTCAGAACTGGCTCTACACTGCTCACTGCTGAAAGCTATGAACTCTGTGTTCACCAAAATTAGTCTTAAGTAATAAAGGGGAAATAGACTTCCACAGACATGAACACTAAAAGTACTTGTTACTATGGGGATGCTCTGACATATTTGCTATAGAAATTGAAGTAATCAAAAAAGAAATGATAACAAGAAGGAATTGGGGAGCATCAGTCAGGGATATAGAACAACAGAAAAATCATGTACAATAGAATATGATTGCCCTCATGACGTTCCCAAATCTTATGTGGCAATCAAAGCAAAAGCTAACCTTTTGGTTAATACTGATACTTAAGACAATAACATTTAAAACTTGAGAAGAAAAGGCATCTATAAGACCAAAAAAAAAATCTCTCTCTCCCTCTCTCTCCCTTCTCCCTTAACCTCTCACTCTTGGTTTAATTCTCCCTTCCCCCTCTCCATGTGGCCATGACTGGCTTCTATTTCTCTACCTTTTCTCTCTTTATCTCGTTTCTACAATAAAACACCTTAAGACAAAAAAAAAAAAAAAAAAAAAAAAAAAAAAAAAAAAAAAAAAAAAAAAAAGAAAGAAAGAAACAAACAAACAAAGAAAAGAAAAGGAAAGGGATCTAAACTAAGTGATTTTCACCTCTTGAAACAGTGAATCATGGCAAGACATGTATGCTAGTACACCATCATATATGTAAAGTGACACCTAAAACACATGAGAGAAAGAAAGAAAGGAAGGAAGGAAGACAGAACTCTGAAAAAGATTCGGGTATCCCACAGAAATGAAAGGAAAGTAAACAGGAATCAAATACACAGAAAATAAGCATAAAGCAAATGTTACATGACACAGGTAAGACTTAGTGTACCAGTGATTAATGTAGATATGAGTGGTCTAACACAATTAGTTGAAATGGAGATTGCAAAAAAAAAAATACAACTGTGCTGTTTATAAGAAATTTTATAAGAAATTAATGAAATAGGCAGCTTTCAAGTAAAAGGATAAAAGAATATACCATGTAAGCGATGTGGTTGTGCGAATATCAGATACATAACAAATTAGCACAAAGAAGTACATTAATAATAACTAAAGGGTTCATTTAGCAGGAAGACAATGTGTCTAGCAATGGAACTGCAAACTTATGAGATAAAACTGAGACAATGGAAACAAATAAAACATTTGACAATCCTTAGTGACTTCCTTCCTCAATGTGCTCTGGGTGGTAACAGGCAACATGCAAGGTGCATACACACATACACACACACACACCACATATCAACTAAATGCAATAAAGAAATGAACCTTTTTTCCTTAAGTGTCTACTGAATGAGTACTCAACAATATAAAACATGTCGGGGGCTATAAGAAAAACCTTGAGTCATTTATTTAAAACAGAATCATAAAAACTGTACTCTGACCATAACACACACTTAAAGTCAATAGCAGGCGACAATAAACAAATCTTTAAACACTTGGAAATTTCCTTACTTTTAAGTGGTCCATGGGTTAAAGAAAAAAGAATAAAAAGAAATTAGAAATACTGGGTCCTAAATACAGAAAGTGAACATGCATCCAAAACAGTGGCAAGAGGGGGTGGTTCTGTGGTTCTAAATGCTTGAATTAGAGAAGGAGAAAAGTGTCATAACTGAAGTTCCAATAGAAGAAAACAATAAACTAAAAACAAATAAAAAAGCCCAGAACAAAAAACAAAACCAAATAAACAATAAACCAAAAGAAAATAATAAACCAAAAAAAGCAAAAAGAAAGAAAAATAAATGAAATTGAAAGAGGTAGAGGATGTCAGTGAAACCAAGAGTTTATCAATACATATATACAATTGACAAACCTCTTTTATAAACAAAGATGAAAAGATATGAATCATTAACATTGGGAATTTAATGAGCACTTCTCCAGTCAGTAGTGTAATGTATTCACTATGGATCCAGTAGCCATTAAAAAGTTATAGAAGAATATTATAACTATGTCAGGGAGCATCAAGGAAGAAGGGCAAGAATGTGAGAGCTAAACAATAGGGAAGAGGGCATGCTGTAGGGTAGACATGCTGTCTGTGGCACTCATGAGCTCACACCAGCTGCGGCTGCCTACCAAGGGCATGCCCAAGACAGACAGTAAGTACTGAGTCACATATGAGGAATTAATAGGCTGCTGGAGGGAAGGTCGTTGTCGTCAGTGATTGTCATTGATGAATTGCTCACCTTCACGTGGGTAGCTTCACACCCATGAGAGTGGTTCCAGTTAAGCCCTGGTGGGTCACAAAGCAAAAACAAATCCCAAAAGACATGAGAGTGCGGTGGGGACTTCATGACAGGAAAGCGGAAGCATGCTAAGAGTACAAAGAGTGGAAGAATGGTTGGAGGGAAGAATGTGACCAAAATGTACTAAGTACATGTGTGGAGGTATCAAAGAGGGAATTGGTTTTACCAAGAGCTGTTGCCTAGTGTTGTATACCCTATAAAAGGGTATTGCCTTCTAGCTCCTTCCTCTTCCTGTCTTGAGTTCCTGCCCATGTTCGATTCACTTATGTGCTCCTTGTCATTTCCATCAGGCACCTCCATTGGATGCATAATTGCAATGGGTCTGCCTGACTGTGAACTGAGACCTCTAACACTGAGAGCAAAATAAACCTTATCATTTTATAAATTGAAACCTCAAATATATTTTATAGTAATGAAAAGGTGACCAACATAAAACATTGATAAGCTCATGTTTTTAGACTAAAATTACCGTGATACACAAACTGAATTAATATGTGTAAGAAAAATAAAACTATAAACTAGCATCTTTCCTAAGCTTAAAACTAAAGAAATTCAAAGAAATATTAATAAATTCAACATTATACAAAAATAATTGTACAATGTGACTAAGACAGAGTTTATCTTCTCACATTGCTTATATTTGGCCATGTCGATGAGGGAGGAGGAGAAGGAGGAAAAAGAGGAAGAGGAGGAGGAAGAGGAAGAGGAGGAAGAGAGGAGGAGGAGGCAAGAAGTAAAAGGGCAAATGTGTATTCAAATGACTTTCAGAAGTAAGTGTCTCAAAGACAACAAAACAGGTAATGAAAGCTTGAAAGAAATAAATCCTTACAGAGGGTTACACTTAAACCAATATGAGAAGGAGCCAACCTTTCAGAGACTTAGTGGTACATCAAAAAGCACTGTAGCTACACAGATTTGGAGGAAATATTAATATATGATAAAGGACTTACAACTAAAGCTAGTATAAAGGATGTGTACAAATCAGCGAGGAAAAGACAACCAAATACGAGAAAAACATTTGAGCAGATGCATAACAAGAGAAGACATCCAAGTGCCTAATGAATCTAGGAACAAGGTTTTGGATCATTGCTTATTAAAAAACTAGAATTCTAGGTCACTTTGAAAGCTGGTGGGTTTTAATGAAGCTAAACACCTTCTTTTCTGCTCAAGAAAAATAAATACACATGTCACCAGAAGATTTACTGTAGGCTTTACGGAACAGCCTTGTTTGCTATCACAACCTTGCTACTACTAAACATGGAAACCAACCAGAGTATCTATAAAGTAAAGTTGATAACCAATGTATGATGTATTTATATAATGGGTATCATAACAATTGAGCAGAATGAGATACAGAGTCATTAAAAACATGAATTAGTATATAAATAGGCATGCACAAAATAGCATGTGTTTTGATTGGTTGTGGTTTTCTGTTTTGATTTCTGTTGCAAAAAAAAAAAAAAATGTTTCCTGGATGAGGGATGAAGACTACACTTATCTGTAGATGTAAGGACAAATGTTTATAGATTGTTATTATTAGGGATTATGCTGTATTTTAGTAAATTAGTGGTTGTAGATTCCCCTCCAATAACCATGACTTCACTAGCAATAAGAAGTTAACTAAGTTTCCAGTACCAGGTATAGTCTCTCTGGCTGTGTGGGTCATAAGTCCAATTAGAGAGCTGCTGGTTACCACCAAGGTGTGTGTACCACTACTGCTTGGTTAGTGTTATTGTGCCAGGTGATGTGATTCATGGGCATGATAGCTGGGTGAGACTGTTGATTACCTCTCTCCATTGGAAGCCTCCATGTCAACTTCTGGTACCATGAAAAGTAGTCCTCGAGGAAAGGGCATGCAGGTCAGTTCCAACAAAGTGGTCTCTGGACCCTGTTATTGAACTACATGCTGTCTTTCACGATAGGGACCAGCTTCTGCTTCTGAGGGTTAACCAAGGGCAACAGTAACAGGCTGTATGTTGCTTGGACAGTGCACTATAGGAATTTTTAAAAATAAATGGTTTAGATGTTGGAATATGTATTTTAGTTTTATATATTCCTTACCAATATCTTCTTAAAAGCTAATGCATTTATATGTTCTTGTGTTTCTTCATGTTATTTATTTGACCTGTTATTTCTATTTTCAGAACTGAAGGCAGAAGCTAGTCTTATGGACCAGATGAGTAGTTGTGATAGTTCATCAGATTCTGACAGTTCCTCATCTTCAAGTAGTGAGGATAGTTCTAGTGATTCTGAAGATGATGACCAATCCTCTCCTTCGGGTCCAAGGAAATACAACTCAGAGCACCCTAGTATGTCTGCTGGGCCCCAGTGCAGGACTTCAGATGCTGATGCTACTTGTAATAGACTTCATGACAGCAGTACCCTTTTGATGAGTACTTTACGTAAGTATGCATAACCATAAGAACTAAAACAGGACTTGCAGTTGTAGCCATGTTTGTTGTGAACTAAAATTTAGTTAAAGAAGAGTCTTAATTTATGTATTTTGTAATTATTAGCCATTTTATTATATATATATCTTTCAAATACCCATCTCCATGTAGACCTCTGAGTCCTGAGAAGATAGGTTTAGCTTCACCCTTTAGTAAAAGGCACTTCAAATACATGCTGTCCAAAAACTAACCCTATATTTTTTTTTTGGCTCATTGAATATTTGCCTAGTGAATGGCAGCGTTTGTCTCATTATGTAAACCAGAAACCTGATTGTATTCCAGGATTGTCTTATTCTCTTACTTTTTTGTATAGTCAATATTTTACCAAGTCCTTTCAACTTCTACCTCCTAAAATATTTTTCAAATCCATCTACTTCTTTTCATCTTTATGACTACCACTGTATTCAGCTCATTTCCTCAATTCCTCCAACCCTTTTTCTTAACTACTATGTCCACTTGATGTTGGTAGTATTTGTATGAACATAATTGTAGGTCTATTCACTAAAACAAGGCCAACCTTCCAGGGCTGCATCTCTGAAGATAACTGAGCTTTCCTTCCCTAGAAGCCAATAGCTCCTCATCTAGGGTAGGGTTTTGTGAGGCCCTTGCACACTCATGTTGAAGTTTTGACTGGCTTGATCTTAGACAAGTCTTGTGTATGCAGTCGAGGCCATTTTGATCCACTATGTATATTATTAGCCATATTGATTTTTTAGTGATTCAAATATAATTTATTGTCTCTTTTGCTTTAAACTTTTCAAAGTTTGCAATTTCTTTTACAATAGAGGGCAGGCCTTAACAAATTACATTGCTTTATTTATTATTTGTTTATTTACTTAGTGTGGTGGTTTGAATACATTTGGCCCAGGGAGTGGCACTATTTGATGGTATGGCCTTGTTGGATTAGGTCTGGCTTTGTTGGATTAGGTGTGTTACTATGGGCATGGGCTTTAATACCTTCATACTAGCTGCATGGAAGCTAGTCTTCTGTTTGCCTTTGGAATAAGATGTAGAAATCTCAGCTCCTCCTGCACCATGCCTGCCTGGACAAAGCCATGCTCCCACCTTGATGATAATGGACTGAACCTCTGAACCTGTAAGCCAGTCCCAATTAAATGTTGTCCTTTATAAGAGTTGCCTTGGTCACAATATCTGTTCACAGCAGTAAAACCCTAAGACAGAAGTTGGTACCAGGGACTGGGGTGTTGTTTTGATAGGACTGGCCATGCTTTTGTTTGGAAGAATGTGGATTTGGAAAAGCAATAGAATGCTTTAAGTGGGGCTTAATGAACCATCCTTGTAGGAATATGGAAGATGTTGTTGCTGAGGGTGATTTGAACTGTAGAAGCCTGACTCTAGAGGTTTCAGAGGAGAAGAATTTTAATATATGGCCAAGAGACTGTTCTTGTTTGGTGAAGAATGTGGCTGCTTTTGCCCCTGTCTGAAGAGTCTACCTGAGGCTAAGGCAAAGAAATTTATATTAATTGCATTGACAAAGGAAGTCTCAAGAAAGCCCAAAAGAGACTTTGTTCTCTGGTTAAGTCTCATGAAGAGCATTTTGAAGAAGCATAGCAGGCTTAGAAAGGAAAATTATAAAATGTATGATTCAAGTAATAAAAAGGCACCAGGAAGTAAAATGTGCTAAATCCTGTGTTCAAGGAGATAAACAGATTAAGGGAATGGTGACTTTGTGGCAAGATCCCACCCAGCTAAACTTGTTGTTTATGTGTTTATCATTGAACAGGAATAGTTATACCATGTTAGGCATTATTATCACTTGGCTATTGTTTTCACTTGGACTTTAATCTGGAATTAACTACAATTCAGAAATGAAAGACATAGGCGTTTGATCTGGATCGGGAGGCATAGTGACCATGAAAAGCTTAGGACCAGGTAAGGTGGTATACAACTTTAATTCCAGGAGACAGAAGCAAGCAGATCTCTGAGTTCAAGCCCAGCCTGGGACACAGCAAATTCTAAGTAGAGAAAAGTTTAAGTCCAGGCATGGTAGACTACACCTTTAATCCTAGTATTTAGGAGATAGTCATGCAGATCCTGAGTTCAAGGTCAATCTACAGAGAAAGTTCCAGAACAGCTAAGCTTAGGAAGTGAAAGAATTAGAAAACAGAAAGCTGGTGTTAATGTAATAGAACAAGGGTGCATGTTCCAGCCCCAATAAGCAGCAGAACTCAGCAGCTTTGGCCATGTGACTCTGCTTGTAGAGTCAAGAACAGAAGAGATTCTTGTGACAATTGATGCTGGTTTGCTGGAACTAATAAACTAGCAGTGATTAAGAAGATACCAGCATCACTGAAATGAAATCTGGGAAGTGTTTTCTGAGAGCACAAAGAAGCTGTGTTTCAGAGATAGCTAAGGTTGAACCTCATGCTACAGACAGACTTGATAATGTGTAAGAATCACCCAGGTGGTACTAGTTTTAAAGATATGAAGGAGTCATGGAGAGCAGCTGAGGCTTGGCACTGTGAGAGGCCATGGAAGGCCATTGGTGAAGGTGCAATTTCAGTTGTAGTTGATGGACCAAGGGGTCATGCAAAGAAGTTGAGGCTTGGCACCATGAAGAGAGCCTATGAGATGCTATTGATAAAGCCTAGTTGCAGAGGAAGACCCCAGTACATTAGAGATGCCAGTACCATAGGATGATCACCAAGAACAGCAGCAGCAGTGAAGTGGAGTAAACCAGAGCCTAGAGTGCTACAGAGGACGGAGCTGGAGATGTGACCCAAGCCTTTTGGAGGAGCCCAGATCATGTATGGTTCCCAGACATTGAAGCAAGAAGCTGTTACATTGAAGTTGCCTTGGAGACCCCAAGATATTCAAGATGCCAGAGGTGTAGGAAAGCTGTTAACAAGGAATTTGTTGCAGTCAACAAAGACGAAAAAGGAGCTGGAGTTCTGAAAATTACTTTGACATTAGATACAGAGATGCAGAGTTTGTAGTTACCCAGCTGGTTTTCTGTCTTGCTTTGGGGATTACAGTTAATGAATTAGCTGAGTCTCAGAAGAGACTTTGAACTGTGGACTTTTACATTGTTGAGATTGCTAGAGACTATGGGGACTTTGTAAGTTGGACTGAATGTATTTTGCATTATGCTATGTTTAGTTATAGCCCCCATAGACTTATATGTTTGAACAAATCTATGGGGGTCAGGGAGTGGAATGTGATGGTTTGAACATGTTTGGGCCAGGAAGTGGCACTATTTGATGGTGTGGCCTTGTTGGATTAGGTGTGGCCATAAGTTTTTGAGACCCTCGTCCTAGCAGCCTAGAAGCCAACCTTCTCCTGTTTGCCTTTGGAACAAGATGTAGAACTCTCAGCTCCTCCTGCACCACGCCTGCCTGGACACGGATATGCTCCCCCACCTTGATGATAATGGACTGAACCTCTGAACCTGTAATCCAGCCCCAATGAAATGTTTTCCTTTATAAGAGCTGCCTTGGTCATGGTATTACTTCACAGCAGTAAAACCCTAAGACACTTAGGTATTTGTTTATGTATAGTGTGTGTGCATGTATATGTGTGCACACATAGGCATGCATTTTTGTGTACATGCATTTGGAGGTCAGAAGTCAACCTCTGGTGTCTCCCTTAATTGCTTTCCACCATTTTTAAAGGCTATTATTATTATTATTATTATTATTGTTACTATTTTTACTATTATTAATTTTTGGTTTGTCAAGATAGGGTTTCTCTTTGTATAGATTTGACTATCCTAGAACTCACTCTGTAGACCAGGCTGGACTTGAGCTCAAGTGCTGGGATTAAAGGCATGCACCACCAGAGCCAGGACCACCATTTTTTTTAAGATAGTTTTTGTCACTTTGTATGCAAGTCACTGATTTATGTAGAGTAGCTAGCCAGTGAACTCTAGAGCTCTAGCACTGGGGTTGGACATGCCCAGGGATCTGTCCCCTTTTTTTCCTTTTTCTTTTTTTATTGGATATTTTATTAATTTACATTTCAAATGTTATCTGCTTTCCTGGTTTCCTCTCCATAAACCCTGTATCCTATCCTCTCTCCCCCTAAATAGTTTTTAAAAAGCAGAATCAAAAATTTTTTTAAAGAAAAGAACTGAAATACTAACATAAAAAAAAATTGTTACAGGTATTGGTTTTGAACTTAAAAGGATGGAGTAGCAAGCATCTTGGACACCTTCAAGAAAGGTTAACTTAAACATGCTTGTGGCTGTTTAAGTGTAAAGTGGCTGTTGGGAGTTAACTTAGTCAATAAAGCACAAGCACACGTATAAATTCAACCCCCAGCACTCATAAAAACCTGTAGTTGGTGCTGGGGAGGCAGAGACAGGTCGTCCCAGCCCATCTAGTTTAACTAGAAAATTCCAGAGCCTGAAGAACAACCACCAGGACTGTGTTCTGGCTTCCACATACAAGCACACACACAACGTGTTTGATACGTGACTAGGGAGATAGCTCAGTTAGTAAAGCACTTGGAAAACTTTAGTTCAATCCTCAGAACCCATGTTTTAAAAAAAATAAGAACAAAACCTGAGTAGGGTGAGGCTGAGACAATGGAATCCCTGGAGCTTGCTGGCTAGCCAGATAAACCCACTTAGTGAATTCCAGGCTAGTGAGAGATCTTGTCTCCAAAGCATGGGTGGATGGCACAGGAACAATGTGTGAAACTGTCCTTGACTTGCACATGCACACAAATGTGCACTTGAACACAAAGTTGCTTGATATGATGCGGGGAAGTTATGCTTTCTGTGGGAAGCTAGCCAATGTATGGTGAGGGCAAAGGAAGATATGAAAGAGTAATAGATACGTGGATGTTCTTCAGTTAGGGAAAGGAGCCTAGGGACAAAAGCAACCGTTTACACCCTTCCTGCGGCTATTGTTTCAGAAGCCAGAGTTTATACAGCATTGTTACTCATTGGCTCCTTGAAGGGACCTACCATATCTCTAAGAGATAGGAATCTTCAAATGTGATTATAAAACCCGTTTCTGGTAAATGGGGCTGTAGACTAGGTTTAGAGAGTCACGAGATCCTGAAAAGAGTGTTATAAAGTTAGAGAGAGAGAGAGGGAGAGAGAAAGAGAGAAAGTTCCTCCTCAAAATGGGCAAATATAATTCTGAAACAAGGAAAAAAAACCATGTGATCCTAAGGAAGATATATAAAAACATAGCCTTTTAGAAGACAAAGTCTTATTATGTGGTTCTGGCTGGCCTGGGACTTAATCTGTAGACCAGGTTGGCTATGTATAAGAAAACAAAGGAAAGCAGAAATAAAACAAAATCCAACGTATTATAAATAAGAATCAAGTACCTCAAGAGAAGAGTGCTTGCATGCCATACATGAGGCCCAGAGTTTGAGCTCCAGCACTTAAGAAGAATTACCATCAGGGTAATGCCAGTGGGTGAAGAGCATTGCCGGCAAATTTTCTGAGTGGACTTCAATACGTGGGAGTGGGAGAGAAGTGACACCAACAACCCATGCTCCGGCTTCCATACACATGCACACACAAGAGGCAACCCATGCTCTGGCTTCCATACACATGCACACACAAGAAGCAACCCATCCTCCGGCTTCCATACACATGCACACACAAGAGGCAACCCATCCTCCGGCTTCCATACACATGCACACACAAGAAGCAACCCATCCTCTGGCTTCCATACACATGCACACACAAGAAGCAACCCATCCTCTGGCTTCCATACACATGCACACACAAGAAGGCAACCCATCCTCCGGCTTCCATACACATGCACACACAAGAGGCAACCCATCCTCTGGCTTCCATACACATGCACACACAAGAGGGCAAATGTTTAAAGGTTAAGTTAGGAAGAGCAGATCGTGGAAGTGTTTTGTAAAAGATCAATAATAGGCAAGACAGACATGGGTGAAAAATGAACTAGTGAGACGGAAGGTGCTATTCCAGAACACAGGTTAAACTAAAAACTAAGAGAGAAGGAGGATAGATGGAAAAGATTAAACACCAAATAGTAGGAATTCCAGGAAAGAATAGAAGGGATGGTGTGAAAACTTACTTAACCTTTAGAATTTTCCAGTTCTGAAGACCGCCGTGTATCTACTCCAGATACTAAAGTGGGCAAATGAAAATAATAAAGCTATACCTTAACACTTCAATTACAGCACACAAGGGAGGAAGTGACACTTGTGCTGGCACATCTGGGTCAGAGCTGAGAAGCGACTCAGCTTCTCTCCTGCTTCCATGTTTCCTCTACACCATCAGGGTAGTTACTGATGTAGTCAGGTTCAACTTAGTCCCTGTTAAACTGTCCCGTGCTTTCTCATTGTGTTCAGTCTTTACTGTGGCTTTCTCTCTACCTTTCTGACCTCATTCCCCATCTTTGTCTCCCTCATTTCTCCCTCTCTGACCACTGTAGCCTCTTTACAAAGAAAAAAGAAATCATATAATCCCACTCCTGTTTTGTCAGGTGATGGGTACCAAGGGAGGGAAAGTAAGCTTCCTTCAGCAGCGTCACCCAATAGATGGCTCTACACCCTGGCACCTTCAGGCAGAGAGAACTGGAGCCAGTGGGCTATTTTTCAAAAAGAAGAGGATGAAGAAGAGAAAGAAGATATGCAGTTCCAAGAAAGATGTAGTGTCAGGGAGAGGAGGTCCAAGAAGACTTAGCTGCAGGTGTGAGTTGGAAGTATGTATGATATAAATATATTGCATTCATGTGTGAAATTACCAAAAATATATAATAAAAAGAATCACAATCACTTTACACTTGCCTTAGAGCATTTACACTTGCTATCTTAGATTAGACACTGCCTCCATTGTTTAATAACTTTATACTTTAAATTTCTGTTCAAATGTTACCTCTCATAAAGCTTTCCCAGCTACAGTAGGTACAATTAGCACCTTGTGCTCCTCTCTCCACAGTCCCTCAGGACTTATCCCTACTTGACATTATACTACATATATCTTTCCTGTCATTCTTCTCCACTGAAATGCTGCCTCCATGACTAAGTACCCAAATGACTTACAAAAAGCACTTGGTGCTTAGATATTCTTTACAGTATTAGGAATTGAACGCAGGGTCCTGTGCATAGTAGCCAGGCATCCTTCCACTGAGTGATGTCTGGTCTAAGGGGTGTCAACATCTGTTCCATAACATTTTGGATTTTATCTGAAGGTAAAAAAAAAAAATTACAATTTTTACACTCTTGAAAATGATAGTCTGATGTGATAAGTGAGCAGTGTAAAGGGAAATGAGATCATCAGTATGTGAAAGAAAGCTAAAATAAATGCCAGGTGATATGAAATGCTGAAGTTTGCTGCTGTGGGTTCTACTTTCTATGCAGTATTGATCAGTGTACCAGGTATGTGGCTGAGTTATATTATAAGCAATCACATTAAACTAAATGAATGTATTAAATATTAACAGTTGAAGTTTTTAACTACTACAGTTTTGCAATTTTTATTTTAGGAAGTGATTTGCAGCTGAGTGAGTCAGAAAGCGACAGTGGAGACTGAAACAATATCGCGCTATAGAGAAAATATTTGTGAGATGTGTGAGAATCTGTTTTGTATTAAGAATAAATATCCCTATGTTTATGAAAAATATGCAACTTTTGTTGAAAAAATAAAGTTGATTCAGAATTTTCAACTGTTGGTATTCTCTTATGGTATCTTTGTTTACTCATAATAAAACGTTATAACATTTGGTAGACAAGAAAACAGATTTAGACATTAGGGAACTTGCCCCAAGTATTGTTAAGGAACAAGCTGCAGAACAAGTCTTCCAGAATCTTCGTCCACTGTTCTGTTTTACTGCATTGTTGCCCCAAATTGTGAAATGCTAAAATAGTTGATTTATAGTAAGAGTTTATGGTTTTCACTGTAGTTGTGTCTTTTCTATCTGATATTCCTTAAATTATGATCGAACATACTTTAATTTTTGCCAAATTTACACTTTATATAGAACTGAAGTTAAATAATTATTCTAATAGATGTTTTGTTATCTCTTATAAAATCTTGCTCTTAGGAGAATAATTTAAGTATTAAGTATTTGGATTTATATTTATAATACTTTTGAATTTAAAGGAAATACAAGTATTTAGTTATAGTTGAACTCCACCAAACAACAGGCTCTTTATTAATTTTTAAAGCAGTTTTAGGTTCCCTGAAAAACTGGTAAGAAAGTTGGGAGAGTTCTTTTCTTTCTGACCCTCCCTGCTACCTCATGCCAAAGGGTTGTATAGTTGCTCTAGCTGATGGCTCTCCATTGGTGTATCATCACCACCAAAATCCATACTTTATAATAGGATTTATAATTATTGTTATACACCCTCTAGATTTTTCACAAACGTGTTCAGTCATAGCATAAATCCATCACTGTATTAAACATAGCATAGTTTCATTGTCTTAAAAATCCTTTGTGCACTGCCCATTCTCCAGGCTGGCCTTGAATATGCCTCACTTCTCCTGCCTCATGCCCCAAGTGCTGAGGTTAGACATGTGTCACGATCACTCCTGGCTTGACATCATATGATATATTACTGTCTCCATAGGCTTTTCCTTTTCCTGGTATCCTGTAGTTGGAATCACACAGTATATATATGGCTTTTTCAGATCAGCTTTCTGTGATGGCTCAGTAATCTTATTTCTTTTTTAATGCTGAATACTATTCTATGTCTACATGCACCATAGTTTATCCATATGTCTGTTGAACCAACATCTTGGTTTCTTCAAATTTTAGCAATTTATGAAAAAAATTCAATGTTATCTGTTCTCACTGCTATTTCCTTAACTATAATTTATGGGCTTAAGTTCTGGCTTTACTTTCTTGTGCTTTCTCTATTTGTCCTTCTCTCTAGTCCCCCTCTATTAATTTATTCTCATTTTCTGTTTTATTTCCCAATACTTTACTGAAAACTACCATTATATCATTTAACTTAAAGCAAATTCATATACTCAGTGTAGCTAGTAAAATACGTCTATCGTGTTATTAAAGTAATTCAGAATATAAAGTTCTTACTCAAAGTCGTTATGCTGGAATTCCTTTTATTATTAACTATAAGAAATGAACACATAGTGATGAGTTGAAAAGGCTAGTTCCCAGACTCAGTTTCCTATAATCAAAACAGCTCATTTTATTTCCTGCTCTTACTTTCCTTGTGAATGAAATAGTCTTAAGACTATTTTGAAGAGGTGGTATGTTTTGAGACAGTCTCAGTCAGTATGTAGCCCAGGGTGGCCTTAAACTCATGACCCTCCTCCTGCCTCAGCCTCCATCTCAAGGATTAGGCATGAATCACCACACCCAACTTAAACGTCATTTTATTTTATTTTTTTATTCTTTGTATATGTTACATCTTGACCCCAATATCCCCTCCCTCCACTCTCCAATGTCCCCACCTCTCCTCTCCCCCAGATCAACTCCAACTATTTTTCCCTAAGGAAAAAAAAAAGAAAAAAGAAAAAAGAGCAGGTCTCCCAGGGATTTCCACCAAGCACAGCATAACAAGATACAATAAAACTAGGCAAAAATCCTCCTGTCACAGCCAGACACGGCAGCCCAATAGGAGGAAAAGGGTCCCAAGCATAGGCAAAAGAATCAGAGACATTCCCCCCTTCCATTGTTGGGAATTCTACAAGAACACCAGGCTACACAAACATAAATGTATATGCAGAGGACCTCAAACTCATACAGGGTCTGTGATTATCATGTCAAACTTTGTGAGCCCCTGGTGAGCTCTGCTTAATTGGTTCTGTGGGTCATGTTCTTGTAGTATCCTTGACTGGTTCTGTCATATCCTAAAATCCTTCCTTCCCCTCCTTTGCAGGCTTCCTCTGGCTTTACCCAGTGTTAAACACCATTTCAATGAATTCATTTTTATTCTTTATACCCTTCAAGGGGAGGAGAATAAATTTTTTTGGTTTGTCCTGTAGTCTTACACTTTCAAAATCAACTCAAAATAAAACAAAATAACCCCATGTGATCCCAAAATGTGGCGGGGGCGGGGGGAGTTTCTCTCTGGCAAGCAAGAAGGCAATTCTGCAGTAGATGCAAGTTGTATGTCTTTTATTTTTCTTTTTTGGTTTTTTTGAGACAGGGTTTCTCTGTGTAGTCTTGGCTGTCCTGGAACTCACTCTGTAGACCAGCTGGCCTTTATCTCAGAAATCATGTATTCCTTGCATCTTCCTTGCACCTGCCTCTGCCTCCCAAGTGCTCGGATTAAAGGCATATGCCACCAATGCCTGGAAAGTTGTATGTCTTTTGATACAATTCACTTTATAATGCTACCTGCCTGGGGACAGCATCAGATAGCACAGCATGTGGGCCCACGTAGGATGTCAATTCCAAGCACTACATTCTTTTTTACTTATGTGTAAGGCCAATTGGCCATAAATAAAGGCCACTACAATCCCTCCCCTTGTTGAATTAACTTGCCTTAGTGGCTCACAGACACATAAGCATATTTTTATGAAAGGTAATGTGAAGAGGCGATAGGCCAAGGTATGGGGAAGGGGTGTGGAGAGGCTATACCCTCCCTGGCCACACAAGGTTTAGCAATCTGGATGTCCTCCAAATCAAGGCCTTTCTGATTCTCCAGAGACTTCATTGCATAGGCTCAGATAGACTGGATGAGGAAACCTAACAAGGCCTCTCTGTTCAGATTCTTCACTATTTCTTCCCCAAGGGCCTAGGGCAAATTCTTCTGGAATTAAAAGGGTCTAATGACCTACGATTATGCAAAGAAAACCAGACTGTCTTTTATGACCTGCCCTAAGAGCAATAGGATAAGATTAAGGTGTATTTTTAGTTTCTGTGATCTTCCTTGTCAGAGTGAAATTCTAGTTTCTCTGGTCTGCCTTGGGGAGAAACTAAAGCAGGTGTGAGGGGGAGGAGGCAGAAGGAGGGAGGGAGAAAAGGAGGAAAGGAGAAAACGGGGGAGGAGGACAGAAGAAAGACTGCTTTCTAAGACTTGCTTTGGAGGTTTGAAAATATTCTAACCTTATCTCATGACTTAGAAAATAAGAATTACAGGAGCGATGAGCCAAGAGTCATGGATGAAAATCAGAGTATGTGTATCATAGTATCGCAGACACTCTAAAGGAACTAAGGAAAAGAAGCCCTGAAGGACTCAGAAGCAGCGCGCACTGCAAATATATTGCCCTACACTTACAGATCCATCAGGACAGGTGAGGTTCAGCTCGGCTCAGCAAATGACAACGTCTGCCCAATCTGACACTCAGTAGACGTGCTGCTTCATTTCTACTTTCTGACTCTCGTGGAAAGCCTAGAGCCTTACAGAGAAGGTGATTCTGGGAAGCAGTTTCCAGTTTAAGCTAAGTTGACAACTGCCAACATGAAAGCTGGAACCACTCAAGTGTCTGTCAACGTAAGAGTGGCTAACTAAAGTGATATATTTGTATGGTAAAGTTGATGAACTAGAAGGAAAAAAAAAATCTTGCTTGAGGCAACAACATAGAGGAATCTCACCACTGTAGTATTGAGTAATAGGAATAAGACACAGAAAATGCAAACAGTGTTACTCTATTTATGTGAAACTCAGCTGAAGCAAATAAAATCCACAATGATAGAAGACTGGTGATTACTCTGGTGGAGGAGAATTTGTCTGGAAGGCAGAAGGCAAGCAATGGGTGTTATTCTTTAAAGAACTTCCAGCTAGGAGGTGCTAGAGAATATTTTTTAACTCATGTATGTAGTAGGTAGCTGTGTGAATTTCACATGTGTAAAAATAAATGTAATTGTATGCTTGTGATTTGTGAAACTATATTGAAAGTTATATTTAATTTCAAAAGCCCATCAATCAATTCAATTCAAAAGAAAATACATTTGCAAAACAAAGGATCTCAGTGTTGATATCAATGATACTCAAATATATTTACCAATTTTACAAAGGTTAACAATTCAACAAAGAAAAATGGGCAAAGAAAATGATGGATCACTTGAAAATTTCAAAATCATTTCCTTTGGCCTAGCAGTCTTCCTTCTATGTATTGTCTTACAGATAAATTTAGCTCACGCTCATAGTTGAACTATATTTGCACCTGTATAATTGATAACCTGTTCACAGATTTATTGACTATTTGGAAAACATTTTTTTATTAATCATCTGTAATTGAATTTTGTAGTTGCTTATACAGTATGGACACATCACTTTTGATAGATACATTATGAACATTCTCTCACACTGGAATGTACTTTTTCATTCTTAATGGTATCTTTTAGCAAACAGTGTTCATTAATTCTAGTATTGTGTATCTCATATTTCTTTTCTTTATTATTTAAATCCAAAATCTATGAAGAGTTGATTTATTTTTTTATTTATTATTTACTCCACATATCTCTTACGCTTGATTTCAAAAACCCTGATTTTGCTGGGCAGTGGTGGCGCATGCCTTTAATCCCAGCACTTGGGAGGCAGAGGCAGGCAGATTTCTGAGTTTGAGGCCAGGCTGGTCTACAGAGTGAGTTCCAGGACAGCCAGGGATAAACAGAGAAACCCTGTCTTGAAAAAAACAAAAACAAAAACAAAAACTCAAACAAGAAAAAAAAAACAAAGACCTTGATTTTGACTTTAATATTTAAATCTTCAACCTATGAAGAATTGGTTTTTTTTTTGTTTGGTT
>NW_022196894.1:34649794-34651471 GCF_008632895.1 Mastomys coucha | reverse complement strand
TCCAAATGGTATATTTATTGAAAGCGTTGTAACTCTCCCCAGCCTGACACTGCAAGATAACCTTTGTTTTTGTTTTGTTTTATTTTCTTACCTTTCATTTTTTATTTTGTCATATTCTTTAAAATTTATAAAATATTGTAACAATAAAAATGAGTATTATGAATATTGTTTGATATAAAACAACAATCAATTGAGCAGTCTTATGTAGATGCTTGTCTACAGCAATTATGAAAATACATGTTTTTCTCAATATAAAGTTTAAATAACTCCAAACATATTAACTATGTATTTTAAAATAATATATCACTACTAGTATTTTTTAAATGAATATAAATAAAGTCTTTGTTTGTTTGTTTTGTTTTGTTTTGTTTTTAGTAGAGCTTAAAATCTTGGCTTTTACTGTGGTACAAGCCCAAAATAAGAATAATTTTTAGACATTAGAGTTCATTGTAATAAGGCTGTACTTCAATGACCCTCACATCCCCAAAGGATTTTACCTCCATCGTAGCTAAGCTAAGAGTTGACAGTTCTGCTATACTAAGGAATGAATTGTAGGCACGATTTTTGGATTCAGATTTCCTGCTATGGTCAAAGTTATTTGACTTGAGTGATTATCTTCATTCTCAGTCCACAGGGAACAGGTTACATTCATTTAAGAAATGGTGTATGTATTAAGATAGTTATCCATGAAGTCATTTACCAACTGTTTCAATGAACAATGGTTCTGCCTGGAGGGTGGCACAGACATTAGGTGAGGGTAAGAATCTGGTTCATTGGCTGTGATGATTTTGAAAAGCATTCATC
The DNA here is from genome assembly GCF_008632895.1 of Mastomys coucha. NCBI lineage: Eukaryota > Metazoa > Chordata > Mammalia > Rodentia > Muridae > Mastomys > Mastomys coucha. The sequence continues at coordinate 34,650,667 of NW_022196894.1, read as the reverse complement.
TCAGAGAAAGTGTAACTTATACTCTTTCTCTTCTTCAAACTTGATACAATAGTTACAAACATCCAGCAAAGCATTCAGTCTCACTCTTTGATGTTCTCTTATAAGTCACCTCCCAAGTTAATTGTCTATGTTTCTTTTGGGTGTATAAATAATTTTGAAATATGTAAGCTGTTCTGAAAACCATAGTATAGTGTAAAACCATGAAATAAACAATACTACTAATAGAGAGGCTGAGATAGGAGAAGCCTGATTTCAAGACCATTATGTGGTACCCAGCAAGACATTGTCACATACAAACAAGCAGAAAGTGTATATGGATTGTACAATATTGGACCTATTTCTTCAATTACCAAATTAGAGAGACCACCGGTGACAGTCAACAAATTTCTAATTACTTATATTTTTGGATTTCAATTGATTAGGATATGTTGGTAATATTAATTTTCATATTAATATATTAAGAAAAAGTAATTGCTATTTTCTGTTATTTTTGTTGTTAGGGATGAAATTTAGGTTTGTGTGGGTTTATTGAAAGATTACTTTCTTGCTTCTTCTAGGGTGTAGTTTTGCTCCTTGGTGTTTTCAATCTATTGTCCTTTGTAAGGCTGGATTTATGGAAAGATATTGTGTAAATTTGGTTTTGTCATGGAATGTCTTGGTTTCTCCATCTATGGTAATTGAGAGTTTTACTGGGTATAGTAGTCTGGCCTGGCATTTGTGTTCTCTTAGGGTCTGTATGACATCTGCCCAGGATCTTCTAGCTTTCATAGTCTCTGGTGAGAAGTCTGGTATAATTCTGATTGGTCTGCCTTTATGTGTTACTTGACCTTTTTCCCTTACTACTTTTTTTTTTTTTCAAGACAGGGTTTCCCT
>NW_022196894.1:34634645-34649772 GCF_008632895.1 Mastomys coucha | reverse complement strand
TCCTATGTTTTCTAACTCCAGGGTTGTCTCCCTTTGTGATTTCTTTATTGTTTCTATTTCCATTTTTAAATCCTGGATGGTTTTGCTTATTTCCTTCACCTGTTTGATTATGTTTTCCTGTAGTTCTTTAAGGGATTTTTGTGTTTCCTCTTTAAGAGCTTTTAGCTCTTTACCTGTGTTGTCCTGTATTTCTTTGAGGGAGTTATTTATGTCCTTCTTAAAGTCCTGTATCATCATCATGAGAAGTGATTTTACATCTGAATCTTGCTTTTCTGGTGTGATGATGTGTCCAGGACTTGCTATGGTAGGCGTATTGGGTTCTCATGATGCCAAGTAACCTTGGTTTCTATTGCTTACGTTCTTACGATTGCCTCCTGTCATCTGGTTATCTCTAGTGCTACCTGTCCTGGCTAAATCTGACTGGGGCTTGTCCTTTCTGTGATCCTGGTTGTGTCAGAACTCCTCAGAGTCAAGCTGTCTCTGTGATCCTGTGATTCTGGGATCCTGTAACCCTGGGCCTGTTAGAGATCCTGGGAATGGAGCTTCCTCTGGGTGTTGTGGGACTGGCTGCAAAATTTGCACCCAAGGTCTGCTCAGGGCACTGGCCCAGACAAACCTGAAGCAACCCATGCCACTGGGCTGGAGGAGTTCCTGCATGCCTGGGTTCTGCTGGTCCCAGTTGCTCTCAGTGTTGGGACAGATGTTGTGTCCTCCTCACCTCTGATCCTCTCATCCAAGATTAGTAATCTTTTGTTAAAGACTGAGTATATGTGTATCTTTCTCTGAATTCTGTTCTGCTCCATTGATTATCTTGTCTATCTTTGTGACCATTATGCTGTAACTACTTCCTAATAGGTATTAATTAGGCAGTTCAAATCCTCTACAGTTGTACTGTGTTATTCCTGGCTTTTTGAATTTTTGTTTGAATTGTAAGAATCAAATAGTCATTTTTTTTTTTTTACATTCCTAAAACCTACTGGGGTCTTGTGCTGCAGGTACAAGGGACTACTGACATTTTTATAATATGTGCCTTCCAAATCATGACTATGTTGTGCCTTCATTATTCAGGCCTTTAATTTTCTCTTTCTTTCAGTAATGCTGGGTAGCTTCATGTTACTAAACCTCATGGTACTTTTTATGTTACTAAGATTGGTATTCTATGTTCCCCTATCTATTTATTTGAGGCTGATAATTAAATACAATTTTATGTGAGGCTGATTCTTGTATTTTGGACATTTTTTTTAAAGATATTTTTAGCATTTATTTTTAAAATAAAAATGAGAAATAGGCAAACTGTAGACTATCCACGAGAATTAGTCCACTGCATTCTTTTTGTTTGTTTGTTTGTTTGTTTGTTTTATTTTAGATTTTCTTTATTTACATGCGAAGAAAAAATGTGTAGCCCAGGCTGGCCTCGAACTCGTGATCCTCCTGCCTCTGCCTCCTTCAGCAAATCCTACCGGCGTGCGCCACCACAACCGGCTGGACATTATTAAACACACATTTGTTTTATATTTGCCTCTCTTCTCTGACAACTTATTTTAGAGCTCATTACTACAAGTAACTGAAAACTTTACTCCCTACTGTTATATCCCAGAAGCCACAAATATCCTTTTTTTGTCATGGATATTTGATTCTGATATTCAGATTCTTCTGTTTTTATTGTCCTTTGTGCCTCTGAAGGGTTTATATTCATTCTATGTCAAAGATGTTTTTTCTTATGTATCCCTTAGACTTTTACCCTTCTGTTTCAGGCCGATCTACCAGAAACAAGAGTATAAGCAAGCATGTTAATATGATATTGCTCTAAGTGATTCTTAGCATCAGAGAAGCTGAATTTACCTAAGGAACAGCTCAGATTTCTTATATCTCTGATATTATTTGAGTCTATAAATGAATACTGTTATTTTATCGCCATTAGCAAGAGACAAATTTCAGGCTTTGGGCTGTGGTTTAGTTGGTAGAGTGCTTGCTTAGCATATGCAAACCCTGAACTGAGTTCAGTCCCCAGCACTACATAAACTTGGAGTGGCAGCTCAGTCGTGGACCCCCAGTGCTCAGCACACTGAAGGTAGAAGTCAGAGGATCAGAGACATCCAAGGTCTTGGCTAAGTTGGAAGATCAGTAAGACCCTGTCTCACATAAAGACAAATTTCATAGAAATTTGTTTGAAAACCCAAGTTCATGCTCTGGAGTTTGGTGATGGGGGACTTCTGGCTGTGCACGAATTGGTGCATATGGGTGCTACTTCATCTGTTCTTCTGAAGTAGACGCCATCTAGAAGGACAAGACCAAGGCAAGGGAAGCCAGTAACTTAATAAGGTCTACACTGACTTGTGCCTCTACTAGGTTACTTGATCAGAAAGTCCTGCCTATTTTAGATTCAGTATTTAACTGAAGTAGGTCAGGAAAGACAATATTTTCTAAAAGAATAACTAAGATTAATCATTAATGCTACAGGCAGAAGTTAAACTGGATTATTCTTTGGGTAAAGGTTGGTGGGAGAGAAAATAGATGAAGACTATAATAGAAGCTGAGAGAACCTGGTCAAAGTCCAAATTAAAGTTTAGGGGGGAAAGGTTCGTTTGTTGAAAAGCCATTCAAATGGGTAATGTAAGGATTTTGCAAGAAATAAGGCCATAGAGTTTTTCTATCCTCCTCCTATTTTTACTATTTTCTTAGTTAAGATAGAAAAGAATGCATTTTTAATTTTTTTCATGTATGTACTTTAATTTGCTCATATTTGTTCTCCCTACACTGTCCTCTTTTCCTTGTTCTTCCATTCTCAGTTTCCTCTCTTGCATTCTCAAATGAAATCACTCATCTTGGCATTGCCTGACTTGGTGGGTTAATGCTCGTGGTGGAACTCTAAGGTATAGAAAATATCCTTTATAGTCTTTGGCAATATTTTCCCCTTTCTTTTGACTTATAGGTGGATGGATACTAGGTTCTTTTGTGCTTCCCTTACCTCTTTGAATTAGCAAAACTAACACAAGGGGAGTAAGAAGGTAATGCGAAGAGACTATGGTCAGACCATATGACATGCGCATGTGGAAATGTCACAGTGAAAGCCAATAAATACCTTTACATAATTGATATATGGTACTAAACTTCCAAGTTTGTATATATTCAATTCAATGAAGAGTATAATGTATCTATTGTCACAATGTGTATTCCAGTTTCTTGTCTGATAAATATAGTATTCTAGAATGAGTATAAAATCTATCCACTGAAATTTAAGAACATTTAATGCTTGCAATAATACCTACAAAGCAACTGGTTCATAATTTTTCACACATTAAATTTTATTTCTTAATGAATGAATGGATTTATTTCTAAGAGAGAAATTAAAAATACAGAGAGTGACTTTAGCAAGGGCCATTACCAACTTTTTTTTCCTGTCATTTTCTTTAGCCCTGTATTTTTTACTTACAGGGTTTTCTAGCTGAATCTTATGTTAAAAAGCCAAGCTCAGATCATTCTTATTCTCAAATTCAGTTTTGTGATGACTTTCCATTTTTTCCCAAAGGTTTTTGACTTCCTAGCACTCCTATGTTTCCATATCCATGGCTTCCATACCTGCACGACCTGCAGACTGACTGCTGATACCTATCTCTGCTTTTCCTATCTGTTTTTGCATAGTGAAAATTCCAGATCTGCCACTTTACTGGCCTTGTGATTTTTAGATAAGTTTCCTGATTTCTTGGAACAATAATTGAAGTATAATAAAGATAGCGGTGAAATGTATGAAAACCAACGATATATATATATATATATATATATATATACATGTATAACACATATACATATATACATGGCACATAATAAGTGCCCAATAATGACAAATATTATTAACCTGAAATCAGCCTTCTGTGTTTATACTGTTGTATTCTTTTTTTTCTCCCCATATCATTAGAACCTGCAGGGCATAATGTTCTACCACTGAGCTATATTCCTAGCCAAGATGCTGCATTCTTGAGTACTATCTAGTACTCATTTGCAGAGGTATTTTTCTTAAACAGATAACCCTAATCAATTCTCTAGCACTGTTTCTTCTCATCTCGTGACTTGTGACGTGTTGTTCTTACTTCCCCATGCCTTACCTTCGGCACAATCAGCATGCTGACCCTCTCTTTTCCTATAGCTTCCTGTTCTGCTCTGAGGCAGGCAGCCACTGAAACTGACACCCACAGGGTTAAACTTATTTGCTGTAGCCATCCCTCCTCCCCTAGTCCCCCTTTCACTGTAGGCTGGCAGCAGTCCTAACTGCCTACTGAAGCCAAATGCTTGAGGAGAGAGAGAGTAAGGAGCCAGCCATGAATCCTTTCCAGAAAAATGAGTCCAAGGAAACACTTTTCTCACCTGTCTCTACTGAAGAGATGCTGCCTAGACCTCCAAGCCCTCCGAAGAAGTCACCTCCGGTGAGTCCCGAAGTTCCGTTTGTCTCTGACAGTAACAGCGTACGCAAGTTTTTGTAAGTTCCTCCTTGGCTGTTGGAACTTTGTGCTGAACTGTATTAGAGCAGAAAAACTACTCTCTTGTGGAATTAGAATTCACCTGAAAATGAATTCTAGTCTCTTCTGTTTCGGGAAGGAAGCAACAGGGTGGGTTAGCCAGATTTTTTTTTTTTTCAGTTGGGCTCCAGAGTTTTGCTCTATTTCATTGCATATTCCCTGGGGGAGAAAAAGCACTTTGAATGTCCAGGGAGACTTGGCAAGCATTCCTGTCTGGAGAACTGTGTGTGATTGTTCTTTCCTTACCAATACCAAAACTCAGCCTTTAGTTCCCCTTGTGTGCAAAGCCTTCTTTTTTTTGGACACTAACAGAAGCTTTAGAATAGACCCACTCTCTGTTACTGAGTGTCCCTACTTTAGAGTGGGAGGTCAGAGAGAGGAACAAAGAATATTATTTTGTATTATATACTCGTTAAAGCACTTCCGAATTTATCACCTCATTCGATTATCATATCATAGTAAAATCCTCTTCGTAAAGAGGCTACAGTAATAATAACCAATAATTTGCTGAGTTCTCAGTATCAACCCATGAGGTCAGTATGATTCTTATTTCTTTGAAATAACAGAATTGAAACACAGAGCCAAGTACTGGTGTCACTTAAGTAAGGATTGCATGTTAATCCAACTAGTGAGAATGTATACTGCTAATGCTAAATCAACTCTATGTTACATAGTTCTCAAGATAGGAAGCTACAAAGGTAATAATTTCAACTCATTGCTTCTTTCAATCAAGTTGTTATCAGGCAGTAACACGTGTGTAGAAAGATGATTTATTCATATCCACATGGGTAAAAGGCAGACTAAGTTTATTATATATAGTTAATCATATCTTGTTAAGAGTGGTTAACGAGAGGTTCATACCTGTGAAATAAGAGATAATATAAATCTCATGTTAATGTTTGGATGTCCCAAGAGCTAGATTACCTTTGTCCCCTTTCCATGTTAGTGGAGCTATTGTATAGAAAGACATTTAAAATAAAATGTGATATTTATTATTTTACATAATGTATGAGATAGGACAGTTACTCTTATATGCAGCTTGAAAATGAAAATCTTGTTGCTGGAGAGATGGCTCAGCAGTTTGAGAGTACTTGCAGCTCTTTCAAAGGACCAAAATGTGGCTCCTGGTTCCCAAATCAGACAGCGCACAACAGTTACCTGTAATTCCAGCTCCAGGAGATTCAACACATTTTTCTGGTCTCTGCAGGTACCCACATACTTAGACTCTCACATATACAAACATATATGTACATAAATACAAATAAAATTAAAAAGAATATATTACAGAAGCATACTAGTAGGAAAGGTGGACACTTTATTTCATAGGATTTCAGGATTTTCTTCCCAAAGTTAAGGTGATCAATCAGCTTATATTTAGGAGTGCCTGGCCACCATTTTGAACTCTATGTCTGAGTCTAGCAGATTATGAAAGAGAAGTCATCAAGTTGTCAAGATTTCCCCCAGAATGGTGACCATGGCAGATGAAACCTGTCAGTCCCTGTAGTAGAGCTAAGTGAGATAGTGACATCTGACTCTGACAGCCTGGATATCATGTGCTCCTGAGGCTACCTTTTTCAATTTATTCTTAGAAATAATTATGATCATTCTCTTGCCTAGAACCATAGGCTTTTATTGAGATACTGTGAGGCGATGAGCAGATCCTGATCAAGGAATGCCTGGCTAGTCCCATGTTAATAGCAAATGAAGTAAGATTTGGATTTTTTACTCTCACACCAGTAATATAAGCATGATTAGTATGACAACATATGAAGAGACCACTACATATGTCATGACAATATATGACTATACTATGAAGAGGCCACTGCTTTGTGCTAACTGATGGCAATGATTTAGGGATGGGTTTACCCAGACATAGTAGGGTTCACCTGCAACCTGAGCTCTTTGGGAGCTTAAGACAGGAAGATCTTAAAACAGAGGCCAGCCTGGGCAAAACGATGAGAACTTCTTCATATTTGAGGATATATCTTAGTTGTAGAGTGACTATGTAGTTTAAATAGGGAAAGTGCTCATTCATCAACCTTTGCCTTTTCGTTCAATAGAAAATCTTCGGCTCCAGCTACCCACTTAGCATCGCCTTTATTGTGGTGAATGAATTCTGCGAGCGATTTTCCTATTATGGCATGAAAGGTAATTCTGTGTCCCCAGAGTCTTCTCTGTTTATGTTTATAGCAGCCAGTCCTCCTTTCATGTGCTTCGCCCAATCATTTCTGCCTCAGTATAAATTGATCCTTTCCTCTGGTCATGATAGTAAATGCCTCCTAAAATTTTATTTAATAACTCATGCTGGTTAAGATTTTAAAAGGCCCCCAGGAACAATGCACAACCAATAAGAACACAAGTAGAAAAAGTTCTCATCCTGTAAGTCCCATGGAGCTGTGTTGTTGCTGGGAAGGAAGGGAGGAAGGGCCATAGGAAGCACTGTGTTAACTTCTCACAGTCTAAACAATGCTACGGGTGCACAGAGATTGAAGGGATGAGCATTGTATTTGTGTATCCAGCATGCCTCATTTACTTTCACTGTTCCCATGGGCCCTGCTCCTACTGCCTGGCAGTCATCACTCAGTTATTTCCCCAATAGCAGTGACGAAGGCCAGGACCACCTGTAGAGCCCAGAAGTCAAATATATTTCTCTGTGAATCATTTTAATGCATCTATCTTACTGTGTCTCCTGTTTGTTTCCACTCAGCTGTGCTGACCTTGTATTTCCTGTACTTCCTACACTGGAATGAAGACACATCCACATCTGTCTACCACGCCTTCAGCAGCCTCTGCTATTTCACCCCCATCTTGGGAGCAGCCATCGCTGACTCCTGGCTGGGAAAATTCAAGTAAGGGCAATGGCATGCCACAGCCTCGGGAATCTCACAAGTTCATTGTCCAGAAAGTTACCCAGAACTCCTAATCTATTGTCTTCCAGCAAAAACAAAGACCAAAAAATACTCATGGCTATGTTAGATACGTACCTCTCCAAGACAGACAACACAGAAAAATCTACTCCTTTCCATGCTCATTCCCAATGTTTTCATGTCCATTTAGTCCAAAGTCCCGTCTTAAGATCTACCTTTAGTCTTCCACGCTGTAGCTTAAGACAAAATCTTATTTTATCTCAGTAGGGTAAAGATTGTTAACCACTGGTAAATTTCTATCTGTGGAGATGTACTTCAGTTATTTGCTACTTTCCCCACAATGTCTCCAGACTCAGCCACCCCAACTCCTTCAGTCTCTTATTGCCCTTTTTTGTCAGAGACTTTTAAGCCATCTCTACTTACAGTCTTTGCCTTTCTGTTATTTCCTTCTCTAGAATTTAACAAAGATTTTACAATTTAAAATAATAATCTATTTAGTCCAGTTCTCCTGTTCCTAAAAATAGAAGCAGCAGACAAGGTATAAAGTCACAGTTGGCCTCTATAACATTATCCTCATGGACTAAAGAGAAGCTTTTGGTAGCCATTATTTAGTAATATTCTGTGGATTTGCCATCTGTGGATTTTTCTGAGTTACTCTTTTAAAAACGTGACTGCATAAGATATAACAAATTACTTGAGAAAATAAAAGCTTGAATGGCAAAATTAGTATAGAAAAAATTCTATATTGTTTTGAAACATTAAAAAAAAGTTTATTTAGTGCATAACTTCTTTTAGTCTCCAATAAGTTAATATGTCCTATAAAATTTCTAAGTGAAAGGTAAGCATGTATTATTTCCTAAAGTAGTTTGGCTGTATGGTAGTGTGTTTGTAGACCTACACTTTGACAGAACTTGTCTTTGCTTCACTCCTGTTGCTATGACAAATATCCTGACCAAAAACCGCAGCATAGGGAGGATGAGATTTATTTGGCTTACAATCCTAAGTTATTGGCAAAGTCAAGGTAGGAACTTAAGCAGCTAATTACATCTCTCCCTGAGCCAGAAGCTGTGACAGAGTAAACTCAGCCTTTATTGCTTTAACTCAGCTAGCTTTTCCCTCTAATATATTCAGGACCGCTGGCCTAAGGAATGGCTCTACCTATAGTGTCTATAGTGTCTCTTGTGACTTATTACATCAATTAACATTCAGGATGCACATACACACACAACACATCCATAGATATGGCTAAAGGCCAACCAGATCTAGATTATTCCTCATTAAGACTCTCTTCCCAGGGGATTCTTGTTTCTTCAGTTTGACAATTGAAATTAACCAACCCATAATTCTAACTGTGAACAGTGATTTACATCTTAATTTGGTATATGTATGCACACGCACACATGTATTGACATATGGGAACATATGAATGCAGTCTCTTCAGAGAGGCATGGTGGGCTAGTGGCTACATTTGTTACTTGTGTAGAAGTAATCATTGGATTTATTCAGATATAAACTGGAATTATACCAAGAATAGAAAACACAAGCTGTGGTCTATTCATTTAATTATAGAATCCGCTATTTCCCTCCTTTACTCTACAGTGCTGATGCTGCAGTTATATTTTTAGAATAACTTCCTTTGAAATTGAAGAAGTAAAATTTCAGGATTTGGTGAACAATAGCTTTCTGGATATTCTTCATTTGTACTCTCAAGCTCAATCTTGCTTGAGTTTTTTTTTTTTTTTTTGAACTTACTTTTATTGAAATGTAATTTACATAAACTACACAAATCCAAAAGTCTTGAATTTTTGCAGAATTATCACCATTACCTGAACCCTTTTCTTTAGTTTTCAGGTTCTCCCTCAGAGTTAGAATCTTTTCCTGTACTGGAAGCATGTATAAGTTTCTAGTATTTTCAAATAATCAAACAAAAATCTTGAACTCTTTTCCTATTTTCTTTCTCTTTCAACCACGGCCACGGTTCTCAAAAAACATCTATATATTAGCCATTTTCTCTCTCTCTATCATCATTTCTTATGACAAAGAAGAATAACTCAATAAGAAGGAAGACAATTTAATTCAATCTGATCCAAATTTAAGTGTTTGTTGGCCATCCCTTATTTGTCCAAATAATCACATGCATAAGGAGATTAATTACGTAAAATATGTTTTAACATTGTTAGAGTTCAAATAGCTTTAATGAGAGCAAATCATGGTAGTTTCAACAGGAAATGCTATAAATCATCTTTTTCCTCTACTGAAATCTGTCAGGATAGTGATGATGACTTCTGTTAACAAATGAGTGTCCGTGTCTAGATTCTTACTCACGCTGAGTGTTTATACTTAGTAACTCAGCCTGTTCATCATTCCTTGCTTTCTCTAAGTCTGTATTTTCCTCATTCACTTACTGTTGTATTTCTGGGTTGGTTTTAATTGGCCTCCACTTTTTGCTTTTTGTTAACTTAACTAACTCTTTCCTAACTGTCAGATTTCGACCAAGCGAAGACTCACCTTTCCCTTTCCACAGACTGACTGTCCCTTAGCAAGTCTGCAGGTGTCTAGTTCAGCTACATGCAGACAGCCACTCTCAGGTGTTGGAACCTGGAGTTCAAGCGCCAGTATCCATTTACAATTGTATATTTCTGTTCACGCTGGCTGTCCTTAATCCTAGCTTCCTTATGTCCCCATGTTGAATCAACTATGTGATTCTCCAAGGTCTGCGTGTGCAGCAGCATGCACGCCCATCCTCCTCAATCCTAACTCCAGCTGCCATCGATTGCCGCCACTTTGGCTTTATATGCATTGTTTCTAAACTGGAAGAAGGAAAAGGGACACCTAAAATGTTTTCACCACTGTCTTTTTTTTTTCTATAATTGAGCCTAGGCACTATTGTCTAAAACATCATCGAGCCTGAGAACATGTGTGCACAGTAATAAAGAAGATTTTTATTTGCTTTAGACTTTGTATTTGTTTTAAACAACAGACTTTGGGGAGTGACTTGATATCTCGTTCAGATAGGGGATGATTTAATACTTGGCTAATTTTCCCCTTGCAGAAGTATGCATGTGTGTGTGTGGATATAAATGGGAGTGCCTCATACACAAATAGAGTGAGGGCTATAGTCCACTCGAATACATTTGCTATTCAGGCTACCACACTTTATTCCTGATTTTAAAACAACTGGAAGTGAGTGGCCCTTTTCAGGTGGCAGCCTTGCCTCAGTGGAGGAAAAGGAGTACTTACATGTTCCAACCTGCCCCTCCTCTTATCTTTCTGTCTTATCTCCTATTTCTGTTTTATACTTGTGCTAACTGCCCCCCTTGAGTGAGTGTGTGTGTGTGTGTGTGTGTGTGTGTGTGTGTGTGTGCTTTCAGTGCTATCTTGGAGGTAGAATATTTACATTAGTAAGACTGTTTAAACATTCAAGAAATGATTTTCTGAAGAACTGCTAAAAGCCTTTCTCTGCTTACTGTCCCAGAATCCAAACTATGTAAGAGGAAATGAGCATCCAGAATCCCCAACGCTTGTGTAAGGAGATCTTAAGAATTTAGTTTTATTATTTTTATGTGTATGTTTATATGTCTGTGTGAGAGAATGCCACATGTGGGTGAGTGCCTGCAGAGACAAGAAGGGGGGCATCAGGTCCCTTGGAACTGGAGTTACAGGTGTCTGTCAACCACCCAATATAATGGTATTCAAACTCCAGAAAGATAGCAAGAGGCCTTAATCACTGAGCCATCTCTCCAGCCCTATTTAGTTTGTTTCTCTCTGAAAATTTAGCACCATCTCCTTGAGGTTTGTGATAACTAGTTTTCTTTCCATTTCTTTTTTTTGCCTTTCTTTCTATTTCTTGTTTTTATTTCAATAAGGATTCCACCCCCAGAAAACTAATTTAAGAAGATTAGACATTTAGAATGAGGAATCCCCCCAATTGAGATTCCTGGTACCTCTAGGGGCTTCCTGGCACCTTCCTTGCATTCTTTATATTTGACACCAAGTTAAAATGCTTTAAAATGATAAACACAAACTATACAATTCTGAGGGTTTGTTATATCATTAGTATTCCATTTATATGATAATACACACAGTATACATTGCATTTACAGCAATACACATAGGGAGGATAAGCAATATTGTGTCATGTCAGTGTGTAGAGTTCCACATATGTTCTTATTGGAATTCCATAATGGGCTACTTATTTGCTGTTCAAGTCTATTGGAAAAAAAATAATTTAAGAGGTAGTTTTTACCAATTGCATGATTTTTATCTCTGAACAGTTTAAATCCTTTGTACTTCCCTATTGTGGGTAAATTATCTATGTGGAAACCACCCTGGGGTTTACAGTTAGCCCAAGTGTAGACTTTACTCAGGTTGAACCTAAAATCCCTTTGACTCTCTTTACATCTCAGTGCTTGTTGAAAGTCTTTTGTATTTGCACTCCTAGTTACTAGGCATTCATCTTTCCTCTTGCTCTGTAGAGCTAAAAGGCATTTCTTGAGGAAAAAAAAAAGAACAAGTGGTGGCATCTTGTTCTATTGATTGAAACTTCACTGTGCTTGCTGCAAACCCACTTAGTTCCTGTCATGTCTGTATAGATGAAGGATAGCTCTGAGCACAGGGTTGAGCAGACAGCAGATCTGGCAAGAGAACCAGAAAGAAACATCTGCACCCTCTGAGCAGATGCTACAGGTGAAGAATCACATTTCCTTTCCCCACCTTGTGTAAACCATCCGCCATTGTTTCTGTCTCCCAATTCATTCTCTCCTCTTCCACTCCAGTTTCCTCCTCTGTTTACTGAGAACAGGTCTCTGAATAATACAATGACTGGTTTAACTTTCTTCACAGGACAATCATCTATCTCTCCCTGGTGTATGTTCTTGGGCATGTATTCAAGTCTTTGGGAGCCATACCAATATTGGGAGGAAAAATGCTACATACGTGAGTAAACTCATGAACCCCCCTGAGCCACCTTCCTTACCTTAGGCAGGTAGATGTCTCAGAGAGTCACTCCAGGTGGTTTTCCCTTTTATATCAGAGATTTTTCTTTATTTTCCAATGTATAATTTTACTGCCAAACTTACTAAAAATCAAAAGGATTACAAGCAGCGGAACCCTTTCTTACATTACCAGGTCTCATTTTTTTTTTATTAAGTAAACATTTGAAGACAAGTAGAATGGCCAATTAGTATACTTTTCATAAAAACTCTTCATGTGCTTGAAAGTAAGGAAACCTTTTATACTTTCCTCCACTTACTCATCTATTTACTTATATTAAAGAAGTCATAGCCAAAACTTAGGGTATGTCTATGTATGTGTAGTTCCATGTACTACCACTTTACTGTCTCTTTTTACTTCAGGCATCAGTGTTTATAGTTAGATTTTAATATGTATATATATCAATATAACACACACACACACATATATATATATACTCTGAGTTGACATTTTTTACTTTATTTGAAAAGTAATAAACACCAAATACCTTCTTATCACTGTTCCATAAAACTTATTGATGCCATTCCTACTTATTATGATCAATTTCAATATTTTACCTAATTGGTAGTAAGCATATATAAGGGTAGAGTCCATAAGATTTTTCAACTGAATTGAAAAAAAATAAGATATTAGAAACTAGTGTGCTAGATTCTGAGTCCCTGCAGTGCCTTCTTCCACTTGATGCATGCAATGGGTAAATAGAGCTACTGTGCACTGAATCTTCTAAGCAGTAAAATTCTTAGCAGAGTCTCAAATGTGAAGAAGATGATAAGTTCTCCTGAGTAGTTCTTGGAATGATGGCAAGTAGAAAAGACCCACAAGTTTGATATGATAAGAAGATGTTATCTTTGAATATCTTTTTTTCTCCTGTGTATCTTTGTAGCCCATCTCTACAGTTGGTTTGGTATCAACATGGTTCTAGCATCCTTGCCTCTCCATTTCAGAATCTTATCATTGGTTGGCCTGAGTCTAATAGCTCTGGGAACTGGAGGCATCAAGCCCTGTGTGGCAGCTTTTGGCGGAGACCAGTTTGAAGAGCAACATGTAAGGGTCTTCTTATTTCTGTATTTCAAGAGTGTGTAACCAGCATCAAAATGGGAAACCTGTCAAGCAGTCATTTGCTTAGACTGAGGTAATCCTATTGGTCAAGTCCAGTCTGGGAAGCTGAGTTCTGTGCTGGATGCTGATCATCAGCATAGGGAAAATTAAAGGTCAGTTAAAGGAAAGTAACTAGGGTGGGAGGTGGGCCTGTCATATGATGGAAGGCTGAAAAATGAGGACTCAGAGACTGAATAAGATAAGCAGCAAGGGAGCTTGGATGTGCCTCAGTTGGTAGAGTACTTGTGTAGCATCTACGAAACCCTGCGTTCAGTTCTCAGCAAGGTATAAACTGAGTGTGGTGGCCCATGTCTACAGTCCCAGCATTTGGAAGATGGAGGCAGAGGGATCAGAAGTCCAGGGACATCCTCAGCTACATATCTACTCCTTCCTAGTCTGTATGTGTACTCCTCTTTCCCTCCTTACTTTTCTCTATAACACAAGGTCTGTAATCTCTTCCTGTCCTGTTTTCTGTCTGTGTTGTCTTTTCTTCCTATGCTTCTCTTGCCATGTAGACCACTGGGGTTATTTAGCACACTTTATTCTGGGATCCATGGATTCTAATTGCTGGAGAAATGACAGATGTCTGGCAGATCAGCTTCTGTGCACAATTAACTATAGGAGTTCGAAGAGCAAAAGTACATGTACATGAGAATGAGAAGAAGGAAAAAAGACACACCACAAACTGAGCCTGGGCAAGGACTGATTGTTCTAGTGCGTCAGGAAGAGCTGAAGTGCCAGAATGAAGTACACCCTATGTAATAGATCACCTATTAAAAACTTCACTTGAAAGTTGTTGCATTTAGTAGCCGGCCCACAGACATATTTCAATGAATAAAGCAGACTCACCTTCGAGCTTCTGCAAGCCACCTCTAGTCTAGCGGGTTCCCTTTTGTACTCTCTGGAAGATCTATCTCCCCGAAACCCTAGTTTACCTTCCTCCTAGATCAATAGCTGCACTACACTGTCCTACCATACACTTCACAAAATATATTCATTATCTCAAGGAGTCATTTGCTTAATTAATATAGTCAATAAACATTTATTGAATGTCATATATATCTTAGCATATTTTTTCTAGGTACTAGACATTACAGAATAAAATGTCTGCCCTGAAGAATACTCACAATACACCGAATAAAATGTATATTTAATACAAATAAGTTAGTAGCATAATAAATATGTATAAGACACAAGAATGATATTGGGAGGATTGGTCACATTCCCCTGGGTCTTAAAGGGTCTGTAATTGAGTTTAGAAGGTGAGCAAAAGCTCTTCTAGGGTCAGCCAGCCACTGTAGTTGAGAGCTAATGAGATGGTCACATGCCCTGGGAACACAATCTGAACCTGATGCTTTGTATGTCTTTTAACATGCGGTGGGGTGGAGCTAAGAGACACACTTCCCTGATGTTCTATCTCATTGCAGGCAGACGCACGGACTAGATACTTCTCAGTCTTCTACCTCTCCATCAATGCAGGGAGCTTGATTTCTACGTTCATTACACCCATGTTGAGAGGTTAGCATTCTCTCTATGGGGCTTGATGTGTAGGGCTTTATGCTGGACAACCAAAAGCCATTCATAGCTTCAGGCAGTCCAGTTTCTCCTTCCCAATGGGCTTATAAATATGTGAGAGGTTTTTTTTTTTTTTTTTTT
>NW_022196894.1:34582372-34634619 GCF_008632895.1 Mastomys coucha | reverse complement strand
TTTTTTAGTTTGGATTGGTCTGATTTAAAAGAAGGGTTATGAGGTAGATGATGGGAAGAAGAGGGGATAGCTATGCCTACACCAAGAGCCTGACCTTATAGAGTAAAATATCACGGACTTGTGATTCACCATTGCTCTCCCCTTCCTGTTTTCTTCAGGGGATGTGAAGTGTTTTGGCGAAGACTGCTATGCACTGGCTTTTGGAATTCCGGGCTTGCTCATGGTGCTAGCACTTGGTGAGTGTGGTGGAAAAGGATATGAACAGCCATTGATCCCTGCACATGGAAGGCATCATGTAGAGACTCTATTATTTCATTGACCCTTTCCACTAACCCTATCAGACAAGCGTCATTGCAGTGGTTTCCCTTTGGTTTTGAAGATAAATTATGAATGATGTCAGAAATTAAACTTTCAATTTTTATTTTCTGTGTATCAGCATACATTTGTGTATCACATGTGTGCTTAGTGCCCACGAAGGCCAGAAGAGGGCATCAGATCCTCTGGAACTGGAGTTGTAGACAATTGCAAGCAACCCTGTGGGTACTGAGAGTCTACTCTAGGCCCTTGAAACGAGCAGCAAATATTCTTAACTTAAATATGATGGGAGTACATGTAGGACTGCCAATCAGGAGTTGGAGTGCTTAAGTTTTAAATATCTCAGGTGATTCTCCACACCCAAACCCACTCCCTCAACTGCCTCTGACTCCCGTGTGCTGGGATTAAGTGTGTGCCACCAAGACCTGGCACCCTCAATCGAATCTTATATGTAGTCAGGATTGAAGCCCATTGTTTAATTGCTGAAATAAGCAAGGAAGGAGCTAAGATAATTCAACCTCTGTCTCAATCTAGTTTGTGTTATCTAATACTTATTTTTCTGGTAAGTAGATGCTACTTTTGATTGCCTGGGCATTTCATAGCAGCTTCCAGGTTTAGCCTTTTTTTTTTTCCTCTGCTCTGCAAAGCTCCCAAAGAATTTCCCATTGAACAAAGAGAATTAAAGAGGAGTTGGATTAGTTAGGAAGTAATGCAACTTAGATCAAGTGGCATTCTTTTAGCACTGAAAGCCTTGTCCTGGAAAAGACGGGGATATGTGGGCCTGTTAGTTTAGGCAAGTCCCCTCAGGGGAGGCTTGGGTGTGATTGTTTCTAGTCATTGACCTGGAAACGTGTCTCACTCTGAGCCTCTGGGTGACACCCCTCTGGAATACATCCAGTTCAAACACATAAAGAGCTCAAGAGAGGAGAGAGAGTCCAGAGATTCAATGTTTGGTCTGATTCTTTTCTACCAGAAAGGCTGAAAGTAATACTGTTCCCAATTCCAAACAAATGTATTCCGGGAGAGCCATGATCAAATACTCTCTGCTTCCTTCTCCCTTCCATGCTAAATATTTTCTACAAGCACTTTCTTGTTTTTTACATTTATTATTATCATGCCAGCTTCTCTATATCACGGACCAGTAATGATAGTTAGACATTAAGGCAATTATGAAGCTAAACAAAGATTTTGGAATTATAATGGTAAATAGGTGGTACCTGTCCTTGTTGGTCAGCAGCTGAATTTTATGGTGCTCACAATATTTCCTATGTAATAGGTTTTGTGCTAGGTATTAAAACCACATTGGTGATTTAGATAGTCATAAAGTTCATATTCTCAAAGAATTTATATAGTACAGGAAAAGTATTCCAGACAAATAAACCAGGATTTGCCATAGAACAGTCAATATCACAACCAAGGAAGTGTAGAGAAAGCTATGGAGCTCACAGAAGGGCTTTGCCTACAGAGAGAATTCCAACACAAGATCTCAAGGATGAACAGTCTTCACCAAAGAAGGGACCATATAGAAAGAAGATATGGTTGGTGTCTTTAGATGAAAGATATCATGGTTGTTCAAAGGCTTTGGAGCAAAAGAGAGAGCAACAAAGAGTAAAAACTACCAGAAACAAAATAATAAAGAATAATTTAGGCCATAGAAGAATTAAAACTTCATTGTGAAGATAGTAAAAAAAAAAAATCAGCAAAAAAAAAAAAAAGGGTTTGAACAAAGAAATAGTTGTTAGTTTTTTCTTTTTTGGAGTGTTTTATTTTTTCAATGGTTTGCACTATAGAGAAGAAATTGGGTTAAGGCTGAGGCAAAGCCAATATTGATCTTGTTTGCTCCTTTAAGTTTTATATTTGGGGTAAGTGCCTTACTTGGCTCACCTATCTCAGTCCCTTATGAATTAGCAAGCCTTGATACCATGGGATCTGTGAAGTCAGGGCAAAAACAAGACACTGTTGAATACAGGGTTCTGACTTGAACCACAGGCTAGGTAATGAATCATTACCTGAGATAGTGAGGGTGAACAGGTTAAGGCAATGCTGATGGATATTTTTTTTAGGTTAAGTTGTATTATAGGTGCTCTTGGGACATCTAAGTGCATCACCAATTAGTTATATGGAAATACTGTTTTAGGGCCCAGAGAAAAACAATTGAGTTTTAGGTACAGATCTGGATCTATAAGGGTATAGCCAGTAATTAAGCTTTGAAAATAGAAAACTCTAACAAAATAAGAGTAAGGCAAAAAAAGAAGACCTAAGCTCAAACTCTAAAGGTACAATAGCATTTAAAAGACAGGAAGCAAAGAAAATCCCTAAAATAAAGCATAGAAACTCCAAATGTAATGACACATTATAATCCTAGCACTCTGGAGGAAGAGGAAGGAGAAACATGTCTTAAAGTCCAGCCTAGGCTACATAGTGAATTCAAGGCCAGAGTGAGATTTACAGGGGTACCCTGTCACACAGATAAAAGGAAGGAGAAAGAAAGAGAATACATAGTGAGTTCAAGGCCAGAGTGGGCTTTAAAGAGGTACCCTGTCACACAGATGAAAGGAAGGAGAAAGAAAGAGAATGGAAGGAAGGAGGGCCAGTTCATTGCCAACTGCTTGTCGAATAAAAGGAAAAGTAAGAAATAAAGATGTGGGTTCTGATACACAGAATGAGTTGAAGAATCTTAGCAGGATAGACTAGGATTTGGAGGGGTGGAGACAGGAAATGATGGACAGTGCTTAGAGCATAGGGTACTAAAGAAGAGTAATGAAACATAAGGTGAGAAGTCATAGCTTCTTTGAGGGGAGGGACCATGTGTTTTCTCCCTACACTGCCATAGTGTCGAGTACAGCGTGTATTACAAGAATGTGTGAACAACCTTCTTCATGCCGGTTGGTATAGCTTTGCTTCCTGGTGCTGTGATAAAATACCCTGACCAAAGCAACGTAAGGGAAATGGGTTAGTTTGGCTCACAGTTCCAGGTAATAGCTCACCATTGCAGGGAAGTCAAGGCCGCAAGAACTTCAAGCAGCTGATCACATTACATCCACCTCACAATATTGCAGAGAGCAATGAGCTAGCAGATGCACAAGAGTGCTCAGGTGCATGTGGTCATGGCCCGGCCCAGGAAATGATGCCGTTCATGTAGGGTGGGCCCTTCCACTTCGGTTACCCTGATTAAGCTAATCCTTCATAGACACTTTCAGAGGGTCCTGCCCATGTGATTCTAGGTTTTGTCAAGTTGACAGTACTATCCATCACTAGTGCTGAAAGCATAGATTTTTTTTTTTTTTTTTAATAGAGAGGCCTCATGCCAAAATGTTACTTATGGTAATTTCTACCTGTGAAATCTCGTACATGGTGCTTAGTTTATTTAATCTTCAATTTACTTATGTTTAAAATGGAAACAGTAATACGTATTTTGTTAGACTAAATAAATTGAGGTATATAAAATGATTAGTAATTTACTTATAATTATAATTCTTCAATAGATAATAGGATAATGATGAATTTAAGAAGGCTTTTCCTGCTATGAATTTGGAACTTTTAGGCAGATCAGGAAAAGAAAATTTTAATTTGGCATCAGTCTAAAGAAGGAACTGACTAGAAAATGAGAAGTAAGCTGATGGACATTTTAACATTCGAGGATAGCAATTGTTCTAGGTAGAATGAGGGAGTGGCAATGGTAATGTAACAGAGGAGACAGCTGAGCTGTGCAACCAAAGTTGCGACCATATAACATGTGGACAAAAAGAAGGGGGCAAAGATGACTTCTATCTCCGCTATCCCTTGAAGGTCTCTCTGAATATCTCCCAACAATTAACCACTATCTTCCTTTGGCTACTCTGAAGTTAGGGAGTGAAAGTCAGTTCTCTGTGAGATTTGATGCAGACGGCTGAGCGTTCTGAGAAACTAAGGATGTTGTCTGTGATTCAACTGCAGTTGTGTTTGCAATGGGAAGCAAGATGTACAGAAAACCACCTCCTGAAGGGAACATAGTGGCTCAAGTTATCAAATGCATATGGGTAAGTTCATGAATTGCCTGCCTGCTTGCCTGTTTCAACAGAAGGGAAAGGTGTCATGCTAAATGCATGTTTCTCCACACATGGGCATATGTTTTTCTCAACCATCTTCTTTCTATGAGCCTACCTTTTGACAAACTGAGTTTAATTAGTCCTCCTTGCCTCTACTTGACCATTAAGGTTTTAGAAGTAGTCAACTTCTAGTAGGCAAAAATCTTCTGAGTACTGTTATATATGATGCTATTAGGAAACAAGAAAAGATAAAAATTACACCTCAGATATCGGAATTCAGTGTTTGATAAAATTTGAAGTCCATGCTTGACAGAAGGGTGAAGAGTTGGGATAGTCAGAGGGTACTGTCTTTTGTCTGTCTCTGATTCTGGCCTCTGCCCTAGTTTTCTATCTGCAACCGCTTCAGGAACCGTTCTGGGGACATTCCACAGCGACAGCACTGGCTAGACTGGGCAGCAGAAAAATACCCAGTAAGTGGAAACTGGAGAAATACCTCAAAAATTCTATGAAATCTTTCAAATTCTTTTCTTCTGGAATATTTGACCTCTTCTTTCACCATTTTTGACCATTTTCCCTCTAAGCAAGAAAAGCACATTGGGAACTTCTGGCAATTCTGCTGCTCTTTCTTCCCCTCTGCAGAAGCATCTCATTATGGATGTGAAGGCACTGACCAGGATACTGTTCCTTTACATCCCATTGCCCATGTTCTGGGCTCTTCTGGACCAACAGGTAATAGTGGTTCTTGAAAACTATATCTTCCTTCATTCTCTTTCTTATCACTGGAAAAAGTTATCTCATAACAAAATCGGTCTGCCCTAGGGCTCACGGTGGACTCTGCAAGCTAACAAAATGAATGGCGATTTGGTGAGTTGAAAAGGTTTCCAAAAACACCTGTTAAGTTCTTCATTGTATATAATTTATTTGTAATTAACTTAGTTTATACACATTTTTATTTATTTCTACATACATCTTTAAACTTCGTGATTAAAAAACAAAATTGACTTAAGACCATTAGAGATGTACATTAAGCCCCAAAATAAAGATTAAGATAAAAATTACTATGGAAAATCATAATCCTGTCTTTAGAAATCAGGAGGGGAAGGGTAGGAAATACGCAGGTTCCCTCAGTCCCCCACTTCTTCATGTTATGCTAAAAGGATAGAAGATGAAGTAACGCAAACCTGGCTGCATGTTTTTCTTCCGCTTGAGCATGTCTTAGGACATAGCAAGAAAAGGTTTGATGCTTCTACACAACTTCTCCCATCCCTTAGGCTAGATCAAGGGACCCAAGAGAACTGTGGGAAAATTTATAAAATGTCTATAGCTATCGAAAGAGTGAGAAAATTATAAACATTATTTTCTCTTTTCCCCATGTTCATTCTTTGGTCCAGTCTATCCTTTGGTCCACCCTCTATTGTTAATTGTTCTGTCCACCTCTAGATTAATTATACAGATAGTTTTGAAGCAGACAGGGTGGATGACACCAGGAGCCTCCAAAGCATAATTTTTCTCTCTCCCCTCTTCTAGTTGCTCAGGAGTTACCATGGTTCTCTGGAGAGCATGAAAGTTGAACATAATGTATTGGGGGCAACTTCAAGCTGACCACAGCACCTGTCCTTCTGATATTACTATCCCTGACTATGGTGATGAGATTAAGTAAAACATGCAACTTTACCACTCTCAAGCAAAGTGTACTTCAGGTTGAATACCCCTCATCCAAAAATCTATAATCCTAACTATTCTTAAAAAAAAAGAAAAGAAAAGAAAGAAACTACTCTTGATCTAATGATGCCACAAAGCAACCATCTTCACACCATAAAGCTTTGATGCACAGAATTCTTGCCAATTACTGAATAAATTACCTTCAGGCTAATGGATGAGACATCTATAAATCATAAGTGGATTTCACATTTAAACTTCGGCCTTGCTGCCCCTCCCCCAGCCTCCATTATACACGAGCACAGCAATTGGATTACAAATCCCAAACATTTTGGAGAATGAGTACTTAATCCGTACACAGAAAGTCGTCTTCTCCCTGGGGTTCGTCTGTCATTAGCAAATGGTCAGAAGCCATCCCATGTGTCTTTGAAGCCCAAATACCTTTGCCAGTAAATCAGAGATCATGAACCAAAGATTTGGTGAATTTTTTCTTATATGCTTCTTATCTACTATCAAGATGGATGACCTAGGCTTTCCTTGTGTTCTACTATCTAACTATAGTTTATTATTATGTTTCAGGGATTTTTTGTACTTCAGCCGGATCAGATGCAGGTAGGATTCTTCTCTGTAGGCATTGGCATGTTATTTTCTTTTTTTACCTCATTTGTTCCTCTCCAGCAGCATTTGGATTAATAGCCATCCTCCGATGTATACCTCATGTGCTGAGGAGTCCCATAGTGAATGCAGTTTCTTTGAATTTATTCCTCTCTTTCACATCCTTTGTAAAGGATGTAGTTCTGCTCAACCTCAGAGAGACTGAGTGTGAGCCCATGGGTAACATGTGAGCATTGAATATTCTATGTCAAGATAGTATAACTGGAAATATTGTCAAGGAAAGTGCAAACCCATGACTAGAACTATAGCTCAGCCCTTGTCTGACACATAGGATGTCCTAAGTCTGACCCCCAGTACTACCAAAACAACAAAAACAAAGTATAAACTTTTGTTGTTTGAGCAACAAAGTCAGAATCTCCGCTTACTGATGGCAATTTTCAGGATATTTATTTAGCCCCTTAGACCGTGAACTAAAGACAAGGGATGATGGAAGAAAATTATTCCTAATTTGACTGACAGAAAAACAGGCTCAGGAAAACTATTCCCTTGGTGTATTTATAAGTTAAGATGTTTTGCAAGGGAAGTAGAGCCTTGGGTATAAGGAGATTGAGAAATATAGACTCTTTTACCTACTAAGGTGAATGTTTGGAGATGTGAGAGAGAGTGTGCTATCAGATGAAAGCATGAGCTCATTCAGGACAGAGGGACACTTGTACTGATCCTTGTTACCATGGTGTTGCAGGTGCTAAATCCCTTTCTGGTCCTTATCTTCATCCCATTGTTTGACCTTGTCATTTATCGGCTGATCTCCAAGTGTGGAATTAACTTCTCGTAAGTGCTCACTATGACATGAATTATCACATGCCAACTCAGTTTGCTCAATTTGGTGATGATTCAGAGCTAGGATATTTCTATATAATAGTTATTTCTTTTGATGTAGCATTCTTCTGTTTCTATTTTTCCATGTCTGAAAAAATTCTATTAATGTGGAAAAGTGGAAATTAGGTGAGTGTCAGTGCCAATGTTACAGACTTGAGTGCATGATGTTGTAGGGGTTGGTCTCAGCGGGTACCGGGCATCAGATTTCTAAAGCACCATGCTGCTTTGTCCTTGAAAATTGTTTCTCCAAAGTCTGCCTTATTTTGTGTGTGGTGGGGAGGGAGTAATTTTATGTGTGTGCCACAACATATGTGTGGAGGTCAGAGTAAATCCCGTGAGAAGTGGTTCTCTCCTTCTACCGCGTGGGTTCTGGGGACTGAACTCAGGTCATCAGCCTTCATAGCATCACACTCGGAGCTATCCTCCTGCACCAACTCCTAAGGTTCTGATGACAGTTGACTCTTTAAAACCTCCTGCTATTTCTATGGAACTAAGAAAGGACCTTGTAGCATTGGGTACAGCATTATTGGTAATTAGTATGCATTGTAGTTTGCCCCATGCTTATTAGAAAGAATAATTTGTACATTTTTGTGAGGAATAGTTCAGGTCTCCTCCCATCTCTTACATAACAGCAATGTACTTGTGACAGTCAAGTGATGAGTACTTTACCACATACAAATACCCTTGCCAGCTATTACGGAGCGAGTAGTCGGGAGTCTAGGGCCAAGTTCCATGCAGATGTAAATCAAGCACAGATCTTTTATTCAAGGTGTTCACTGGTTAGTAAAGGAGCTAGAACACAGGCAAAGACAACTATTACAAGGGTTATCTTTGGTAAATAACCTAGGAAGGGAAGGTGGGAATGCCATAGAAGAAGAGAGGAGCAAGTCCTTCTTGATGCTCAGACCAACAAAGACTTCCAAAGAAGAAAATGAGTTGACGAATTACAACAGTTGATGTCTATAACAAGTTTGGTTACATTGCCATTATTTTAATATTATATTTGATATTTAATACTTATTCAATTATTATATCAATATTTATAATTATATTTAACATTTGATGTTATATTATGACAATAGTATAACATAATCATAAGCAAAGGTGAGCAATGTAGTATATTACAGAGGAGAGTTAGCAAGTGTGACTTGAGTAAAGGGGTGTTTTAGGGAGAGTTCTAGAAAATACTTTAAAAAGTAATTGGAGGTAAGTAAGAAAGTCTTTAAAGGCAGTCTAAGGGATCTGGGCTTTGTACCTTCAGGAAAGGGGTATAATGTTTTCTCCTTTCCCTCCACAGATCACTCAGGAAAATGGCTGTTGGTATGATCCTAGCGTGCTTGGCATTTGCAGTTGCAGCCCTTGTAGAGATAAAAATAAATGTGAGTTCAGTGACCACTAAGCTTCTAATCTGTTCCACTTACTTTCCTTACATGTTCAATCTTGATTCCTTGGGACCCACCACAGTATCATTTCATGGGACAGTAATGGTAAATATAAATGAAGAGAGCAACAATACAATGAGGTCCACTTTCCACCTGAGCGATTCCGAGTTTATTTTCAGGAAATTCCATGACACAAATACCCAGATACTTAGGGAACAAATGTTTATATGATGCCTTTGTGACTCACACATAATTCTTCTGCCACTTTTAGTTAAAGAACTATAAAACCCCAACTGAATGATGCTTGTTACCTACCATTCATTAGTGCTTGCTTTGTGGAACTAGGGTCTTCCTCTCTTTAAAAATAAAAAAAGTTAACTTTTCATATTTCTAAGCCAAATGCTCTTCAGAGGGATAAACTTGTATAGTCTTGGCTAGCAGGGCTAAGCTGTTAGAGACAACACTAAGGTATGTGTTCTTGTTCTATCTGTCTCTCAGGGAATGATCCATCCTCAGCCAGCTTCCCAAGAGATTTTCTTGCAAGTCTTGAACTTGGCAGATGGTGAGATAAAGGTGACAGTGCTGGGAAGTAGAAATAATTCTCTCTTGGTGGAATCTGTCAGCTCTTTTCAGGTAAGGTATGGGTGCAAATGAATGAGAAATTTATAAGCTATAGTAGCCTTGATTGCTTTCATTACATTCATCACTAACTAATGACATTAATTAATTAAGGAAAATCATTCTTTTCTTATATCCTTAAATAATATCTGGTCACCGTATTCTAGTGATTGCATATTCTATCCCTTAAATATAGTTCATGTAAGCTTTCCCTTACAGACATTAAAGTTGGGTTTTGTTGTTGTTGGCAGTGCAAGCACTCCTACCATATAACTACAGTTATAGTCCTATGAGGGTTTATTGTAAATGTTTATTTGTTTTTAAATTATTTTTAAATTTTATATGTGTGAATGCTTTGCCTGCATGTGTATCTGTAAATCAGGTGTGTGCCTGGTGCCTGCAGAGGACATCAGATGCCCTGGAACTGCAGTTACAGGTCGTTCTAAGCCACCATGTGGGTGCTGAGAATCGAACCAAGGTCCTCTGGAAAGGCAGCCAGTGCTCTTAACCACTGAGCCATCTCTTAAGCCACTGTGCATTTATTATTATGCATGATGTTATAATGAACATTCCTTCTTGTCTGTATGTATGTCTCTGTGTCTTATGCCAGTGTCTTAGAAATGAAATAACTAGTTTAAAGAGAGAAAACGTTAGTGTTGGATGAGGTCACTTATCCCAAAGCTATGAAATTGTAATGTCTACACTGGCACAGAAAGTGAATATAACAAGTTCGTCATCCCACAGAACACAACACACTATTCGAAACTACACCTGGAAACAAAAAGCCAAGATTTACATTTCCATCTGAAGTATAACAACTTGTCTGTCCACCATGAGCACTCTGTAGAGGAGAAGAACTGTTACCAGCTGGTTGTTCATGAGGACGGGGAAAGTATCTCCAGTATGCTGGTGAGTTAGGAAATTGTTCAAGTTCTGTACTGAAGTAAGATGACTGGTTCATCAGAAGTCACCAGGGGTCTGCCTGAAAATGCAGTGTCCTGATTACTGGTTTCTATTTGTCAGCTCCTACTGATTTTTGCTTCCCTCTCTTGCAGGTAAAGGACATAGGAATCAAACCAGCCAATGGGATGACAGCCATCAGGTTTGGGTGCTGGGTACTTCACATAAAGAGACCTCACATTTTATTCGTTCTAAACAAGGGTGAAAGTCAGGGACACTGGTGTCTGTCGCATTTTCTAGGACAGCGAAAGACAAATGCCAGCCTGCTTCCTCCTGGCAGATAACCCTGAGTCCGTGGAGACCCTCTGTTCTCTACCATAAGAAATTTTTCTACCTAACATTATCCCTTTATCTTACTCTTAGTGGAAAAACTGTAAAATTCTGTGTTCATCAGAAAAACTTTTAGAAGTGAGCAAATGCTCCTACCTTCATTTTTAGTAGTTGGGTGTCTGCCCTATAAAATATAGGTTTCTATTATAAATCGACAGAGCTATCAAAAGAGTTGGTTCTTCATCCTGATAAGGCTAAAGGTCTTGTCAGAGGGCACAGGACAGATAGAGAGATGGTCACCTCTCTGTGGCTGGAATTGGACACCAAGACCAGCTAGTTACTGAAAATGTAGAGGAGAAACCATAAGGCAAAGTCTGAATTCATTGAAAAGTAAAATCCACGTAAGGGCTTGTGCTGGAAAGCCTTCAGAGAAGACACAGTGCCCAGGGGAAGCCAAGCAAGATGGGGCAGCAGCAGCAGACATTCCTGCATCAATGAGGAAGAGCTAGGAAACAACTTTCAGAGCATTAGCAGGACAGGCGCAGAGAGACAAACCAGCGAACTTGGGGATAAGAAGTCCTCACTAGCCTTAACTTACTCTAGGAAAAACAGACCTTTTTTTTTTTTTTTTTTTTTCTAGAATGTTACTTTATGACTGACACATACTCCCCAGATGGCCAGGTAAATTAAAAGGTTTCAACTCTAGAGTGAGACTAACACTAAAATTATTAAAACAAAAATGAACCAAAGCCCCATTCTGAGGGGGACTTAAGGTCAGAATACTAGAAAGAGGATTCTGGAAGGGCCCAAGATTTCCAAAGACTAAAATACAGTGACAACACTGTATTTCTGCAGGCTGGGTCTGTAAACTTCACATGAGTCAAAGTGGATTTCTTATATAAAAAGATAACTGGTTGATATAAAAATGTTATATCCTTATATATCCTTATATTTATTTTTTTCCTTAAATCTCAGTTGAGAAATTCCACCATTAGGAAGAAAAAAAAATGTCTGGGGAGATAGGGTTGGTAATGGGCTTGCTGTGTGTGATGGCGTGAACCTGTAATCTCAACTCTCAGTGAGAGATAGTCTCAGACAACAAGGGGATGGCCATCCTGAGAGACAGTATTTGTATACACACACACACACACACACATGTAGACACATATACATACAGTAAAAGGGAGAAAAAGAAATTAGGTATTTCTAAATTAGATCAGAAAGAAAAGTGAAGGCCCAGGAGGTGGTGGCACACGCCTTTAATCCCAGCACTTGGGAGGCAGAGGCAGGCGGATTTCTGAGTTCGAGGCCAGCCTGGTCTACAGAGTGAGTTCCAGGACAGCCAAGGCTACACAGAGAAACCCTGTCTCAAAAAAAAAAAAAAGAAAAAAGAAAAGAAAAGAAAAGAAAAGAAAAGTGAGATTGCCATGTGTGTCTTCCCTTTTAACTTCCCTGGCCATCTGGTGAGTATGTGTCGGTCCTAAGTTAATATTCTAGAAAAGAAGTCTGCTTTCCTAGAGTAAGTTAAGGATAATGATGACTTCTAACGTTCAAGTTCATTTGTTTGTCTATTTGTTCCTGTCCCAGGCACTATTTTACACACCTAGAATATCGTTGTGAGCCACACAGTACCAGGTGTCCTTGTTTGGATATGATTCTCTGACGTGTAAATAATTTGTCTACCCCCAGGTTTATTAACACTTTGCATAAAGATGTGAATATCTCCTTGGATGCAGATGCTCCTCTCAGCGTGGGCAAAGACTATGGAGTGTCTGAATACAGAACTGTGCTAAGAGGAAAGTAAGAGCCTTGCCCTTGTGGACATCTTACTTTTATTTTTTTTCAAATGTTGTTTTTGTATTTTGGTGATGGACACAGGCATGTCTATGCTAATTTGGGGTATCGGAAGATTTCTGCTTCTTTTTAATTCTTGCCTCCTTCCTTACCTCAGGCTCATCTGATTTCTACACTGGTCAGCTGAAAGGGGATTAGTTGTGATGAACACACCATGTAGTTAATACAACCCATCTCTGTGAGGCTCACAATACTAACAAGGTTTATTATTGATTTTGGCTCCTGCTCTTTGGTACTTGTCATTGGTACCTCACTATTTAGAATTTCCTCCAGGGTTTCCTGTTTTATACTATTCTACTAAAGTCATAAGATTTACATGAGGAAAGTTCATGGGCTTGAAATAGACAAAAGCTGATCTGTGTAGTCCCTTTTAGGGGTTAGAATTTCTTATGTACTTAGAAGGCAATAATAAGTGCAGATCCGAAGCAGAAGCGTGGCGTAAAAGCAGCTCACTCCTAGAAGTCTGTCTTCAGAGACAGATGTCTTCATTACTTTCCTTGTTAGAGTTGAGCTTTCTCCTCCATGAGCATGGGAGTGTTTTCCTAAGCAATGCTGTTTGTGCTAAGCATATCTCATCTTGTCACAGGTACCTTGCAGTGCACTGTGAAACCGAAGACAATGTCTTTTCTCTCGATTTAGGCCAACTAGACTTCGGTATAACATACTTGTTTGTGATCACTAATGTAAGTAGCTTACAGCCACTTCCCTTCCCTCTGCCTGCTTGTCTATCTTCCCATCTCTCTGTATATGTCTCCTTTCTTTTTACACGCACACACACACACATACACACACACACACACACACACACACACGCACACACACACCCCAGATTCCTACCTATTATGTACATTCTCAACTAAAGAAAAACCAAGATTCTTTTACTTCATTATTTTGCACCTAATGCCTTATTGACTTAGAGCCAAAGGCATTTGGACATCAAAGACTTTTTAATCTCAAGGACTTTCACTGTAACTGATTGAAGTCAGGGAAATGAATGTAATGTTATTGAGAAAAAATTCAAAACGCTGGACTTGTATAGAAATGCCTAAGCTCTTGTAGGTAACAGAGAAGTGAAACTAAAAGAAAGGAATAAACATAGATCATAGAGTGCTGTAGTTAGATCTAACTCATAGAAAGCTGTAGTTAGATCTAGATCATAGAATGCTGTAGATCATAGAGGGCTGTAGTTAGTGGTATATCATAGAATGCTGGAGTTAGATCTAGATCATAGAATGCTAGAGTTAGATCTAGATCATAGAATGCTGGAGTTAGATCTAGATCATAGAACGCTCGAGTTAGCTGTATCTGCTTATGATTAATGAGAAGTCCACTTCGTCTTTCTCCCACTAAGATCACCAATCAGGGTCCTCAGGCCTGGAAGGCAGAAGACATCCCACCCAATAAACTATCCATTGCATGGCAGCTACCACAGTATGTTTTGGTTACAGCAGCAGAGGTCATGTTCTCTGTCACAGGACTTGAATTTTCTTATTCTCAGGTAAGATTTTGCAAGTAAAAGTGGTGACATCACTTAGGAGATAATGCATTTTAATTTTATGTGTGTACATCCTAAGACCGCCATCTTTTTGGTTCATGAGTTCCTTGCATATGACCCTAAACAGTCATCTTCATTTCCAGGATCATGACAAGGCAGAATTTGAGTCTATGTTGTTTGGACTCTGGAGAAGTAAAAAATAAGATGAAAACCCAGGGTTATAGGGTCAGACTACTCATGTTCACATATTGGCTGCATGACCTGCTGTGTAACATGAGCAAGTAAATTATCCCTCTATGGTTGTTTTATTTCCTTTTCTTTATGCCCTTTTTACTTTTCGTGTATTTTCAGAGTACTACAGTAATACAGCTTATCTTTTATGGTTGTGCTAATAATTATATGGTACAATGAATCAAAACATTCAATAAAGATATCCGCTTTCTTTGTTCTGTTGTATTATTACCATCCCATGAATCAGCTCAATAGCTGAACGTAGTCGGGAAGGTGGGCGATGGAGTCTTTGTGGGCGATGTTTCATAGCTAGGCTCGTGGAGCAGGGAGGTAGAATAGGGAATCCGAATGTTTACAAATGTGTCCTTCCTAGGCACCATCCAGCATGAAATCTGTGCTCCAGGCAGCCTGGCTGTTGACAGTTGCAGTTGGGAATATCATTGTGCTGGTCGTGGCACAGTTCAGTGGCCTAGTACAGGTATGGATCGGAGGAGAGCCAGGAGCTCATGTCTATACATATCTAAACATGGATGCTCCCCCTCCAACTTCCTCTTTTCCCTTCCCCCATCAGTGATGCAAGGCTTAGATAACAGACTTTGCCAAGAAATAGACATATGTGTGTGGCAACAATGACCACTATGTACCTGTGGGAGGAGAGGCCAGTGAACCTTGTGTTCTGCCAAGAAAAGTACCCACAAGTGGTGATTCCTTAGCCATCTTCCCATCTCTCCACTCCTAGCTCTTTCTTTTTAAAATTAGGTTTCTCCATAATCTTCTCTTTGATTCATTTCTCCCTGCAGTGGGCCGAATTTGTTTTGTTTTCCTGCCTCCTGCTGGTGGTCTGCCTGATCTTCTCCATCATGGGCTACTACTATATTCCTCTAAAGTCAGAGGGTATCCATGAGGCAACAGATAAGCAGATTCCTCACATCCAGGGGAATATGATCAACTTAGAAACCAAGAATACAAGGCTCTGATAACTCACTGGACGGATAGCTAACCCCTGGCTGATTTTAGCCATTGGCTACCTTCAAGCAACAATTTTTTTCCTCTGACCAGGTTACGAGGAGAAGCATTTATCTAAGTGAATCACCTCCATTTTTCTACTACAATAGAGGCAATTCTAGGACAAGGTTTTCAGGTATATCTTTAAACGAGGATCCAAGACTCCACGTCCTACAGGCTATATAACTCAGTAAACATTAGGCAATGTCTCTCAAGCTGGCCCAGTATCTCCAAATACCCAGGAAAGTACAAATGTGTAGTAGAGATAAGTTTCATGGTATGCTAAGTTTGGGAGATTCCTTTAGCAGGTATTTGGAAACCATAGCTCTACTTGCTGATGTGTTGGTTTAGGGCCAAAATTACAGAATACTGGTATTTCAATTTTCTTTATCAGTAATATAACTTTGCTATTCATGAGGGTGTCAAAAATGTTACATATGGTATGACCTAATCCAGAGGCTAGCTTGTCAGCTAGAAAGTTTAATATGATTTTACATGGCAGACTATAGAATAGCATTTTCTCTACACATGGAAGATACCTCCTTCTGATTACCACACTGGTTTCTCTACTTATCCAAACACCCTTTCTTGGTACTGACAGATCCTGGAACCCACAATTAAAGACAGTACGCAGAATCACAGGGACACAGGAATGCATACAAACTATTCATTCTCTTGTACTGCACACCCCTCTAAAGAATTCTCCTGTTCCTGGCCTGGGCTGTACTCTTCTGTGAACATCTGTCTACGAAACTAACTATAGCTTTGCAACCCAGCCTTTTCAGTGTTGCTGGGACAGCTTTATCTTATTATTGCATCTTATTTTGCTTATTACAGCAAATCTTCAATAACAAAATGTTTTTCTAACCCAACTTCCTTTATTTTTTTTTTCTATTTAGCTTCTTTGTTATGTAGTTTTACTCTCCCTGTAATTTTTGTTTACATTTCTCCCTTTGGTCTTAGAATTGCTCTGCTTATTGAAAAGGGATAACACTAATATCCTAGGTTTGAAGCTCTAAATTGTACTATTCAACAAATGGACAAGGACCTGCATGAGAAACTTATTAAAATCTGTGGGGTAGGCAGAGTAGGTGGAATTTTTGTTTGTGTGTGTGAACAAAAGGAGTTGAGAGACATTATGTCACATGTAATGTGTGGATCAGGGAAGGGCCTTTGGGAATATTAGGACTGTGTCATGTGTTCCTAGGAGAAAACATTCACAGCCCCCGTACAAAAGACTTTGCTTCTGTTTACTACGCCGTCCCCATCTATAACCATGCTGGATCTCACGTTGTTAATGATGTAATATATATTCTTAAGAGAATTTGCTCCAGTTCCTCAAGCTTTAAATACTTCAGTATTTAAATACTAAGATTTAAAGCATAAACGAGGTCGCAACACCATCTACTCTCCCCAAATAACTGATAAGAACCTGTCCCAACTCCTTTAGGAGATGTTCATTTTCAAGAAGCTTTAACTCAAAACTATGTGATGAATTTTGTTTTAAGAGATGTTAACACTGATCTGTGAATAAAAGTTTTTATGTACAAGTAAATTTGGGAAATGAGGTATATTATTATTCTCTTTTAAATATTATATCTCTGTGTTAAAGTCTCTGAGATGTCCCTGAATTATCTTAACTTGTAGTAGTTTCTTCAGAACCCCAGTTTCAGAAGAACCGTTGTGCTGGCTAATGGCTTCATCTATAAAGCTTCTGGCTATTGAGCTGTGGACATAGCCCAGTGATAGAACAATTGTTTAGTGTGCACAAGGTCCTGCATGCAGTCTCCAGAACTGCAATCAAACAGACAAACCAAAGTCCTTCTGACTGAACTGGTTCTGCCCTTCATCACAAAGTGAGTAAGCATAGCTTTCTCGTCCGGGTATTTGAGTGTTTGAGAGAATGCCCTTTTAGTATGAGTCCCACTCAGAATCATCGAGTGAAGTATTCTCAGTCCTTGTTCCAGTTCTCTACAAGGCACAGCTCTGTCTTTTCACCATGATAGCTTCTTTTATCTAAAAAAGAAATCCTTTACTTGAAACACGGCAATTAAGATTAAGCTATATGATGCCTAGAGCCAACTGCAACATCCTTGAAGTCATCTGAGCACCACCCTCTAAAAAAGAATTGTTATTAAACTGGGTAAGGTAATAGTTGATGTTTTACTATTTTCATTGTGTGAGATTACTAGAGGGTTTTAAAAAAGAATGCTATCATTCATATTTTGAGTTCTACTGTGTGCCATTCATTGAATTAGCTGAGGGCGAGACAAAAAAAATTAACAATCTACTGTATCTATGCTCAAAGTTGCCTTTCACATCTTGACTGACAACTGGTGAGATCTTGGTAACTAGATCCTTAGGCAACCAGTGATATGATGAGACCAATAAACAGCACCATATGAGCAGAATACAAGCGATAGAAGACTCACTTAGAGAAATCTAGGGACCAAATCCTGTGGGGCCTTGAGACCAGGGGTCTGGGAAGATGACTCAGTGGGTAAAGGGTTTATTGCACAAGCACCAGGACCTGAGTTTGGATTCCCCATACCAACACAAAAGTTGAAGCCTATCTGTCAGACCCATGGTAGAGGTGAGATGGGTTGACTCCAGGGGCTCCCTCCCTGGCCAGCCAGCCTACTCAAAATAGAGAACTCCAGGTTCAGTGAGAGACACTGTCTCAAAATTAAGAGTGGTAGAGAAAAACACTTAATGCCTTCTATACACACGTAAACCCAGGTGTATATGCATATACATTCCTTTATTGTTTTATTATCATTTGTATGTGTGTTGTGTATGTATGCATTTGTGCTTGCTTATGTGTATATGTGCATCTGTGTGTGTGTGTGTGAGTGAGTGCTTGCTGGTGTGTGTGATGAGTGTTTGCTGGTGTGTTTGTGTGTACTTGCTGGTATGTATGTCTCTCTGTGTGTGTTTGTGTGTGCTTGTTTATGTGTGTATGTGTGTGTGTGTGAGAGAGAGAGAGAGGAAGAGAGAGAGAGAGAGAGAGGGAGAGAGGGAGAGAGAGAGGAGTGTTTGCTGGTGTGTTTGTGTGTGCTTGCTTGCTTGTGTGTGTGTATGTGTGTGTGTTCACAAGCATGAATGTGCAGAGGCCAGAAGAGGGTGTTGGATGTCCTTTTCCATCCCTTTCCACCTTATTCTCCCCTGTCAGGGTATCTCACTAAACCTAGAGCTACACTGCTGGCCAGTAAGCTGCAGTAAGCCTCTTATGTTTATCCCCATCTCCACAGCATCAGAGTCAGAGGCACATAGCTATGGTTGGCTTTTTAACATGTGTTCTGTGGATTTGAACTCAGATCCTCATGCTTGCTCACTACACATGCTTAACCACTGAGCCATCTCCCAAGCCCCAGATTTCCTATTGAAGAAAGTAGGTTAATGCATTAAAGCCTCCAAAGCAGAACACTCAATGTTTACAACTCAAAGCCAACTGAGTAGATCACTGAAAAAATATTCATGCACAAACAGCAGCAAAAAGCATGTACGCAAAGAACGTTAGAGCAGATGGGGAATGGTGAATTGCTCCATCTCAAATGTTGGTCCTAGCTGCTTCATAGTGGCTTCATGGAGAACTCTGTTGAGAGGGACTCTGAGGCTTTGTACAAACTCAGCAGAAAAAGATAAACAACAAAAGGCCCCATGGACAGGGAACAACAAAAGGACAGGGAAGTATAATGTCCTGGTTATGCTCAACTTTCTATTTTTAATTTCTTTTTTATTTATTTATTTTTTTTTCTGAGACAGGGTTTCTCTGTGTAGCCTTGGCTGTCCTGGAACTCACTCTGTAGGCCAGGCTAGCCTCGAACTCAGAAATCCGCCTGCCTCTGCCTCCCAATTGCTGGGATTAAAGGCGTGCACCACCACGGCCTGGCCTAACTTTCTATTTTTAATTTCTCCTACATCCTCCAGTGTCATTCACTCAGCTACAATAACTACTTACCGTTTCCCCAAAATACTATGCAATACTTGCTACAAGTCTCACTGTTTTTATAATTCCTGTCTTTCTTTGTCTACATCGCTCTTGCCTGAACTTCCTCAGTTCTTCATCTTGTTTCTGAAGTAGTCTAGCCACTTTTTTTGTTACATAAGGTATATTTTTATTTATTTACTTATTTTTAATTTTTATTAGATATTTTCTTTATTTACATTTAAAATGTTATTCCCTTTCCTGGTTTCCCCTCTGAAAACCCCATCTCATCCCCCTTCTCCTGCTTACCAACCCACCCACTCCTGCTTCCTGCCCCTGGCATCCCCCCAACACCGGGGCATAGAACCTTCACAGGACCAAGGGCCTCTTCTCCCATTAATGATCAACAGGCCATTCTCGGGTACATATGAGACTGGAGCCATTAGTCCATCCATGTGTACTCTTTGGTTGGTGGTTTAGTCCCTGGGAGCTCTGGGGGTACTGGTTAGTTCATATTGTTGTTTCTTCTATGGGCCTACAAACCCCTTCAACTCCTTGGGTCCTTTCTCTAGTCTAGCCACCTCTTAAACCACTTTGGAGCGTGTATCAACATCCCTTGTTTATAGATGGCATTTGTGCAAACTATATGTGGTGTGCGTTTCTGCTTCTCAAATTGAGCAACAAACTTGCTGAAGGCAGTGGAAAAATATAAAGGCACATGCAGTTTTGTAAATCGACCAACAAATACTCATACACAGGAGTATTTCTCTTCATTATAAAAACAGAATGTGTCCAGAAGTTACAAAGGTTTCCAGTCTTAGTTCATATGCCTATCTTTGTATAACTTGTAAAAACTAACCTGTGTCAAATGCTCACCAAGAGCCCAAGGCTGTCTCTGGGGAATGGAGGCCATTGCTCCCCCTTCAGTTAACAGGACAGTAACCTGGAACTGGGGCTTCTACCAGAACAGTATCTGAATTTCTAGAATATTCCAGCCATTGTTTAAAAATACCCTACTTTCAAATTCTGGAGATTGCTCAACCACCCAGCCTCTTCATATACCATTGATCTATGTCATGTCATTCTTCTAGAGTCCCGACCACTCCTTGACTTCCTTTTAGTTCAGCTGCGGCAGAGAACACCACTGATGCTGCTTTAGGTAAGGGCTATTGTTGTACAGAAGTGTTCTTATTTCTCTTGAAAACCTACATTGAACCCATTACATAAACTCATAGAGGCTGTGAATCACTGGCAGTCAACTCAAGCGACCACTTGTTTTGTGAAACCCAAAGTAAACACGGCGAGATGAAATTTGGTTCATTGATCTGTGATGTTTTAGTCTATATCTGATTCCAACTATTAGTAATGACTGTTTAATTCAGTTCGTATTTCTCCAAAATGTGTAGCAAGAAACTAAGAGGGCACTGTGACAAAGTCATAGGACCAGGTACATTTTGAATTTTCAAAAGCAGCATAATCCCTTGGGCATTATATAAACCACTATCTCATGAGAGGTCACAGTCTCAAGACTGAGTAAGTATCCTATCATTATCATTATCTGTAATGACTTATCATTACAGAACTGTTGTTTTGTTGTTTGCTATGATTTTTAAAAAAGGAAAGACAAGACAAAAAATTATACAGGATAGAAAACAAAGATGGCCTTGTCTGACCTGATTCTAGAGTTAGAGAATTTGTTCCACACTCAACAAATGCATGCATCCCATAGTAACTAACTGTTGTTATTTAAGAACTAAATGAAATTACGATTTTGCCTTTCAGTTTATGTATATTTTTTCCCACATGGCTATCAAGTTGTTCGAATATACCTATTCAGTTGTTTGGACTTAAGAAAGATAGAATAGTTTAGTAATCTTTTTTGGCCTAGAGCATAAATGTAGGCACTGATATGTCAGAAGACACAAACAAATTTGGGAAACCATAGTGTAGTCTCATCAGTGATTAAAAGTTTAGATAGATAAAAAGCTTTGTATCAATATAGTAGACATTTGCTTTGGGATGATCCAATACACTAAAAAGAAAGAGAACTGTAGGAGTGAGGAGCAATGTGGAAGGAAGGAGAAAGAGGAGGTAGGAGGAAGATGGAGCAGACACAGTCTAAGAGATTAACTGAGCGCTTGCTGAGATCTAGGATTCATGCTAAACACTTTACCTCTGGTAACAGTTCTTACTCTTAGGGCTGGGGCCATCATGTTTACTATAGCACTTTCTGTATTTCTTCTGCTCTCTTTAGTAAACAGTCATTTCCTAAAGCCCCAAATGTTTCCTCACTACCCTGGCAATCTAGAGCCTTCTACAGCTAAGGATTAATTACCTGGGCATGTTCATAAAACAGCAGTTTAATGAGCCAAGAGAGGGCGCTATACTCGATTGGTGCCTAGCCTTCCTAGTACAAAATGCTTAGTACCCCACCTGTCTTCAATCCTCACAGCATCTCCTTTGGGAAAATGAATCTCAATGACCTAAAATGCATTGACCTCGAACCCAGGTCATAATTCTCTTGATTCATGGGACAATCCAGGTCTTTCCACTGAAGTTTTGTGAGCTGTCATCCATTTCTAATGGTACAGTAATATTCCATTTGAAATTTTAAAGTCAAATTTATATATTCTACTCAACAATTAGACTGCATTGGTGATAATTCCAACTTACCAATAGGGTATCAAGCATCCACTAAGGAAATAAATAAAACCCCTTCCCTTTGGAGTGTAACCAAGGGCAAGTCCAGATTTTAATTCTCTTTCATGATGTGCTTCCCATCTTCTGTCTGTTGCAGGCATCTGAATCTCTGTCTGCTTGAAGGCTGTCTTAAGAATGTCCCTGTGTCTGTTTGTGTCTATCCCTATGTGTGTCTGTCTGTTTTTATGTGTCTGTGTATGTGAGTGATGTTGTATTGCCCTCACAAAAGGCTTCTCTCTATTAACTGAACAACACAGAAAGCATCACATGGGATACTTGGCAGAAAACTTTAACAGTTTTTTTACAAGGGATTAAGTCACTGTCTCCAACTGATTCTAACTGACCCAGACAACAAACATCATTGTTTATCAACCAATATCCATAAATATTTGCTTTCAATCTTTATAGTAGATTTTAGGAAGTTACTTTTAACTTCTGTATTTTCTGCTTTCAGCAAATGATACACATGTTGTCCAGGGTAGGGATATAGAAGAATACATAAATTAAGATTGTAATTTATCGATGAATTCATGAAATTCTTAGGCAAATCAATAGAACTAAATAAAATAAAATATCATCCTGAGTGAGGTAACCAAATCACAAAAGAACACACATGGTATGTACTCACTGATAAGTGGATCTTAGCCCAAAAGCTCCAAATAACCAGAATACAATTCACAGACCACTGAAGCTCAATAAGAAGGAAGATCAAAGTGCGGGTGCTTTGGTCCTTCTTAGAAGGAGAATAAAATACTCACAGGAGCAAATATGGAAATAAAGTGTTGAGCAGAGACTGAAGGAAAGGCCACCCAGAGACTGTCCCATCTGGGGATTCATCTCATATACTGTGACCAAACCCAGACTCTATTGTGGATGCCAAGAAGTGCATGCTGAAAGGAGCCTGATATGGCTGTCTCCTGAAAGGCCCTGCCAGAGCCTTACAAATACAAAGGCAGATGTTCACAGCCAACCGTTGGACTGAGTGCAGGGCCCCCAATAGAGGAGTTAGAGAAAGGACTGAAGGAGTTGAAGGGATTTGTAACCCCATAAGAAGAACAGCAATATCAATCAACCAGACTCCCCAGAACTCCCAGGGACTAAGGCATCAACAAAGGAGTACACATGGCTCCAGCTGCATTTGTAGCTTAGAATGGCCTTGTCATGCACCAATGGGAGGAGAGGTCCTTGGTCCTATGAAGGCTCAATAGATGCCCCAGTGTAGGAGAATTGAGGGCAGAGAGGTGGGAGTGGGTGGGTGGAGGAACACCCTAATAAAAGCAGGGGGAGGGAGGATGTGATAGGGTGTCTTTAGAAGGGAAACTGGGAAAGGAGATAACATTTGAAATGTAAATAAAAAGAATATCCAAAAAAAGAAAAAATATATTGTAGTTTAGAATGCTAAAATTGGTTGTATGGGAAAATTAGTAAATCCAAGCCAAGTAAGATTGATTGTTACATTATTGCCTTATAGGCAGGTCAGACAAATAGTTTGAGTACACAGTAGGCTAGCAGTCTTAAGTCTTAAGTGACTTCAGGGTGTTTTATTAACCCTGGCTATGAGGTTCAGCAAAAGTCCCAGTTTCTTAGAACATAAGAGGGGTGTTTTTATAATATTACATCACCAAACTCTACATGGCAGCAATCACAATGATGGGTAGAACTCAATACCTACAACAACCCCTGAAAATGAGACTGGGGAGCTGATGAGAAGGCCCAGTGGTTAGATCACTTGTTGCTCTTGCAGAGGGTCTGGGTTTAGTTTTCAGTACTCACATGGCAGCTCATAGTATGATCCCAGTTTCAAGGGATTTAATGCTCAGTCTTGGCTTCCTTGGACACCAGGCTTGTAAATGGTATGTATACAATATGAAGGTCAATACCCCTACACATAAAATATAAATAACTCTTTTTAAAAAAAACCTACTCAGAGAGATGTACTGGAGACATCAAAATGGAATTCTTAAAAAGATGTACCTATAACCCACAGGAAGGTAGAAAGGGAAAAAACAGAGTCTCATCAGCATTTGGTGTCCCCAGTGTTTTGAGTTTATAGGTGTCTGCTGCTTTCTCATCTTTTTATTTGCTGTTCCTTAATGGCATATGATGTTGATCGTGAGATATACATCTCATTTGATGCCTGGATGTCTTCTTTGGCAAATTCACTGTCTCTATACCTCTCTTATCTATTTTTAACCTGGGTCATTGTTTTCTTCTTACTGTGTTTAAACTGTTCTCAGTACAAGTTGGATACATTCCCTTTATTAAAAAAGAAATGTTTTTTCGAATTTCCTTCCTTCCCATACTTTGTCTTCTCATTGGACACTGTCTTTTGAAGAAGTTTGTATGAAACTGACTTTGGTCTAAACATACTTTTGTACTTGAATCCCGCTCTAAAGAACGGTGACCTAATTTGGTATGTAAATTAACTTAAAGCCTAATTTCAGGCTACACTTATGCGACAATTTGCTGACTCTGGGCCTAACTTCACCAATCACAGTCAGTCAATTGATCAAACCATGTGCAAACAGAAAAATGCCAATTCTCTGTGCCTCACTTCCCCTATTCTAGCCCTAAATGCCACCTGCCCACACCTTGGACCCTCCTCTCTGGAGCCTTCTGAGGGCTACCTAGTTTGTGAATTGTTCCTTGCTCAGTTAAACTCTACGAAGTTCAACTCGTCTGAATGGTTTCTTTCAGCAATTGTTTGCTTTTACACAATAACATGGAGATGGACGTCAAATGTGACTCAGGCACGCATGCTGATGCCAAAGAAATGGATGGAACTCGGAGGCGACTGAGATTCATGTTTACCCAGGCCCCATTGATCAACAAAGCCTCACTTGGCTTCTCTAGAAGCAGCAGATTGTGGGAAGGGAAATACATGGCCATTGAGAGCTGGTTAAGAACGCTTGTTAAACAGTCCTCTGGTGCTCTTATCCAGGCTAAGGGTGG
This sequence comes from Mastomys coucha, assembly GCF_008632895.1. Taxonomy (NCBI): domain Eukaryota; kingdom Metazoa; phylum Chordata; class Mammalia; order Rodentia; family Muridae; genus Mastomys; species Mastomys coucha. The sequence goes on along the minus strand of NW_022196894.1, from coordinate 34,609,728 downwards.
TCTGAAGTTGGCCTTAGCAATCACCCTCTCTTATTCCTGTCAGGTGAGGTGGGAGAGACTTGATAAATTCATCTTCTGCTTTGAGAGGAATAAGGAAAACCAAAGAGATTTACTTAGGTTTTTTTTGTTTTGTTTTTTTGTTTTTAACATTTGTTAATTTGTTGGGGGTGGGGGGTGGGCAAGTATGCCCTGACATACAAAGGTCAGAGGACACCTTGCAGAAGTTCATTCACCTCTTCTACCTTGTGGGCTCTGGGGATCCAGCATAGGTTATCAGACTTGGTTGCGAGTGCCTTTACCTTCTGGGTTACCTTAACGACCTAAGAAGCCCTTCTTGTTTCTCCTTTTCTGTCCCCCATGGGCATTTTAACTGGCAATAATTATTATGCTGTAAATTTGGGTCCACTAGCCATCCTTAAAAAAATGTTCATTTTTAGAAAATTTCATGTGTTTACAGACGCGCTGGTAGATTGTCCTGTACTTTATTGAATCAGTCCTGAGAATATGTCTCATCCTAGAAGTGAGTAGCACATCATTTCAAACATATGGTTCTAGGACATGGCTACTTACTAAGAGACACTTTTAACTAACACAAGGCTGAGTGTTGGGGTATACACCTTTAATCCCAGCACCTGGGAGGCAGAGGCAGGTGGATTTCTATGAGTTCTAGGCCAGCCTGGTCTACATAATAGAGAAACTTTGTCTCAAAAATATATATCTCCCCCAAATAAAATACTAAAACAAACAGCAGAAGACAGTTTAAGTCTCTGTCTTTCAGGGATTCTGTGTATGGTAAAAGCTCTAAACTCACCTCTGGGTTTGAAACTCACCAAACCTCACCAATCCCTAGGTTTGACTTAAAATCCCACCAATACCCATCCTGGACCCCCCTGCCCCAGAAACTGTATATAAGCCTGCCTCCTGGCCACTTTCTGATTGCTTCTTAAGAGCAGAGGCAGCTACCCTGTGTCTTTTTCAATAAAACTCTTGTGTGAGGTTTGCAGTACCTTTCCCCTCAGAGCTGCAACCCTCCTCTTGGCGAAACCTTTTCCCTCAGAGCTGCAACTCTTCCATGAAGGCAAACTTTCCCCTCAGAGCTACAACACTTACATTCAGTGGGCAGTTTTTAGTTTTTCATCATGTCAAATCAGAAGGGGAGGAGGAAATTGCAATGCCCCTTTGGAGAATTATAGCATAATATTGATAGATGACAGAATGATTCAAAGTTAATGCCTTGCTTTTCTGGTGCCTTTGCTAAGAAATCTCAGATTTTTACATTGAATTGAATGCATGTAGGAGTTTTGCCTGCACATGAGTCTGCATACCACAAGCGTTCCTTGTACTGTTGGAAGCCAAAGGATGCCCCTGGAAATGGGATTATAAGCTGTTGTGAGCCACCATGAAAGTTTTTGGAGTCAAACTTGGATCAGAATAACAGAATAGCAGACAGTGCTCTTAACCACAGAGCCCCTCAAGTAGACCTTTAAAAGTCCCTCTAGACTAAGAGACTGAAGCCAATGACTATTAGATCTCACCTATACAGCTTCTTAGTTTATTCACCAACATTCCCCAGTTTTGTGTTACCTCATTGAAGTTTGATAGACAAACAAACACAGCTCAGTAGACATCAAACAAATATACAACCCTTCTCAAAAATGACCAAACAATCAAACTGAACAACAAAGATGTCTTTAAATTTTGGTACAGAAATTAACTCAGAATTCATAGGTTTATATATATAATTAATAAATGATACAATTTCATGAAAAAAATCATTAGAGGAAAATACTCAGGATATAGGCTTAGTCCTAGAGTTTTTAGAGTTGACATGCATAATACATAAAAGGAAAGTGGAAAAACTAAGCTTCATCAAAAGTTTTTTTGAAAGTTTTTTGAAGGAAAACTCATTAGAAGTTTATTAAAAGTTGAATTACAGACAAGCCAAACAACAAAACAAAAATTGCAAACTACATTTCTAGTAAAGGGCTAATATCTATAATATATTATTAACCCTATAAACTTAACACTGATAAAGTAAATGAACTAGAAATAAGGGCAAAAATGAAGAAACATTTCTAAAATAGAATATACAGTTGGCAAATAAGCACATAACAAAGACATTTAGTATTATTAGCCACTAGAACAAATGGAAACTTAAAACCACAATAAGGTATTTGCATGCAAAACAATATATTACTTAATTTTATATTTTTAATACATTAATAGTCAACATATCCCTCTGTGGCTTTCTGTTACTCTCTTCAATGTAAACAGTGCATACAACTGAAAAATGGGCAAATTAGCTAAATGGACCTTTGATCTCATAGTTAGAGACCACTACACATCTATTAAAGCACTTAATACACAAAGCTAAAAATTCAATTCAGTTGCTGAGAGGAGGAGAAGGAAAAAGGAGAAGAAAGAGGAAGAGGAGAAGAAGAAGAAGGAGAAGAAGAAGAAGGAGAAGAAGAAGAAGAAGAAGAAACAAAACAAGGAACTGAACTGGTTTTCATTGAGAGAGTTGTATCCATACCTAATAGATGAATGGTAGCTGTACTCTGCTAAGTGAGAGAAGCCATATCCAAAGGCCACATGCTGCTTACTCCTCCGACTGCAGAAAAGGCAGAACTATAAAGTCGAGAAACACATCATATATATATGTACATCATATATATAAATGTGTATATATATATGTATATATATAGTACATTTTCAGAGACTAAATAGAAAGGAAGTTGAAAGAGTTACAAGGGTAGAGACATAACCAAGATATATTGTATACATATAGTACATTTCCAGAGACCAAATAGACACATTTTTAAAACTGAGGTCACACAGACTTAAAATTAACATGTAAAGAAAAATTTAAATCAACAAAAATGTCAAAAATGCATCAGCTAGATATGGATATACATTAAAGTATAGACCATTTCTCAAGAAAACCAACACCATTATGGTGAATGTCTTTGCTCAGAAAACATGGCAAATTCCTCCATGTGTTTAGTAGGTTTAGTATCTTACAATATAAAGCTTCACAATTTTCCACAAACCCTTTTCACACATTTCCTTATGTCTCTCCCTAGGTTTTTTTCTGTCCACACTGGAGTTTATTTTGAAATAGCTTTAATAGCCCACACTCCTATTGCAGAATCACTAATCAATACACACATATCAGCTTTCAGAACACATTTCCAAATGTAAGCAGAATCTTTGGTTTCTGGCCAAGATAAAAGAGCAGGAGTGGGATTTACCATCCTGCCTCAAACAAACCAACTAGACAGAATCAAAGTTTAAAGGCACTGGATTCCCGACAACTGGAACAGTAATCCCTGAGATGGGGAGTGAAAGAAGCAAGCTATGCAACTTCTTAGGTTTACTACCATTACAGAGATAAGGAGGGAGAATTAATTAGGACACTGGATGCACTGAAATAAGAGGTTCACAAAGACCAGAGCAGCTGGAATTCATAGGCCAGAGCACCAGTGTGAAGAGAGTGTAATGGCAGCCAGCATCCTAGAGATCTGTGTGAGGTCCCAGCTGGGTGTTCCAAAGGATACTAGGTGTGTGCATGTGAGGAAACCACCCAACTCATGAAAAGAATTATTTAAAAGCCTGCAAGAGATTTGAGTCCAGGACTCACACTAGGCAAAGAACAGTGTATTTTCTTGCAAGCTAGATTTGAAAACTTAACTATTCATAGGTGCTGGATATCATGTTGGAGACATGAGTAGTGAGGGTTTACTAGTCACAGATGAACTGTTCTATTCATGGGTGCTGGGTAGCCTATTGAAGACATGAGTAGTGGGGGGTTTTCTAGTCACAGATGAACTGCTCTAGAGTCACTTGATCAACCATCGAAATAAACTCTGAAAGGATGTTGCTATTTCTTCTTTGTAAAGTCAGTGTGCTGGAGAACAAATGCAAAGAAAAACAAGAATACACATGGAGAACTTGGGTGGCTGTTTGTGTTGGTGGTTCCCAATTGTAAGGAACACCTTAACTAACACCCAGTGTGGTATATGGAGGAGACAAAAGGTAAACTCTAGTCAATTTACCATCATGCACTAATTCCAAGATCCCCAAGCAGCCCCAAACTCCCATCTTCTTCCGGTCCAGAGGTCTTCCTGTGTTTATAGCATTATGGCCAGGTTTGTTTTGCTTTGCTTTAGCTACAAGGAGCACTGGAATGCCTGGACACTGTGTGATGGCTATTCTTGGTTATCAACTTGACTACATCTGGAATTACCTAAAACCCAAGCCATCGGGTATATCTGTAAGGGATTTTCCCCCCTTATTTAAATTATTTGAAGTGGGAAGGCTCACTTTTAAGGGGGATCTTTTGAGGTGGGAAGATCCACCTTTAATCTGGACTGCACCTTCAGGTGGCAGTTTATATAAGGACATGGAAGAAGGAAGTGTGACCTCTTGGCCTGCTCACACTTGCTCAAGCTTGCTTTCATTACCAATTCCATTCCTTCACTGGCATTAGAGCCTACTTCTTTGGGATTCTGACATATACTGAAGACCACCTGAGGTATCACTTGTGGACTGAATAACATACTAGGGAGACCTGAACCTTCCACTTATTGAAAGCCATTCCAACTATTGTTGAGTTAGCCGGATATCCTCTTTCTAAACATATATTGCCACAGAATCTCTTTGTTTCTTGCTGGTAGAGAGAGAGAGAGAGAGAGAGAGATGTCATCATACCTATTCAGGTCACAGAAGTCTTTCATGTGATTGCAATCTGCCACTAGAAGAACCACCTCCCTTTTCTGTACTCAATACACTTGCTAAAAAGTCAAACATGGTTTTTGTGCTGTCTTGTTGACCTTTCTAGTTTTCCAAAGATTATGGCTGAGGGCTCTTTGGAGGTAACAGAAATATTTGGTATGGAACAGAGGAGGGTTTGTTAGGTCTCCTGTGGTCCCTGAGAAACTATGAAGCCTGTACAAAGGTACATAGACTTAAGTTGAGTAAGGGTGTGTAGCCAGTTTCCTGAGCTAAACTCAGACACAGCTGAAATCTTCAGCTTAGATGCCATCTTATGGTAGGTAGCAGGCCCTCAATCTGAACTAAAGGTGAGCTCATTCTTGCTCTCTTCAGATAGGTAGCTTTGTTTTCTTACTGGCAAAAACATAGACTTTAGAGTGACTCTTGGATTTCTTTTCTTTTTTTTTTTAATCTAATTTTATTTTTGTTTTTTTACTTGTTCACTTTTCATCCTGCTCACTGCTCCCTCCCAGTCACTCCTTCCCACCATCCTTCCCCGCCCCCCTTCCCCTCTGGGCCTATGGGGGCCTCCTGGGTATCCCCCCACCCTGAACTTCAGGTCTAGGTGCTTCCTCTCCCACCGAGGCCAGACAAGACAGCCCAGCTAAGAAGAACACATCTCAAGTACAGGCAACAGCTTTTGGGATAGCTCACTCCAGCTTCTACTATAGTTTCTATACAAATACGCTTAATTTCTCTGAGCCTAGAATCAAAGAGTGATAATAACTTCTTTAATAGAGTTATCAAGATAATAAAATAGGGCCAAATCATTAGAGATATTGCAAGAGCTCCATAAATATAATCTACCATATTATATATAATAAGTAGACAGGAAATTGAGTTCTTTGTAAACTAAAGCTTTGTTGTTGTAAGCCTGCTCTGGGACAATACTATCTATAGCCACCAGGCTGCTTGTTTACAGGCACTCCAAAGGAGCCAGAGGTAGACTACTGAGGCACAGAAGGCTCTGACTGAGCATGTGGTGTTACATTCCCTAATGACAAAGATCATGCCTCGTGTTTCTTTTACATTCTTCATAGGATACTCCTTATTCACATATTTCTCTTACAAAAACTCTCCATCTATGTCTTACTTAGGGTTTTACTTCTGTGAACAGACATCATGACCAAGGCAACTCTTATAAGGACAACATTTTTTATTTTGTTTTTGTTTTTTTCAAGACAGGGTTTCTCTGTGTAGCCTTGGCTGTCCTGGAACTCACTCTGTAGACCAGGCTGGCCTCAAACTCAGAACTCAGAAATCCACCTGCCTCTGCCTCCCAAGTGCTGGGATTAAAGGCGTGCGCCACCACCGCCCAGCTAAGGACAACATTTAATTGAAGCTGGCTTATAGATTCAGGGATTCGGTCCATTATCATAAAGGCAGGAAAATGGCAGCATCCAGGCAGGCATGGTGCAGGAGGAGCTGAGAGTTATATACATCTTCAACTGAAGGCTGCTTACAGAAGACTGACTTCCATGCAGCTAGGATGAGGGTCTTAAAGCCCACACCCACAGTGACACACCTACTCCAACAGGCCCACACCTTCTAATAGTGCCACTCGCTTGGCTAAACATAAACAAACCATCACAATCCATAACCCAGAAGATGGAAATCTCTAGCTAGCAAGTGACTCCTGCCTTTCTTGAAGATTCAACTACAGGTTGATGTTGACCCAAGTGGGCTTATCAGTCTCTCGGTAATTTAGAATTAAGACACAGTAAACAGAATCCATCATATGTTGTGAGATACTAAACTATTTGGGGGTGGGGCACATGTTAGTACCATGATAACACTTGTAGAAGCAGAAGTTACGGGGGATTGAGATTAGAACCATGTGCTGAAATGAGAGGGGGAAAAAAAAAGAAGTGAGGTGGTCGACAAAGAGCACAGATGAACAAATGGATAAGGAAGAAGAAAAAGAAGAAAATGAAGATGGAGCTTAGCTGGGATGATGAGAGTGGGGGAGACAGACAGACAGACAGAGACAAACAGAGAGAGTTTTATTTAAAACCCTAACTTCTGCAGAAAGGAAGCAAAGAATTCTGATCATCACCTTGAAAATCAAGAGCTGCTTTGTCTTTTTTAATTCTATAGGAAAGAAAACAAAACAAAACCCTGCACTTAGTTTGTGGAATTTCATAGAGGACAAAGCTCGCAGACCCCCCTTTAAGCTTGGGCACCTCAAGACATGAGTTAATTATGTCAAGCATGTTTCACAACACTTGGCAAACATATGGGTTTACATTCACAATAAGCCACTTGGCAGCTTGACAGCTTAAGAGTCTTAATTTTTTTATGTTAAGTGGAAGGAAAGTAAGCAGAGAAATACCAGGTAAGTTATGGTCAGGTTTCATATTCTAGAAACATTATCTTTACCTGAATTAGCTAGCAAATACAGCTTTCTTCATACAGATAGCTCATAAATCTATACTGCTCCTTGATCCTATTATCAGACAAAAAAGAAAAAAAAAAAGAACTACAACATAGTGCTGAAAGAGTTAAATTTGAGACTTGTGCTGGCTAATGAGAAAATTGCATGTTTGAAGAAAAACACAGTGGACCAAGGTCGAATATGTTCAAATAAGCCTGGGCAAAAATAAGCAAGCTGTTAAGACATTCTGGGAACTAACAGGCCAAAAAGATATAGAAGAGAAAACATGCAAGGATATGTCTGGGCAGACACTGAGTAGTGGGCCATCTGGTCCTCTTAGATATGGTTTAAGGTCAGATGTTCTGTTGACTTAGATTAACACCAACCTTAGGAATTTTCCACTCTGTTCTACACATACCAATTAATATTTGAACTAGCCAATCATGTATAGCCACACTGATTCCTTTGTTCCCCCAGACCTTTTTCCTATATAAACCCCTAACCCCTGAGCCTCGTGGTCGATTCCACTATCTCCTGCGTGAGATAGGTGTGTTGTCTGCCCAGAGCGCTCCGAGAAATTAAACAGCCTCATGTGATTTACATCAAGATAGTCTCTCATGATTCCTTGGGTGCACGTCCTCCCGAGACTTGAGTGGGGATCTCCCTACAGGGCTCTTTCAATGCCTGAATTAAAAAAATTAGTAGGAATTGGAAAGATATCTCAGTAATTAAGAATGTTTGCTGATGATCTTGGTTTTAAAAGATTTATTTCTATTTTGCCTGCACTTATATGTACACAGTATGCATGCCAACTATTCACATAGGCCAGAAGACGGAGTCAGAATCCCTGAAACTGGAGTTACAGATGGTTGTGAGCCACCATGTAGGTGCTGGAAACTAAGTCTGGGTCCCATGAAGAACAGTATGGGCTCTTAGCCACTGAGCATGGTCAGTGCTGGAGAACCATCTCTCCAGCCTCAGGAGTGCTTGCTATTTTTAAAGAGGACCAGGGTTCAATTTCTATGCAAGCATGAGGACTTGAGTTCAAATCCCTGACACCAATGTGGAAACCCAGGCATGGCCACGTGTGCTTGTGAATTCAGTATGTAGTAGAGCAGGTCAATCTAGAGACCTCATTGGCTATGCAGCCTAGGCAAAATGGTGAGCTTCTGAGATACTCTGTCTCAAAGTAATATGGAAATGAGCAGATATCCTCCTCTGGCCTTAAAATACATGTGTATATGCACACCCATGTTACCATGCTTGTACTACACACATAAAACACATAGCACAATTTACACACAACATATACACACTCACACCAAAACAAAAATACTAAAAATAGTATGTTCCCAAGTACATCTTAAAAAGAGATGTCTATTACTCTCATTATGCATATATAAAGATAATACTTCTATTGACACTTACCTAACTACACATAAAATCTTTATTGAAATCAGGAGAAAATACAAATATTTTAAAACAGGGTTAATATATTAGTCAGGGTTCTCTAGAGTCAAAGAATTTATGGAATGTCTCTGTAAAGTAAGGGAATTTATTGTAATGACTTACAGTCTGCAATCCTACTAACCCAACAATAGGTAGCTGTGAATGGGAAGTTCTAGAATCTAGTCATTGTTCAGTCCCATAAGGCTGGGTGTTTCAGCTGGTCTTCTGTATAAGCTGGAATCCTGAAGAAGTTTCAACACATGTGCTGGCAAGTAAGTGCAGCATAAGTAAGAAAAGTGAAACTTCCTTCTTCCAATGTCCTTATGAAGGCCTCCAGCAAAAAAGTATGGCCCAGATTAAATCCATGACCGGATTTGTTCCATGTTGACCTTGAACTCGGAGATCTGCTTGCCTCAATCTCCTGGGATTAAAGGTGTGTACTATCATGCTTGGGCCTAAGCTTTTCCTGACCAATATGCCTCAAGATCTCCATGTCAAGATCTGGGTTAGAAGCCTGTGTTTTTCCAGCCTTAAGATCTGGATCACAGGTGTGCCCTTTATTTCTCGATTTGTAGTTCATTTCAGATGTAATCAAGTTGACAACAAGGAATAGCCATCACAGTTGAGAAAATGGCTCAGTGGGTAAGAGTGTTGCTCAACAAGCATGAAAGTCTGGGTTTGAATCCCCAGCATGCACATAAAAAGCCAGACATGGTTATGTATGCCTGTACCCCCAGCACTGTGGGGTAGACACAAGAGGATCTCAGTAGCTCACTGACCAGCTAGCGTAGCTAAAATTGTTAGCTTCCTATTCAATGAGAGACCCTGTATTAAAGGAATAAGGTAAAAAAAAAAAAGATAGATATCCTATGGTCTCTACATGCACTATACCCCAATACACACACACATACACACACACACACACACACACACACACACACACACACACATACACACCAAGAAGGTGAAAGACCTCAACAATGAAAACTATTATACAGGAAAAAAAGGAAGACACTAAAAACTGGAAAGATGTCCCATGTTCATGGGCCAGAAAAGTCAACATAGTTAAAAAAATGTCACATTACTAAAGGTGGTTGGCAGATTAGAGGTAATCACCAAAATACCAATGGTATTTTCACAGAAATAGAAAAAGTATTCTGAAATTCATATGGACACACCAGAAAGAAATACTGGGATAATCACAAATTAAACTACTGAGTCATAGTAACAAAACACCATGAGATTGGCACAAAACCAGACATGGGCACAGTGGAATAAAACAGAATACCATTAACATAAACCCACGCTGTTACAGTCAACGGCCTCTCAGCAAAAGTATCAAATACATGTGTTCAAGGAAAGATTGCCTTTCCCCACCTCATATATGGATGCATTTTGTTTTGATAAAATCTACTTTTCGTTCTCTGCCTCCAACTTCTCCTGGGTGTTCTCCCCTGTTTAACTCTCCCAACTGTATCATCCTGAATATTCCACATGTAGGAGAATAAAGATAGAAATGCTGCAGAAAACCATTTCAAAATGGATCAAAGACCTCAGTGTAAGATGGAACCTTAAATTTCCAGGCAAGCTACAGACATAGGCAAGGACTTTGTCCAAATGACAATATTAGCTCAGGACATTTTAGCAAGCTTTGGCAAATGGGATCACGTGAAGTTAAAAACTTCTACCTAGTAAAGGAAATAGTTAACAATGAAAATAGCCTGTGGAATGGAGGGAAAAAATGTTTGCCAACTATTTCTTAACAGAAGATTAAATATGTAAAGAACTCAAACAGTTAAACATCAAAAGAACAAATAGTCCAGTCAATGAAGGGTGAAATGAACACACAGTTCTCAAATGGGAAAGTACAAGGAGACAATAAATACAGGAGACTGGGCTTGGTGACCACATGCCTGTCATCCCAGCATTCAGGAGGAGCAGAGAGGAGGATCTCTAATCCAAGGCCAGCCTACAGAGCAAGAGCCTGTCTCAAACATTAACTCAACAGATCATCAATTCACTCATAAAAGCACCTACATCTATGTTCAGGAGAGATGGTGCAGCCTCATTGTGTCTTTTTCTGGATTTGTTCTGGACTGCTAATTGGGATGAGCGATTTTACCTGCTCTTCAGTGTCAAAGACTGGCTTTGACACCCAGGCAAGTGGAGGTGGGAAGTAGAGTCAACAGAAATGGCTAAACCAAAAAATGTTACCTTCTGGCATTTAACATTTATTTACTACTCTAGGGCCAGAGCTGATGGGTTCAAAATAGGAACTTACCACTTAGGCCTCTTTAGTCTTTCTTTCTGCTTTCCTTCCTTTCTTCTCCCTTCCTTCCTTCCTTTCTCCCTCCCTCCCTCCCTCCCTCCCTCCCTCCCTCCCTCCCTCCCTCTCTCTCTCTCTCTCTCTCTCTCTCTCTCTTTCTTTCTCTCTTTCCATCCTCTCTGGTCCCTCCTTGTAGAGTTCCTCCCCCATCTCCCATCCCCTTTGTCTCTAAGAAGACAGCATCCCCCCTTCCCCCTACCCTGGCGCATCATGTCTCTACAGGATTAAACACATCCTTTCCCACTGAGGTCAGACATGGGAGCCCTCTGCTACCTAGTGCCACTAACTAAAGGGCTCTTTACTTTTTAACTCAGGGGCCACTAAGCACCAGAGGATCAGAGCTCATTCACTCTTCATGAGCTGGAGATAAAAAAAAAAAAGGAAGAGAGAAAAAGTCAGGTGCACACACACATATACACATACTGGATGAAGCAGAAAAGAGCTACACCCGAACTTCTAGTTTTGCTTTCAGATTTTTGTAGCTTTTTAGACAAAAGTTCTCTATGTAAGAAAAAAAAAATTACCTCATAGATAAAATGTTACACAAGAAGGAGTTACAGCAGGATGTTAATTATAAGTTCAAAGCAGTGTTTCATTCTATAAGTTCATTGTATAGGTTCAAAGCAATTGTTTTACATGGCCTTGCTTTATCACAGTGCACACCTGTGGCCTCATTCTTGGACTAGACTTAGAATGAATGTTTTTCTTTGATCATTCATTTGTTCCAAGCCTATTCTTCTTACTAGAACAACTTACATGCTCGTAGCACTTGAAAGGTCACTGCACTTCTTCTCATGCAGCCTTTACTTACTATTCTATGAGAAAGGGGCACATTCTATTCTTGCTTCTAACTTTAATACATCTTTCTGCCAAAACAACTAAAACTTTCTATCTCCTTAAACTTTTTATCAATTATTCTAACTTCCTAAAATTATTTTAATCAAATCAGAAATTCTATAAAATCATTAATACATTTAAACAGCATTAATTCTATGAAAGTTCATCTTCATGTTGACCTGAAGGAAATTTGCCCAATAGTGTGGACTAATTAAATGCCCAGGAATCAATCATAACAGACTATACACAGAAAGAATCTATTTTTGCTCAATCACACCATGTTGGAAAAATGAAAAATACTGCAATAAGAAACATGAGAAAACACATCAGTAGCAAGAAGCTATAATGGGGCAGTGCCTTTCCAAGATTCACCCATTGCAGTCACGCAAAATGATGGGGCATCTCCATGCTTGTTACAGCATTCCCTGTATGCCTTCCTCCACTTCTGTTTTTTTTTTCTTTTTTTCTTTTTTCTTGGAAGAGACTGCAGAAGGCTGCTGTTAACTCCCTCTCAAAGATTTAGCAGAATTCTTCAGTAAGACCTTCAGGGCCTGGAGATTTTGAGGAGTGTTTCAATAAAACTTTAGTCTCCCTCGTGGTAAAAGGGCTGTTTGGTTTATAGATTTCATCTTGGTAGACATAGTTCTCAAGGCATTGGGGCATTTCTTCTAAGTTGTCAAATTTAGAATTATATATGGGATACTCTTATCAGCCTCTATCTATCTCTCTATATCTATCTATCTATCTATCTATCTATCTATCTATCTATCTATCTATCTATCTATCTATATTTCTGTATTTCTATCTATCTATCTATCTATCTATCTATCTATCTATCTATCTATCTATCTATCTATCATGAGAGAGAGACAGAGAGAAGAGAGAGAGAAAGACAGAGGTATCTATGCATGCTTATCAGTGCCCTCTCTTCCTTCCACTTGTGTGTGTGTGTGTGTGTGTGTGTGTGTGTGTGTGTGTGGTGTGGTGTGGTATGGTGTATGTGATGTCTATGTATGCTTATCAGTGCCTGCAGAAGCCTGAAGGTATTGAGTCTTCCACCATTGGAGTAGAATCTTGATGTGGGTGCTGAGAACCAAACTCAGGTCTTCTGGAAGAATAGAAAATTCTCTTAACTGCAGAGACATCTCTCCCAGCCCCTATAATTTCCTTCTCCAATAAAAAAAAAAAAAGCTTTTTCTATCTTGTTATTTGTTTCTAGTATAGTATCTTGACAATGCTTGGTTTGAAATCCTTTTCAGACAGTTCCAACATCTAGCTCACTTCATGGCTGCCACCGACTGGTTTCCTTTTTTATTCATTTTGTCACTTTTCTGGCTGTTGGCTTATATTTTGGATATTTCATCTGAGGCTCTGGGTCATATTTTATATAGTTACCCTTTTCTGTTTCCTATACAAGTCTTTGCCTACTATCCAATAGCTATTTCAAAGCTCCTAGAGATTCATTTTGATTTCTCTCTTCTGCTTTGTCTCTAACCGGCATTAGCTGGTGCGTTCTGAGAGTCCTGGAAGGGTTTTCTCTGTCCACGTGTTGCACATCTCTTAAGGGAGAGTGATGTGAGAGAATGTTCTTAATGGTGTCCCTGGCTCCCTGGGTTTGCCTGGGCCCAAATGGAGAGAGAATCTTGGTTCCTCTAAATGGGCTCTAGGACCAGACTGGTAGATCAGGTTTCCTGCTTATACCCAACAGCCTCAGAGTCTCTAGGCAGGGCAAGAGTCTTTGGTTTGCAGGCACAGTGAAGCTTTCCTGACCGAGGCTCCTGTTTACTTTCTGGGCTTTCCTGACTTATCTTGTCTAATAGCTCTCCTCAGAAAAAAGGGAGGGTGGAAGCAGAGGGTCTCTCTTTGGTTGCTTTTCTTCAGCATGACTCCCCACTGGTCCTATTGTTTGGGGTTGTTAGAGTAACTCCACCAGACCCAGGGTGAGGAATCAATAATTTGGCCTGGAAGATGAAGGCATCCTGACTCTAGTCTTCCAGGCCTAGGTTCTCAGACCTGCTCCCACTCTTCTAGCAGCATTCAGAGTTTTGTCCTATGGCATTTTCAAGGTTTATAAAATTTGAAAATTAGGGTTGATGATACCTACAACAGTTCTTTTATTGTTCAGGGTTGTTTTAGCTATCCTGGGCCTTTTGTTTTTCCATATGAAGTTAAGGCTTGTCCTTTTGAGGTCTGTAAAGAATTGTGTTGTAATTTTGATAGGGATTGCATTGAATTTGTAGATTGTTTTTGATAGGATTACTGTAAATCCTACCCATCCATGAGCATGGGAGATCTTTCTATCTTCTGATATTTTCTTTCTTTTTTTTTTTTTTAGACTTATTTTATTATTATATCTAAGTACACTGTAGCTGTCTTCAGACAGCCCCGGAAGAGGGCATCAGATCTCATTACGGATGGTTGTGAGCCACCATGTGGTTTCTGGGATTTGAACTCAGGACCATCAGAAGAGCAATCAGTGCTCTTAACCACTGAGCCATCTCTCCAGCCCCTGATATTTTCTTTAATTTTTCTCTTCAAAGACTTTAATTTCTTGTCTTATGGGTCTTTCACTTGCTTGGTAAGAGTTACAGTAAGATATATTATATTATTTGAGGTTTTTGTGAAAGGTATTACTTCCCTGATTTCTTTCTCAGACTCTTTATTATTTCTATATATGGGGAGTGGTAATTTTTTTGGAGTTAATTTTGTATCCAGCCACATCGCTGAAGGTGTTTATCAGCTGTGGGGTTGCTTACATATACTATCATATCATCTTCAAAAAGAAATACTTTGACTTCTTCCTTTCCTATTTGTATCCCCTTGATCTCCTTCAGTTGTCATATTGCTCTAGCTAAGATTTCAATTACAATGTTGAATAGATATGTAAAGAGTGGACAACCATGTTTTGTTCCTGATTTTAGTGGAATTGCTTTGAGTTCCTCTTTGTTTAATTTGATGTTGGCTAAAGGCTCACTGTAAACTGTCTTTATTATGTTTAGGTACATCCCTTGCATCCTCACTTTCCCCAGGATGTTTATCAAGAGGGGGTGGATATTGTCACAGGCTTTTCCTGCATCTAATAGGATGATCCTGTAGGTTTCTTCTTTCACTGTGTTTATAAGGTGGATTATATTTACCGATTTTCATATATTGAACCATCTCTGTATCTCTAGGAGGAAGTCTACTGGATAATGGTGGAAATTTGCAGGCAAATGGGTAGGAAAAAAAAATCCCAAGTGAGGTAACCCAGAAAGACAAAGAGGGTATTTACTTGTAAGTACCTATTAGCCATTAAGTAAATGATAACCAAGCTTTAATCTGTAGACGCAGAGAGGGTACTAAAGAACAGGGTCGTGGTGTGTGGGGAGGAGACGCATATATCTCCCTGGGGAAGGGAAATAGAATAGATTTTATGGATATACTGGGACTTGATGGGAACAGGAGCAGGAGGGATCAGGTGAAGAATGGATGGAGAGAATTCAGGGAGAGCTGGCTAAAATTGGGGTTGGGTGGGAATAGTGTGGAAACCTTGTATGGTGGGAACTTCCTGGAATTTATGAGGATGATCCTAGAGAACTCCTAGTAATGGGGATACAAAGTCTCAACTGGCCATCTCTTATAGGTAACCAAGGCTTCTGGTGGTGGGACTGGTTAAATTCAATTGAGTTGTTGGCCATAGGGGTCCCATGGTGAGACCCTATTTAACCCAGGCTTATGCTAGGAAAGAGAGTTGTTCTCCAAAAACTAATAGGACGTGTGTGTGTGTGTGTGTGTGTGTGTGTGTGTGTGTGTGTGTGTGGTTTGTATATGCTTGGCCCAGGGAGTGGCAATATTAGGAGGTTTGGCCTTGTTGGAGTAAGTGTGTCACTATGGGTGTGGGCTTTAAGACCCATACCCTAGCTGCTTGAAAGCCAGTCTTCCATTAGCAGCCTTTGGATGAAGATATAGAACTCTCAGCTCCTCCTGCACCATGCCTGCCTGAACTCTGTCATGCTCCCTGGATGATACTGGACTGAATCTCTGAACCTGTAAGCAAGTCCCAACTAAATGTTGTTTTTATAAGGTTGCCTTCATCATGATATCTGTTCACAGCACTAAAACCCTAACTAATATGGGGAGGGGGCGGGGGTGGACAACGCCAAGGGCAACCTCCACACAGCTCACTGAGGTTGAGCTCATGGAGAAGTTGATCTGATGCCTGCATGGAGCCTTCACCCTTGCCTTCCAATCTCTTTGGTTTGAGGAGGTACTCTGCAGGCTATGGAAAGAGAAACCTGGGTGGCAATCCAGCCACAGAACCATTGACCAACATTCTGTCTTGACTGAAAGATATACTGGGACAGTGGTAGCAATAGAACGTAAGGTGGCCAACCAATGCCTGGTTTAACTTGAGGGATCCCAGGCTTAACACTGCTTGGATGGTTAGAAACTGGACTGGTTTGCCTAGAGGCCTAGGGTAGAACCATACCTGACTGGTCAAAAAAACAAAAATCAATGAAATGATTCCTAATGATATTCTGCTGTACTCATAGATCAGTGCATTGTTCAGTTGTCATCCGAGAGACTTCCTCTGGCATAACATGGGAGCAAATCCAGAGACCCACATCTAGACATTATATGGAAAAAGCACAAATGGGAGGCCTCCACTGTGTTCCTCCCCTCAGAGCTCGGGTAATTCTGTAGAAGAGGGGGCTGAAGCATTTTAGAAGTCAGAGGGTATGGAGGGCACCAGGAGGACGTGGCCCACTGAAACAACGAATCAGGATTCATATGATCTCACAGAGACTGAAGTGTCAAGCATGAGGCCTGTATGGGTCTGCACCAGGTCCTTTGAGTATATGTTGAGGTTATTAGCTTGGTGTTTTCGTGGGACTCCTAACTGTGGGAGCAGGTGTACCTCTGACTCTTATCTCCTCTTGGGATTCTTTTCTTTCTGTTAGGTTGCCTTGTCCAGCTTCAGTGTGAGGGATTTTTTTTTTTTTTTTTGCCTTGCCTTGATGTATTTTGTTTTGTCCTGAGTGGTTGCTGTCTCTTGAAGACCTGCTTTTTTCTGATGGGAAATGGAAGGGGAGTGGATCCCAGGAAGAGGGAAATGTGGGAGGAGGAGTGGAAGAAGGGAAAATTATGATTGAGATGTATTGTATAAAAGAAGAATTATACACATGCACACACACACACACACACACACACACACACACACACACACAAAGACTTTGCTAAGAGATAAGCTGAAAATTGGGTCTATGTTGTATGGTATGGTATTTTCCATACCAGAGTAGCACAAACTACTCATTTTTACATTAGCTATTTTTTTCTGTTTCCTAATTTAAGTTCAGATTTTAAAAATCCTGAAAATAACCTCTACCAAACACAAGAATTTAGCCATTTTTTTTTTCACTTTTAATAATGGAGCAAAATGGATGGGTTGAAACAATTAACTCTAAATTGAAGTCATGACCATACAGACAGAGGCATTGCTGATCCTGTACAATATCAATATTGTTGGAACCATCTCCTTCCAGTCTACTCAGAGAAAGCCTACACATCAATCATAAATAGATCTGTGAAGCAGCTATATGAAAATGGGAAGCAGTGATATCCATATTACACACCGGAAAGGTTCAGCTCTTTCCTCCTGGAACTCTACAGGTGGCAAACCCACCTAGATGCTAACGTTTGGGACATCAAAACCCCGAAATGCTCTGCAGTCCTGGACAAGGGTAGTTTTTTGAACTACCCAACATGGCTTGACTCTTTTCTGAGCTTTACTGGAAGATAAGCTTAAATCAATGAATAGAAGTAGAAACTCAGGGTAGAAAAGCAGATATTTATTTGGAATGGAATCGTCAGCCCATTATATTAATTTTCGTGTTTATACTGTATGGCGCTTGAAAGTACTTAAGGGGATTTTAGCGTTATTATTTTATTATATATAAGAAAATAAATTAAATGTGGGGAAAGGGGCAAGAAGAAAGAAAAAAGAAATGAGAATATGATTAGTGAACAACTGCTTCCCTGTGATTTTCCAGAGTTGCATTGCACAGCTTGTGAAAGGCACAGAGTTGTAGAATTTTTGTACTTGCTTGCTTACTTGGATTGGAAACTCAGGAATGCTCAGGACCACAGGTGGGGATGCTTAACGTGGAAAAACCCTCAGGAAATTTATGATAGGACAGGGAGTTCCTGTGGGAATTTTCCCATATTATTCCATAGGTTTCCTGTCCCTGGAACCTGTTTGATTTCTTCTTAAAGATTCCTGAGTTGTCATTACAAGAATGCCTTGGTCCCAAGCACCATGACCTCCTTGAACACTTTGGGCTACTGTGCTCCTGAGGGATCCTATCCTAGCTAGGATCCCTTACAAGTCAGAGATCATGTAATAGACAGAGGGCATGAACAAGGGAGAAACTTGCTATTAATCCCACAAACACCTGTTTTGAAAATTCTTCTATTTGATTCTTAGAATCTATACCCAAACTGTGAGACATAGATGTGTAGTGTTCCTCCCAAGGCAGCTGGAAATCTTGATAATGCTGAGGACACGTGGGATCCAAGAAGCAGTATGGTGCCTGGAGACTAAATGACCACACTCCGTCCACTATGGGAGCTCTCTCTCTCCTGAGGAACAAGAACACAAAAACTACATTCAGCTCAATCTATAGCCCACGTATGCAATTCCCGAGGTGAGCTGGTCTAACCCATTATGTGGTGGCTGCTGTATTTCTTTCTTGACCTTTCATGGGACCATTCTTTTTCCTTTCAATGGCCTTCCTCCAACACTGTCGATTTCTGAACGTTTCTAATCTTATTTGCTCCGCTTATCACTGTTGTTTTTGTAATAATGCCAAGTCTTCAGTAGCTGAAGAAAGGGCCTGCTTTCTTTCCCCTTCCCAGTCCATCTCTACTTACTATGAAGACAGCTCTGTTCCCATTACACTCTGAATCATTCCTCTCCGCCCCTTTCATTAGCTTCATACTTAAGTATTCCTCTAGAGTTATTTTTCACACTTTTCCTGAACAAACTCAAAGGCTTTTCTTCAAAGGATCTCTTGTTATTTGTGGGTCTGTTTTGAGTTTTGTTATTGTTGTTTTTTCATTTGATGTTTCTCAAACCTCTCCATGCACGTCAGGGAGGGAGGTCATTTGATTACATATCTGAAAGTCTATAGTTGGAGATCAGGAATGAGAACATCCCCATCTCACTTGAGAAGGGAAGGCACTTTTCCTGTAATGAACAGGCCTAAAGATATTGCATAGGAATGTGCATCATACTGCTTCAAAAAAAATTAGTTTCTTATTATCAGGAAAGTAAGGGTTAAGGACCAAGGTTTCTAATCAGAATACTCTGGAGTAAATGCTCTCTGCAACAGAAGACAACAATGAAAAGAGACAAAGGGACCCTGTTCAGGGAAAACTGGCACAAACAGGGGATACTCACAGTAGAAGAGTGCAGATCCCAATACGAGATTTTTTTATTAATAAAAAATTTAAGGCAAAAATATAATACTTGGTATTCACTACAGGTTAGCCCAGAAACAAACACGATGGCTTTCTCCTCCCCAGAATAGATGTATACGGGCCAAGGTTTGAAGATGCCAGAGTGTCTTGGAACTCATTCTATTAGGGCAAGATTGGAAAGAGAGATGGTCTGAAGGAGGTTAGAAACACAAGGATCATTCAGCCTGAAGCCACTGGACTGGAAAGCTTGAAGTTCCTGCTTCATTTTGACAGAGTGAAAGGCCTCTAACAAGTGAGAGCTCACCCTAAGCCAGCCGAGCAGGCACTCCCACAGACAGCATGAGGTCTGTATTTCTCTGGGCGCTGAACAGAGAGCGCATCTTACCTATTTTAGATGACCAGGTGGTTGTGTGTGCAGAAGCACTTGCTTGTGTCTATTGGTTAAGTATTACCTTTGAGAAGGCTCCGTGTGAGCCTAAAAATATTTATTTTGTTTCCTGTTTGATGAAGTATTTTAATGGATTGTTTTATTTAAAAGCTATGATAAACCTGTCGCTGAGAAAGCCTGATTTAACAGCGACACATTCCTTTAATGAAAGGACCAGAGAAATGGCAAGTGACATGCAGTCAAAAGTCACCATCTAGTGGCCTAACTCTGCATAGTGTTGAAAATGGCAAGCTCCAATGTCTTCAGAAACCTGTGTGGGAAGCGCTCAGCTCAGGGCCTTCACAGAGATTCTTCCTAACAGTCAAATTCTAAAGGCAACAAGCTACACCCTTAAAATGAACTAATCTGAAAACTCAAGCTTTGGTTCTGGGCCTGTGGACAATGTCAGAATATAAAAAGAGGGTTTAATGCAATTCAGTGATATATCTAGAAACCAGACTCAGACCTCAGTCAGTGGGAGATTTTAAGATTATCTTAGACAAAATCTTTGCTTCTCAAAGACAACTTTAGAAATGAAAATGGTGGCCAGGTGGTGGTGGCACACGCCTTTAATCCCAGCACTTGGGAGGCAGAGGCAGAGGCAGAGGCAGGCGGATTTCTGAGTTCGAGGCCAGCCTGGTCTACAGAGTGAGTTCCAGGACAGCCGGGACTACAGAGAAGCTCTGTCTCGAAAAACCAAAAAAAAAAAAAAGAGAATAAATGAAAATGGTTGTAGAATGACTTCTTATGCACATCTTGATGATTTAAAAAAATAAAATAAAAGTACGGATGCTTGGGAAAACTTAGGAAGCCGTAGTCACGAGGAAGGACTATGGATCTCAGTGGATGCCTTCAGTCTAAGGAAACAGTGCGGGTTACCGAAAAGGCTTGAGAACCAGAGGGCTGTGTTCAAACACAGGCTTCCTTTTCTACTGCTTTGTGTTTTGCCCTTGATAGTTAAGCTTCCTGAGCCTTGTGAGGACTAAATGAATTATGACTAGCTCTGTCATTTTGAGCACAATGTCTTGTACCCTTCCCTTAGATTCTAAGGCTTAGAAGGGCTACATACTTTAACTGGAGGAAAATAAAGAAAAAGAAAAAAAAAGAGGCAAACTTAGTCACTCCATGAGAAAGGTCACCATGTGACAGTGGCTCTAGGCATTCTAGCTTTGATGGGCTCTGGGCTTTTTGTACAGGATTCATTCTACTGAGCACCTCATAGAGAAGCAGCTGTATTATATGTGGATGAAGTCACTCCTTAAGCTTCTGCTGAGGCAGTCAAGGGGACCTGTGAGGAGCCAGACCAGGGCAAGGGGCCATTGGCACACAAATCTTTAACTCAAATGGGCCTGACAGTACTGGGCTGGTGTGTGGCGTCTAGGACATATGCAAAATGTACGTAGCCCCGTACCTCCTGCTGTTCTCACGGCGGCTGGATGATCTCAGTGTCCACAGGACACTCGGGAGAAAGTGACACAGTTGCCACTGATGACTTCAGAAGCACCCCTTCCTTCTGGACCTCACTGTCTTTCCTGCTCCACTCTTCCATCTCAGTTTGCACCCCACCCCCAGAGGCTTGCTCCTTTGCACACACGTGTTTGAGATACATAATACATACATACATACATACATAAGTACATACATACATGATAACTGTGTCCTTCAAAACCCATAAGAGACTGCTGTTCTTAGATGATGCCCTTCCTCTGGGGCTCCCCCTCAGAGCTTCCTGAGACCTAACTGTCTCTCAGCAGAAGAAAATGAGGAAAAGGGTTTGGTCCATGGTAGCCTGTAAGATGCTTCTGAGTAAGTAGTTTGTTTACGTTTGAGCAGTAGTGGAGTATTTTTTATAAAGTATAAGCTGTCACTTGGGTGAGTTAATTATCAACCGGTTTCTTAAAGTCATGGTGCTTTTGAGAGAGCATCTGATACAGTAGATCAGGCTGGCCTTGAACTTGTGGCAGTTCTCCTGCCTCACCCTCCTCCTGAGTACTGGCTGCACTACCACACCTGGATTGAAAAATCATACCTCTAAAAAAGAGAAACAAAGAAAAAGAAAGGGAGGACAGAAGGGGGAGGGGGCAAAGGTACTGCAGGCATGCATCCTCCTGTGTTTCCTCTTTAGAGTGCTAAACAATGACTGGCACCTTCAGTGTTCACAGCACTCTATAAAATTTTACTCATAAGTGGAATGCCAGGGTCGGTTTTCATCAGTCTGATGAGCCTTCCCGACACGTCCAGAAGACCTCATCCTCTCACACAGCCCAGCTGCTGCTCACTTAAACATTCACAGCTCCTCCTGCCTGTTTCTAACCTGGCCTGTGAGAAAAAAGATTGCCAAGTCAAGGTCTGGGACTGCAGCTGGGACCCAAGATCCAGCTCCCCACTTAGTCATTCTGAGCCTTAGTTCTTTACCTGCATACCAGTAGAATCCACCTGACCTGCCTCTAAGGGCAGAGAAGATGACTGAAGCCACACTGAGGCAAGAGAAGACCCTTAGCAAGTGCTGGGCCTCTTCTGCACCCTGCACTGGCTTGGTCCTTTCATTCTAAGAAAATGCAGTACCCGAGCCTGTCTGGCCTGTGTCCACTGTGGCCAAGGCCACAAGCTGAGAAACCTCTCTGATCATGCCCGACCCTCCACAGGATGCCCCAGGCTCACCAAGCGCCTCTCCACATTCCCTTTTTTCATGTTGTTCTTGCCTGGAGTCACATCCAGTGAACGGTAGCTGGGTGGCTTCTCCTCAGGCCAGTTTGGAGACTGTGAGCGGCGGCGGCGGCGGCGGTGGCGATGGTGACGCTGGGCACCCCAGTTCCTGGGCAGCGACTCTTTCTCCTCTTCAGAGCTCCAAGAACTGGGGCCCGAGGGTAGGGGAGGCGAGTAGCTGCGATGCCTGCGTCTCCCACGTCTCTGGGCACCTTCCCGGGGCTCTGGTCGTCTGGGGGGCCAAGGAGCCTCACTGGACGAGGGACATTCGCTCAGGCTGTCCCAGTCTGACCAGGGCATGGGGGACTCGCTGGGCCTAGAACGGTGGTGTCTCCCACTCCAATGAGGGTCCAGCTCCCCTCTCCCCGGGGCCCAGGGTCTCATCCCCTGGTCCTGGAGCTCTCGGAGGAAATCAGAGTGATGGCGCTGCCTTCGGCCCTCACTCAGATCCCAGTGTCTGGAAGCAACAGGGTTGAGCCGCCGCTGGTGTGAGGAGTCGCTGGTCCTGGAGGACAGTGGGTCTCTGATCAGCGGGGGGAGGTGGATGACTCTGCGTTCCACCACCTCTGCGGAGCCCAGGGAGGACAGCATGCTGCAAGGGTGGCCAGATTTGGCTCTGAGATCCTGCAGAGGCTGGGCTGGGTTGAGGTTCCGCAATTCTTTCTCCAAATACTCCAGGACACCATTGGACACCGGAGGGTGAGAGGCCATCTGGGTCATTGGCATCTGTGGAAGGCTGGACCGTAAGGACAGATCTGAATGGAAACAAGGATGGAGCACACTGAACTGCTGGTTCCAAATACCCACCTAGGAACCAGGGCATCAAAATGTCACGTTAGGAAGCAGGATTCCACTCCCACCCTCCATCGGAAGATACCCCATTAGTGTGCATGCTCCTCAGCAGACCGCACCTCTGCCCTCACCCTCTGCCCTCCCCTTCCCGTGTGACTTTCTGGCAAAGTTTACCTCGCTGCAGTAGCGGGTTCATTGCATAAGATGAAACTTGGGAGCTCCTGTCCGCCCCCCAGTACAGGGGTTTTTCCATCATCTGAGGACCTAGGGCCTGAACCTGCTTCATGTAGCGGTGGCGGGCCAGGGCTGCAGGGAAAGAAGGAGAAACGCAGACCCTTAGACAGAGGGAGTCCCACACCTCCTACTTGGTCTGTGCTTCCAGCTTCTTGCCTTGGAGCCCGTTCATACCTATCTTGCATAGAAACAAGAGTTTAGGGGCTGTGTCTTTAGCAAGGGGCTGGGAGCGAATTTCCTATATTAAAGACCACCTCTCTCATACCCCAGGAAACTACTTTTAAAAACCCAGCTTTCTAGCCTCAAAACATGTCCCCACGTTATTTGCTTTCTAGGTCACCCAAAGGGCATAGGCAGTCCATCAAAGTGCCGGTCAGACAGAAATACCCCACATAGTAAAGGCTTAGAGGAGGCTATGAACCAGCCTGGCAGCTCTTGAGCCTGCAGGGCAAACTTAGGGCCATCTGTTCTGAGGGGAAGAACAAGACTGTGGTGTGTCCCTTAAGCATGTTTCTAGCTGGAATGACAGCCCTGGGTGGGAAAAAACTCCTGGGACGAGGGCCAGGGACACACAAAGCTGAAGTGAGTTGTGGTGGATCCTTTCTACTCTTCTCGTTTACTAACTGCTGGGGTTTCCCCCAGTTAGGGGTGGGCCAGGCAAACAGAAGGGACATACTCCCTCCCTGGTACAGAGAGAGATGGTGCAAAAAAAGCAGCACGAGGGGTCTCTACAATGCCATTTCAGTCTCCTAGGTGCAGCTCTTCTGAAGCACACAATCTGCGGCGAATGCAATTACAATGTTGTTCTTGTTCCTGAGTTCCTATTTTGAGTTGATTGTGACTGAGTACTATTAGACTCCCAAAGGCTCTGCCTATCCATGTGGGGAGCAGATGCATGCTGCTACACAAACTGTGACAGGCTTCCACCTGATAGTCTCACCGACTTCAGGGTTTGCTGTAAAACCGCACGGCTGTGCCCAGAACAGGGCAGTATTCTGTACCCAGCTACACAGAGTCCGCTGAGGCCACTGAGAGGCCATCTTCTAACAAAACAGGAAGTGGTTGCCACAGAGTCCCCAGAAGTGTTTGGAGCTCCAGCCTCGTGAATGAGTCAAAGCCCTGCCAGGAAGAAATCAAAGGCACTCGAAGGAGCTCCTAGAGTTGCCACATCTTAATACCAACCCATGGCACTCCAGTCTCCAAGGAGACAGGAGCAGGGGCTTATCAGTCCCCCTCTACTAGCCACTGTCAGAACAGCGAATCCTTTTCACCTCACCCAGCTCTTCTCTGTGTTTTAAAACAGAACCTTACTCCATAGTCCAGGCTGGCATCAAACTTAATGATCTTACTGCACCACCCCCTGAGAACTAAGATTACCGGCAGGGACCACCACGCCTGGCCTTGAGATGTGGGAAATAGAAGAAGCTGAGATCACAGAAGTTGTATTCCAACCCAACATCCCACAGCGAGTGCAGCTGCCTTTTCTGTCAGCTTGGAGCTGGCTGCTTGAGGATTCAAGACAATCCTGAGAAATGAGGCCACCAAGGCTAGACTTCTTTAAACAGAGGTTCTGAGGGCCAGGTGAACTTCAACCCATACAGGCTATTCTAGCCGTGCTACTTGGAGGTTTCAGAATCTCTGGGCTATTCAGATCTTTTGCAGAGTCGCTGCCATTAAATGAGGCAAAACCCATGGAATGCCCAACAAGTGAGTCAGTCGAGATCTTCATTTTTATCATAATAAATTGCTCCTTTCACCTTAGCTCCAGGAGAAACACACATAATACAGAGTCTTTGTCTCTGAGGGAAAAGCCAGAGTATAATGTTTAAGGCTTCTACTAGGAACAGAGATGACAACATTTCATCTGCTTCTGAAACCTATATTTCTCCCCCAAGGTCCCCGGAGACTTTCCAACTTCTCTTGCCCATGACTGGTTACCATTCCATCCCTCCACCTCCCTGCTGTCACAGAAGCCAGCCTGATCTTTACCCTCCTTTTACCCCATGGCCTCTCTGTCCTTGGCTTTTTCTCACTGGCCAGTCACATCTCCAACACCTCAGCAGCTTTTGGGAATGCCAAACCCCCTTTGAACGCTTGCCATTTTAGCCTCAGGAAACCACCAGCAGAGGCAGACATTCTGGCCCTGGCCAAGCAATGGGACTTCAAACAAGCATCCTCAGGATGGGCTTGCTTTGGGGGATCATTCCATTGAACATGCCTTTCCTTCCCCTAGGCTCCCCATGGCTCATATCCCCTTGAACTTCTAGAGGATTACTTCTGCTTTAATAAGGACAGGAACCAGCCCGCACAGGAAGCCAGCAGTGATGGTGCTAGATCACCAAGGTCTGTGTAACTGGAGGAATCTCTTGAGTCCTCACTCTCACCTGCTATATATAGAGAGTCTCTGGGGGAGGGGAGGCCAGTAACTCAGAGACAGGAGAAGTCTCTCTACTTCTTGTAGAAAAAAAAACAAAATAAGCTCAGTTCTAAAAACTTTTAACTTTAAGTCCTATGAGGGTTGTTTACCAAATACTTGGTGGATTATCAGGATCTACTAAAAGTTAGCAAAAATTCCTTGTTCTCTCTAACCTCCTGTTACAGTTCAGGAAGATGAGCAATGGCTGGGAACGTGGGCTGTGGTGGGAGATGTTCAAGATCTGTGACATCCCTCCAAAGGCTCCCTTCTGCATCTAACATATTTATTTATGACACTGTAATTGAACCCAGGGCTCTCATGAAAACCACTTAGCTATGTCTCCAGCTCTGTACTTTGATTTGCAGAAACGATAGTAGGCTGTGGGCTACCTCATACACTAACTCTCCAGATGTAGTGACCCCTCTCTTCAGAGATCAGGCTGCCTACGCACTCTGTTCTCTTCCCTTTTTAAGGCTAGCTCTTTCTTGCTGAGACCCAAGGCTGCCTCCAAGGGTAAAGACATTCATCCATGATCACCCAACTTCATAAGTGGGGCTTCCAGTTGTTCCCTTCATGTTCTTTGCTTATAAACATTATTGGGGCTGTTTGGGCCAAAACAAAACAAAACAAAACACAAACAAACCCAACATCAGAATATTTCTCCTATTCAGAAATCTCATCATAACCATTTCCTATCCCTCACTGCAATTCATCTTCTCCCCAAATTTGTCAGGAAAGTTAAAAAGTGAACTTGTCTGATCAAGTTCAAGACCTTAACTTACGGTCAGCTGTCCTTCCTTTTCATCATTTCTATTAAAAGAGCAAACTGTGCTCTCTGCCCCTTCCCCGCAAGTGGAGAGTTTGCCTCCAGGGAGTGCTCCAACCCAGGGACTCAGGTGAGTACAGCCAGGAGGCACAGGCCTCAGAAGTGGCAGGATCCTTTCTAACTCCATATACACCTAGGATAGACTACTGATCCACAGCCCTCTCTGCCCCTTCCCCACAAGTGGAGAGCATGTCTCCAGGGTTTATTCTGACCCCAGTACTCAGGAGGGATGACTGATCCACAGCCCTCTGAACAGGGGTCTTACCAGAGGAGAGCTGATCTCCCAGAAGTACTGACACAGGCTTACAGACCTACAGGAGGAAAAAGGTCCAGCCAGAGACAGCAAGATCATTTAGCACCAGAGATCAACAGATGGCGAAAGGCAAATGCAAGAATCTTACCAACAGAAACCAAGACTACTTGGCTTCATCAAAACCTAGTACTCCCACCACAGCAAGTCCTGGATATCCCAAAACACCAGAAAAGCAAGATTTGAATCTAAAATCATATCTCATGATTGTGATAGAGGAATTTAAGAAGGGCATGAATAACTCCCATAAAGAAATACAGGAAAACACAGGTAAACAGGTTCAAGCCCTTAAAGAGGAAACAGAAAAATCCCTTAAAGAATTACAGGAGAACACAAGTAAACAAGTAGAAGTCATTAAACAGGAAACACAAAAATCCCTTAAAGAATTACAGGAAAGCACAACCAAACAGGTGAAGGAACTGAACAAA
>NW_022196894.1:34580283-34582028 GCF_008632895.1 Mastomys coucha | reverse complement strand
ATTCCTAACCCAAAACATCCAGGAAATCCAGGACACAATGAGAAGACCAAACCTAAGGATAATAGGAACAGAAGAGAGGGAAGACCTCCAACTTAAAGGGCCAATAAATATCTTCAACAAAATTATAGAAGAAAACTTCCCTAACCCAAAGAAAGAGATGCCCATGAACATACAAGAAGCATACAGAACTCCAAATAGACTGGACCAGAAAAGAAATTCCTCCTGCCACATAATAGTCAAAATACCAAATACATAAAACGAAGAAAGCATATTAAAAGCAGTGAGGGAAAAAGGTCAAGTAACATATAAAGGCAGTCCTATCAGAATTACACCAGACTTCTCACCAGAGACTATGAAAGCCAGAAGATCCTGGGTTGATGTCATACAGACCCTAAGAGAACACAAATGCCTGCCCAGGCAACTATACCCAGCAAAACTCTCAATTGCCATTGATGGAGAAACCAAAGTATTCCATGACAAAACCAAATTTACACAATATATTTCCACAAATCCAGCCCTTCAAAGGGTAATAAATGGAAAACTTCAACACAAGGAGGGAAACTACATCCTAGAAAAAGCAACAAAAAAAAGTAATCTTCTAACATAACTAAAAGAAGATAGCCACATGAACAGAATTCCAACTCTAACAACAAAAATAACAGGAAGCAACAATTATCTTTCCTTAATATCTATTAATATCAATGGACTCAATTCCCCATTAAAAAGACATAGACTATCAGACTAGGTATGTAAACAGGACCCAACATTTTGTTGCA
The DNA here is from genome assembly GCF_008632895.1 of Mastomys coucha. Lineage (NCBI taxonomy): Eukaryota > Metazoa > Chordata > Mammalia > Rodentia > Muridae > Mastomys > Mastomys coucha. Next base: position 34,581,252 of record NW_022196894.1, on the reverse strand, counting down.
TATAGGGAACCCACCTCAGTGACAAAGACAGACATTACCTCAGAATAAAAGACTGGAAAACAATTTTCCAAGCCAATGGTCCCAAGAAAAAAAGCTGGAGTAGCCATTCTAATATTGAATAAAATCGACTTTTACCCTAAAGTGATCAAAAAAGATAAGGAGGAACACTTCATACTCATCAAAGGTATGATCTACCAACTCTCAATTCTAAACTCTATGCACCAAATGCAAGGGCATCTACATTCAAAAAAAATACTTTACTTAAGCTCAATGAACTCATTGCATCACACACAATAATAGTAGGAGATTTCAATACCCCACTCTCTGCAATGGACAGATCATGGAAACAGAAATTAAACAATGACACAGTGAGTCTAACAGAAGTTATGAAACAGATGGATTTAATAGATATCTATAGAACTTTTTGTCCTAAAACAAAGGATATACCTTCTTCTCATCACCTCATGGTACCTTCTCCAAAACTGACCATATAATTGGTCACAAATCAGGCCTCAACAGATACAAGAAGATTGAAATAATTCCTTGTATCCTATCAGATCACCATGGACTAAGGCTGCTCCTTAACAAAAACCTAAACAATAGAATGCCCACATACACTTGGAAGCTTAACAACACTCTACTCAATGATAATTTGGTCAAGGACGAAATAAAGAAAGAAATTAAATACTTTCTAGAGTTTAATGAAAATGAAGCCACAACATACCCAAACTTATGGGACACAATGAAAGCAGTTCTAAGAGGAAAACCAATAGCTTTAAGTGCCTCCAAAAAGAAACTGGAGAGAGCATACACCAGCAATTTGACAGCACATCTGAAAGCTCTAGAACAAAAAGAAGCAAATTCACACAAGAGGAGTCGAAGGCAGGAAATTATCAAACTAAGGGCTGAAATCAACCAAATGGAAACAAAAAGAACTATACAAAGAATCAACCAAACCAGGAGCTGGTT
>NW_022196894.1:34579091-34580170 GCF_008632895.1 Mastomys coucha | reverse complement strand
AGGACACAGAGACAGTATCCTAATTAACAAGATCAGAAATGAAAAGGGAGACATAACAACAGACACTGCGGAAATCCAAAAAAAAATCATGAGATCCTACTACAAAAGCCTATACTCAACAAAACTGGAAAATCTGGATGAAATTGACAATTTTCTAGATAGATACCAGCTACCAAAGTTAAATCAAGATCAGATAAGTGATCTAAACAGTTCCATATCTGCTAATGAAATAGAAACAGTCATTAATAGTCTCCCAACCAAAAAAAGCCCAGGACCAGATCGGTTTAGTGCAGAGTTTTATCAGACCTTCAAAGAAGACCTAATACCAATACTCCTCAAACTATTCCACAAAATAGAAACAGAAGGTGCTCTACTCAATTCGTTCTATGAAGCCACAATTACTCTTATACTTAAACCACACTAAGACCTAACAAAGAAAGAAAACTTCAGACCAATTTCCCTTATGAATATTGAAGCAAAAATACTTGATAAAATTCTTGCAAACCAAATCCAAGAACACATCAAAACGATCATCCAACATGATCAAGTAGGCTTCATCCCAGGGATGCAGGGATGGCTCAATATACAGAAATCCATCAACGTAATTCACTACATAAACAAACTCAAAGAAAAAAACCATATGATCATCTCACTAGATGCTGAGAAAGCATTTGACAAAATCCAACATCCCTTCATGATAATAGTCTTGGAAAGATCAGGAATTCAAGACCCATACTTAAACACAGTAAAAGCAATATACAGCAAACCAGTAGCCAACATCAAATTAAATGTAGAGAAACTTGAAGCAATCCCACTAAAATCAGGGACTAGGCAAGGCTGCCCACTCTCTCCCTACCTATTCAATATTGTACTTGAAGTCCTAGCCAGAGCAATTGGAAAACAAAAGGAGATCAAAGGGATATGAATTAGAAAGGAAGAAGTCAAATTATCATTATTTGCTGATGCTATGATAGTATACTTAAATAACCCCAAAAATTCCACCAGAGAGCCCCTAAATCTGATAAACAACTTCAGCAAAGTAGCTGGATATAAAATTAACTCAAGCAAATCAATGGCCT
>NW_022196894.1:34555836-34578151 GCF_008632895.1 Mastomys coucha | reverse complement strand
TACATCTGATAGAGGGCTAATATCCAATATATACAAAGAACTCAAGAAGTTAGACTCCAGGGAACCAACTAACCCTATTAAAAATGGGGTACAGAGCTAAACAAAGAATTCTCACCTGATGAATACCGAGTGGCTGAGAAGCACCTAAAGAAATGTTCAACATCCTTAGTCATCAGGGAAATGCAAATTAAAACAACCCTGAGATTCCACTTCACACCAGTCAGAATGGTGAGGATAAAAAACTAAGGTGATAGCAGATGCTGGCGAGGTTGTAGAGAAAGAGGAACACTCCTTCATTGCTGGTGGGATTGCAAGCTGGTGCAACCACTCTGGAAATCAGTTTGGCAGTTCCTCCGGAAATTGGACATAGTACTACCAGAAGATCCAGCTATACCAGTCTTGGGCATATACCCAGAAGATACTCCAACATGTAATAAGGACACATGCTCCACTATGTTCATAGCATCCCTATTTATAATAGCCAGAAACTGGAAACAACCCAGATGTTACTCTACTGAGGAATGGATACAGAAAATGTGGTACATCTACACAATGGAGTACTACTCACCTATTAAAAACAATGAATTTATGAAATTCTTGGGGAAATGGATGGATCTGGAGAATATCATCCTGAGTGAGGTGACTGAATCACAAAAGAACACAAATGGTATGCATTCTCTGATAAGTGGATATTAACCCAGAAGATTGGAATACACAAAGTACAATCCACAAATCACAAGAAACTCAAGAAAAAGGAAGACCAAAGTGTGGATACTTCTATCCTTCTTAAAAGGAGGAACAAAATACCCATGGAAGGAGTTGCAGAGACAAACTATGGAGCAGATACTGAAGGAAGGACAATCCACAAACTGCTCCACCTGAGAATCCTTCCCATATTCAGTCATCAAATCCAGACATTATTGTGGATTCAGGCAAGTGCTGGCTGACAGAAGCCTGATATAACTATCCCCTAAGAGGCTCTGACAGTACCCAACTAATACAGAAGTAGAGGCTCACAGCCATCCATTGAACTGAGTACAGGGTCCCCAATGAAGGAGCTAGAGAAAGGACCTAAGGAGCTGAAGGGCTTGCAGCCCCTTACGATGAACAATATGCACTACCTAGTATCCTCAGAGTTCCCAGGGACTAAACCACCAACCAAAGAGTACACATGGTGGGACTAACGGCTCCAGCAGCATATATATATAGTAGAGGATGGCCAAGTTGGTCATCAATGGGAGGAGAGGCCCTTGGCCCTGTGAAGGTTCTATGCCCCAGTATAGGGGAATGCCAGGGCCAGTAAGCAGGAGAGGGTGGGGTGCTGAGCAGGGGGAGGGGGATGGGAACAGGGGGTTGTTTTTGTTTTTGTTTTTGTTTATTTTATTTTATTTTGGAGGGGAAGGGAACCTGGGAAATGAGATATTGTATGACATGTAAATAAAGAAAACATCTAGTAAAAAAAAATTAAAAAAAAAAAAGAGCAAACTACAGCCACCAAAGAGAAAGCAAACCTTTGCTTCTTAGCTCACTGATGGAATTCATCCATCATTCATGCTTAGCTTTGCCCCGGTTCTGCCTGCTGTGACTGTCCTGTGTTCTAAGGTGTCTTGCAGTGAGGATTTATCTCATCACACATGGGGTTACACCCATGACTGTCGTTTCTGCGGGAAGGCCCCTGAGACGAGGTAGGAAGCTCCTTAGACTCATGTTGAGTCTTCCTCTATTTCCTCCTCTTCACAGAGTTTATATAACCTCAGCTACCCTGCAGCGGCTGTGGCAGCCCCTACTTGGAACACCTACTTGGAACACACAGACACAGGTCAAAGGCTTAACACTGTGCAAGTGACAGCTACGTCTGAGCTCTGGGACTGCTCTGACCTGGCCTGTGAAGTGGTGATGACATATGCCTTTGGTGACTGTGGTGAGGAGTCAGTGGGGAAGTGGAGACAAAGGGCATACATAGAAAAGACATGCAATAAGTTATTTCTCTTTTTCTGTAAACACCAGGCAGTCTTTGAGCACAGGCCTGAAGCCAGATTCAGACCACTGACCTTGACATCATAGATTAAATTGGGTGTCTATCAGCATGAGTAAGCGTCATGCTTTCCTTTCAAACTTTCTTTCTCCACATGGACCAAGATGACAAGAGTGGTTGTCTCTGGGGACTTGGCTTAGACTACTTTTCTTTTTTCAATTTCTCAGATGTTCTACCACATGATATTTTACATCATCTGGAAAAGGAAATGTTACTTAAAACAAACACACTAAAAGAAAACTTCAGTTACACAGTTGATTTGACTCCCATCTAGTCACTAGGGAAAGAACTTTATAGAACACTCTTTCAGTTCTTTTGCTTTTATCATCTATTCTGCAGCTTTAAATTTTAGGGTGTATCGTCTTATTATATGTTTATTCTTACACGTGTGTGTGTGTGTGTGTGTGTGTGTGTGCACGCGCACGTACGTGTGTGTGTGTGTGTGTGTGTGTGTGTGTGTGTGTTCTCTTTTTCTACAATGTGGGTTTCAGGGATGGTTGCCAGGCTTAATAGCAAGTACTTAACCCATTAAGCCATTTTGCTGCTCCAAAGTTTCTTTTAAAGGATAAAATTTCAGTTCAAAGAAAGCTCATACTAAGAGCCAGATCTTCTGTTCCTTCTCCTCTTCTCTACCACTTGATTCCCAGCACTTGAGAATGTCTAAGAAATATACATTATTGTGCCCTACTCCCCAAGACCCATTGGCTGTGAAGCTGGGGAGGGGTAGTAGTTAATTTTGTCCAAGTCCTACACATGATTCCAGCCTGAGCTTCAGTTTGAGAACTAATGCTTCCGTACCTTTCCTATTGCCTTGTTCTTTTCATCCTATCACTAAGTAGTGTTGTGGAATTATAACAGAATAAGATACATATTCTGTCTCTGCCCCTGATTTCTGAAATACAACTTCTAAAATCCCTGGGCCCCCAAGAATGATGAGTATCTTCTATGAACTAATTAGATGACTGGTGGTTGGGGGTCTCTAGAAAGGTTTGGGATGGGGACAGGTTGCCCAAAAAACCAAGGCATGGTTAGAATGCTGGAATTTTCTGTTCCACTTAAGACCTAGGAGAGAAGAGTTGAGTTGCTCAAATACACAAAAAGGAAAGCTTTCATTTAAAACAGATGATCCAACTCTGTCTGTTTACTAAAAAAAAAAAAAAAAAAGAACTTTATAGGTAGAAACCCTGTTCCTGACCACCTTCCTTGTGAGTTTAGAGCATTCTTGAGCATCGTTTACAGGTACAGCTCAAGTCTTCCAAGTCTGTAAAGGAAGAAGGCATAAAGGAGATCCCAAAAGAGCTAGGAACTCACCTGAGATACTTGGGATAAAGGGCATGTGTACCATCAGGACCAACCCAAGGCCACTCTGTTCTCTCACCTTCCTCGGGGCAGCAACAGCGGGTAGGACAGCAGGGGCAGCGGACGTAACAGCAGCAATACTGTGGACAACACTGGCACCAGCACACACCAATTAGCAGCAAGAGAAGGAGGGCTCCAAGGATGATGAAAATCACTGTCAGCCAATCTGTGGTTGAGAGAAGCCAAAAGGGGAGGAACTAAACCACAGAGGGATGTCTCTACTCCCAGCACCCTAGACCCCTGGTTCTCAGCCTTCCTAAGCCACAACCCTGTTAATACAGTTTCTCCTAGTGTGCTGATCCCCAACCATAAGATTATTTTCATTGCTCCTTCATAACTGTATTTTACTACTGTTATAAATCGTAATGCAAATATCTGTGTTCTCCAAAGGTCTTAGGTGATCCCTGTGAAGGAGTTGCTCAATTCAGGTGGAGAACCAGTATCTTAGACACTAGTAAATAACAACCATTGACCTAGATGTTAAATTCAAGTGACATAATGGCTAAAAAAAAAAAAAAAAAAAAAAAAAAAAAAGTTTAGCTCTAGTAAGAGGCCGCCAGAGGCTCCCAGTCGAATGACAGTGAAACAGATTTGTTTGTTTCTGGCTTTGCTGCTATTGGTGGGTACTTTTGCAGGAAAGCTGCAGCAGCACTTACGCAGAACAATGAGCTTCACCTCCTTATCTGGGTCTCCTGATGTGTCTCCTGGAGCCTCGATAGTGCAATAGTATACTCCATGATCCCACCACATCACTTCATTAATCACGAGATCTGCTCCTGTGTAGGACAGAAGGGAAAAGTGTCAGTTACTGGGGCATGGTATCTTCAAGACCTCAGAGCTCTGCTTCTTAAGAAGGCCTGTGGTAGATGAGAAAGGGGTCCAAGATCCTTCCTCACACCTTCCCTTGTTCCAAAAGATGGAGATGATGAAAGAACTTCCCACTGAACCCCGCTATAGTTGATAAGGATGTGAATACATGGTCTCCTTTAATCCTCACCATATATCCCTATATGTGGGTGAGGTAGAGATTCCCAGTTGTCTCCCACTGATGTTGTTCCTTTCTCCCGGGATCATAGAATCCTTGGCTGTACATACAACTGCTATAGTTTAAGTAAATAAATGCTTATTCCCTTTCAAACTCATTTTAAAATAAAATTGTGATTTTATCAATATTAAGGGATTAGGACTTTTATGGACTGTGTTCTGGAAGTTAAGTCTCTGAGAGAGAGAGAGAGAGAGAGAGAGAGAGAGAGAGAGAGAGAGAGATTTAAAATTGTAAGTATAGCTAAGAGTGGTGGTTCACACCTTTAATCCCAGTACTTGGGAGGCAGAGACAGGTGAATCTCTGTGAGTTTCTCACCAGCCTGGTCTACCCATGTGCATAACAAGTTCCAGGACAGCCAGAGCTACATAGTAAGACCTTATCTTAATAAAAACAAGCACAAACAAACAAATAAACAAAGAAACAAACAGAAAATGATAGGTGGTCCCCTCTTGCACTCTCTTCTATTGCTATGTGATGGTGTAGCCATAAGACCCTTACAAGACTTCTAGAAACATAAGCTAGTACATTTCAACTGATTATAATTACCTGGTCTCAGGAGTTCTATTATAACAGAGCATAAAATAGACTAAGACAGAAACTACTTAGAATAAAGTCAGTATTTCCCATCCTCTCTTCCACATGACTCAGCAGGAACTATCCTAAAAATGGCATGTGAACACCCTTCCCTTTCTTCATCTCTTTCACTTTGTTCCCTGGGTCCTACAGATTGGGTCCACGTTGAATATGTGTTTCATGTGTAGGACACTCAGTCCTCAGTGTGGTCTCTGAAGGAACTCTAGCCAGCTCACAAGTATGACACTGACAGGCCTTGCCCTTCTCCCCCATTCCCTCTGACTCACTAAAAAACATTAGCTTGCATTCTTAAAGCTAGCCACCAAGGTCCATTCCCTTATTTGGTCACTTCCTTATCCTGAGGCTGACTACCTAGGTCCAGCTATCAAAGTATTGAAGTATTGAATTCCAGCAATCAAAAGCCCCCTTAGGGATGGAGAGATGACTGCAGTTTGCACTGACTGCTCTTCCAGAAGACTGGAGTTCAATTCCCAGCAACCACATGGTGGTTTACAACCCTCTGTAATGGGATTTGATGTCCTCTTCTGATGCCCAAAGACAGCTATAATGTACTCATATACATAAAATAAATAAATCTTTTTTTTAAAAAAAAACCCTTTGGCTCACCTAATCAATATGTCCAATTTCCCAGTTTACCTTTATAAATGGCCATTCGCCTATGGGTCAAGTCTGTCTCCTCTATATCCAGAGACAGTCCTTTGTCCCTGGGAGACAAATACCCTTCCCCTTCTCCTTTACCCCTTTTCTCCCCTCTCCTTTGTTCCCTTCCCTGTCTCCCTCTTCTTCTCATCTCCTGTCTTTGTCCCTCATCCCTGTCCTTTGTCCTTCTGGGGCAAATCCATCTCCTTTGTGCTGAGAACTTGGTCTTGGGGTGTCTTGAGCTGATTCCATGGTTCCCTTTGGGCCTTGTTGGAATGTAGTGGAATCTTTAAGGGATGGAAACTAGAACAGTAATTAGGTCACTTGGTGGTGCTACTCTGAGCAGAGATTAAAGTCATTCTTACAGCACACACACACACACACACACACAGCCCCCAATAACTTCACAATAGAATGGGTTGTAACAGAAGAACAAGAATGATCCTTTGTGCGCATTGGTCTCCTGTAATCCTCAGGTGAGCTCTGCTTCTTGTAAGCACTTCTATGGTGATGTTCTCTCATGGTGGTGACCTAGCCTGAGCCTCATGAGACCAACTCAATGGCACCACCTACTCTTAGACTTTCAGCAACCAAAGTGATGAGATAGATAAGTCTCTTTTCTTTGCAAATTTCTTTTCTAAATAAACCTCTTTTCTTTGCAATTGCTCACAGACATTTCATTTTAGAAGAAAAAAAAAAAACAAAACATCTAGAAAGAAGATGACAATCTGAGTGAGCTGAAATGAACTTGGCCCCTGAGGATTTAATGGAATGCAGTCATCAAGCTAGGTCTGGAGTGTATGTTTCCGATTTACACACGGGATCAAAACAAATCACTAATATTTCTGGTTTCTGCTTAATTGCCATCAAGTGTAATAGCCATTGAGAAGAGTGTATGATTACTTAGCTATATTTCAGATAAGGAAAATGAAGACAGAGAGGCTAAGGGAGTGCACCAACAATATGCAGACAGTGCTCAGCACAGGTGGAGTCACTCCCATGACCATGCCATAGATTGATGCTCTTCAACACTGAGCCCTGCTATCTTCTTCAGAATGGCTGGAAAACTCCACAGCCTGGACCCCTTGCCATGCCAAGATGCACAAGTCACTCTGGTATTCTAAGGGACAGCTTTGAACTTGAATGAGCACAGGAAATCTGCCCAGGATTTTCAGAGTGTTACCCAGGAAAAGAATCAACATTCCCATAAGAACCTGCTACCTGATTAAGATTAACCAACATTTAACTTATACTTTCAATGTAAGCAAATTTGACCAATGTTCACTAAAGCCCAATGGCTCGAATTGTTAAGTTACACTCCATGGGAGATTTGAAAAGGAGCCAGCCCCTCTCCTGGCAGGTTTAAAAGCCAGTCAGATCCCCAAAGAGATAGCTTGCCAGCTTATCTCAAAAAGTAGAGATCAGGCCTCAGCATCATGGATTTGCTCTTGCACAGTTGGTAGTCATATCTGCAACTCGTTATTGTCTGTTTGTCAAGAAATATCTGCAGAGGAACTGAAACAAAAACGTGAGGTCACGCAAGACTGGGGCAGAGCTTGACTTCTGTTTCCTTCTCCTTTACGTCAGTCCTGAGACGCTCTTCTCCCCATGACTGTCTAAACCCACCACTTTTTCCATGAACAAGCTTCACCCTCCACCAGGTACTCTGTTGACAGTGCTCAGTGAGCACTGCCAATCTGATCCAACAATCCCTGGCGTCATGGAGAGTTTCTGAGAAATGTCAGCATAGCAAGGCTCTTCAGAAACGTTAGGAATTTAGACGACCCGTGACTTTATCTGGCAGGATCCTCTTAAACGGTAGAAACTCAGACACAAAAGTGTCAGAAAAGTAAGGATTCTGGGAAATAAGGATGAGCCTGGAAGTAGAAATAAAGCCCAAGGAAAACTACTACTTTCTCTCAGGAGAGAGAGAACAAGATTGGATGTGACCCAAAAGTGGTCGGGAGGAGGGGTAGTGAGAGGCGCCACTCACCACCAACAAGGTATAAGCACAAAAGGGCAGAGACATCCTCCAGATCGTCCATGGAGAGTTCTCATCCTTCAGAAACTCTAAAGGAGTCTGGCTAATTAAAGACGTGAGCCCAGGGGTTAGATCAGAGCCAATTCTGAGGAAGCCACCAACATCTTTAAGGATGCACAGGGACACTAAGAGAAATTCAGATGGTCCCTAGGTGAAAAGTTCAAGGGCTGCCTTGTAGAAACCAGAGGATGAGTGTGAAAAGATCATATTTAAGTGTTACAAAATTAGAAGCAATGGTTAAGTTGACCCTTTAAATGGTTGTATAATATTCACTAATTCCCTATACTGTTTGGGTACCTCAAGTAGCCTACTGTGTGTGTTCTCCCTTATAATCAGCAAATATTTTTTAATATTTATTTTTATTATTTTTATTTGAGTGAGTGTGTGTGTGTGTGTGTGTGTGTGTTGTACAAATGGATTAACAGGAAGATGTGTTTATGCATGTGAGTACAGTGTTGCAGAGGCTAGAAGAGAGCAGTGGACCCCATGGAACTGGAGTTATAGGTGGTTGTGAGCTGCCTAAAGTGGGTGCTGGGGACCGAGTTTGTGTTCTCCGGTTAACAAGATGAATTCTGTCAGCCACTGAGTCAACTCTCTAGCCCTACAAATATTTTTCCTTTTAAATTTTTGATTTTGTGTTTGTTTATTCCTATAATGTGTGTGTGTGTGTGTGTGTGTGTGTGTGTACTGCTACATGTCTGTGTATCATTTGCATACCTGGTGCCCAATAAGTAAGATCCCCTGGAAGCAGAGCTACAGACTGTTGTGAGCCACCAGATAAGTGATGGGAATTGAACCTGGATCCTCTGGAAGAATAGCTAGTGCTCTTAACTGCTGAGCCATCTCTCCATCCCGAGTGTTTTTAATTGCTGAGCCATCTCTCCATCCCCATATCTCTCCATCCCCATATCACTCCATCCCCACAAATACTTTTTGCAGCAGATAAAGCTCACTGCAATAGTCTCTGAGTTCTGTCTCTATAACTTCATAGGAATCCAGGGTGGCAGGCTAGAGTGAGGGGCACCAGCCCATCCTGTGTATAGAAAAACATCCCGACTAGATAATGTAGTATCATTCCACGTTGACTGCCCGATAAGTGATTTTCATACATTATGTCACAATTTTCTGTGAGACGGGCTCTATAACCAGTCTCTCTTAAGAGAACCAGAGGCAAAACAACCCAAAACCTGAAGGTACTTGCCCAATTTCATATTCCCTGTAAGTGCAGAAGAGTCACCACACCTGAATCCAGCTGTGGGGGCTACTTCCTGTGTCAGGTACAAAGAAAGGACCTGCTTTAGACCCAGCTCCCAGACCACGCCTGCACTTCATATTTACTTCAGTATGGGGAGGGCCCCGTCCTATCTCTCTCTCTCTCTCTCTCTCTCTCTCTCTCTCTCTCTCTCTCTCTCTCTCTCTCTCTCAAATGGCCGACCCGCTGCTGGTAACTCAGCTTGAGAGTGGAAGCACTTCGACTCTGACCCAGGCTTGTGCCGAAGCCAGTGCTTTTGCTCTACCCAGGGATGCAGTGGTGTCAAAGAAGCCACTTGCCCTCCAGCTCCCATTTCCATTGATATAGGCATGAAGAGTGGCAGAGGGAACCACAGGGACCTGGTGTGGGGGGGAGGCTGCGGGGGAGTTGAGAACATTTTCTAAAATTGGGCCAAAGGAGCCAGATCTGTATCTTAGCCTGAATCTCAAGGAACAAAGGAACCAGTGACACCCTGACCTTTAACCAAGGCTGCAGAACATCCTCTCATCCACAGACCAAGTTCCAGGGAAGTGGCTTTAGATGGTGGAACACATTCTAAGAATCTGGCACTTGCTTTAAACAACACAGTGACCAATTCAGTTGTCGAGCCCCAGAAGATCAGGGGAATCCCTTGCTGACTCAGCCTGCCCTGCCAGCGTCTACATCCTCCTAGAACCCTAGTTCCCCTGCCTCCTCCTCCACTGTACTCACGGTTCTGGATGGTGATCTTGCGCTGCCTGTAATCCACCCCCAGCACAGGCTCACTCTGCCCGCGCCGCTGGGCCACGATGCGAACTTCCCTCTGATTGTCACTACAGTCATTGGAGGGGTCCTGGCCCAAGGACAAAGCAGCCTGGTATGCTGAAAAGAGAGCACCAAGTCACTCAGAACATTCAGATTCTGTGGGCCAGGAGTAGGCTCTGAGTGGGCAGGAGTAGGCTCTGAGCTAGCAAGTCCCGGATGACGCTGGGAAGGCCACTCTTACCAATAAGACTCCAAGCCCCTTGACTGCCTGGTTGCCAAAGCCTATCTGCATTATTTACAAAATGGCCACCCCCAGCTTCTGTTCCGATGGGGATTCACTTGCCCAACCTTCACAACAGAGAGCTCAAAGCTGTTAAATCTACCAGGTAACCAATACTTCCCGCTTGCTCCTTTAACCCAAGTGTTTTTTAAGTGTAACCCAGAAGAATCAATGCCTCAATTTGGAAAGATTCAATTTGGTGCCGACATCAGACAAAGTGGGGAGGCTCACTGAGATTCTCTGGGGTCCTGTCCAGTCCTACTGTAAAGCTTGAGCTGCAGGAGCCACAGCCATGCCTTCCTTCCTTTGCTTCATCTGAGAACGCCCACTTCCTTCCCCCAAGCAGGCTGCATTCTTGTTTGTACCCTCAAACTCTCTACAGGTCTAATCACCCCAGGCTGACTGTGGGGCTTCAGGTTCCTCAAACGCCAGAAAGAGGCTAGAAATGAACATCTGGGAAGAAGAGCGCAGCGACAAGAGCTGGGGCAGCCCTTACTGAGAAGCAGGACTTGGCTAAAGTTAAGGGAGGAGTTGTATGTCACTGTTGTCCGAGATGTCCACAGGCTGTCTGGAGGCAGAGAGCTCTCCACTCACTACCCAAAGTGTGACAGAGAGCTGGGGTCTTCCAAACAATGGGCCCTTGCCTTGAGGACCCACATGGCTCACAGCTGGTCTATATGAGGAATGTATAGGAGGGACACATGCTAGGTCTTTTATGTCTGAGCTGCCTGAAATAGTTTTAGGACAACATGGGGTAAACAAACTAACATTTGCCCTTCAACCACTTGTTGTGCAACCTGGGTTCAGTTTATCTGAAAAATAAAAGGGCAGCAGCCCAGCAGGTTCTCATGATGACAATTAGTGATCTGTAATGACCCCCTAGGTCCCGATGGTAGCCCGCAGGTGCCTAGGACCATGAGCAAAACAAGAATGTGGTTACTCACAGGCAGAGAAGTAGTCAAAGATGGGGTCCTTGCAGAAGGACTTGAAGCGCCATGTCACGACCACGTCCTGGAGCTGGGCAGAGGTGGTGTAGTCACATTTGAGGGTAACGGAGGCAAACAGAGTAACATAGCGTTCAGTGTGCTGGACTGTGACCAGCAAGGACAGACACCCTGAAGGCAAGAGCAGGAGACAATGCTAAAGGTGACCTACTTTTGTTCCTGAGTAATAAAAAGCCATGCAAATGAACAAAAGCTGCACAATCCTCCTGACCACCACTGGCTAGGAGCTCAAAGTCTCAGGCTCTTGCTGAGGAGCATACAGAAGGCAAGGACCCTAAGCACCTGGGAGTGTGGGGGGAGGGGAAGGAGAAAGAGTAAGGAAAATGTCCCAGAATTCAGTCCCTTAACACACCCAACACCAGTCCAACAATAACAACCACACACCCATAGCAATAAACGAACTGTATCTAAATAAGGCCACAGTAGAAGTCCAGTAGTGATCCAGTTGGAACCAGTTTCCCCCTGTCCCTTCTCTTCCAAAAGTGGTTTCCCGTTTGTGGCCATGCTCAGGTGCATAGCCATTTCATCCCAGCATTACAGCTGAGTGGGTCTACATAGTGAGACCTGTCTTAGGAAAAGAAGGGAGGGAGGGAGGGAGAGAAGGAGAGAGGAAAGGAGGGAGGGGAAGGAAAAAAAAGAAGAAAAGAGAAAAAATGGTTTCCCGTTTTTTCTAAAAGTCAGACTATCATCTGACTCAATGGTTTCCATTCTGTGGGTCATGGCACGGAATACACTAATATTTATTTATATTTCAATTCATAACAGTAGCCAAATTACAGTTTGACTAGAGCTAGGTGACACACAGGCAGCAGCTGGAATGGTGGAGTGGTAAGAAGCCATCCACTGTCAGCATCTTGGAATGATTCAAGTTTACATTAGAAGAAGGTCTTCCTTGGAAGGCGGGGGTGGGGGCTAGTGTAGAGCAATGGTACTCTAGGCTGAGTTACATCACTGTAAGGACTGGAATAGTCCAGAGGGTTTCCAATTCAGCAGGACTTAGGTGAGGCCCAAGAAATTACATTTCAAACAGATTTCCATGAGAAAAATAAGAAAAGCTACGTCCAGGAGATAGTAGAAGCTGTTGTGCCTGGGGAACTTTGAGAACAGTTGGAATAGGCTACTTGTGAAAGGTTAACTCTCCAGGCTCTAGATTCAGACACAAATCACGCTTTGTTATCCACTTGGACACTAGATGGACTTCTTGCTTAGTTCCTCTTTCCTCACCTACTGCGTGGGGATCCTGATAGCATCCTGCATCTGAAAACCCCCAAATCTGAGATGCTCTCAAAGCCTAACTTTGCTTTTACTTTTTTGCATGTACTTGTGTGGTGTGAATATCTCTGGACTCCATGGAGAGGCCAGAGGATGGGTGTCTTGTCTATTCCTCTCCACCGGATCACCTTATTCCCTTGAGACAGAGTCTCTCACTGTCCCTGCACATTGCCATTTCCTGGCACTCAACAAACCCCAGCAAATGTCTCCACCCTCCCCAGTGCTGGGGCTACAAGTGCATGGTCACACCTAGTTTTTACATGGATGCTGGAAATCTGAACCCAGGTCTTCATGCTTGTACAATCAGCTCTCTTACCCATTGAACCAGCTGCCCAGCACCCCTAAAATTTTCTGAGTGCCAACGTGACACCCAAAGCATTTTCTTTAATTTTAGAACCTCTCAGAGTTCATATTTTCAGATTAAGGATATTTAGCCAATAAAGACTATACAAATGTTCCCAAATTTGAAATCCACAATCTGAAACTCTTCTCATCCCGGGCACTTTAGATAAGAGATACTCAACTGGCACAAACTTTACCATGTCCTTGCAGAAGGTCAGTCAGAGACTCCACTGCTCATGGTGCCTTCTTGCTCTCTCTAGCAGAGCTCTTCTCCAGTAGAGCCTTCCTTTCTGACTGAGCCATCCCTTTAGAGGATAGCTAACTGGGCCTATCTTAATTAACATCATCATCATCATCATCATCACCATCCTCCTCATCATCATCACCACCACCACCACTACCACCACCATCAGGGGAGGCAAGTGTGGGATCAGATGATTACTCTGTGGGTTCCTGAGATTGAATTCAGCTTCATCAGGCTTGCATTGTTAACCTGCAAGCCTGTGTTCATCCAGTCATCCCCTCAGGCTCCTGGATGGGCCTTTTCTCCCTTCTTAAGTACATCACTATTTTACTCACTTCTACATTGTATACTAGTTTGTACCATGTAATGACATCTTACCTATAGTCAGTAGTATGTGTATTATCATGTTTAGAAAACTGAGATATTTTATCATGGTAGCAAACGATGTACAAACTTCTGAGATGCAGCTTACTGCCATGTGCAGCAGACACAATGTCTGCTTAGAAACTGCAGTTTATGAAGGAGAGGCTGCTGGGAGTTAGCTCTATAACCTCACTTTCCACAAAAGACTCAAAGGTCAGATTCTGGACCTCACAGTTGGGCTTTCAGGTGAGCGGAACACCTCTGACCCTGGAAGAACCTAAGACTCTCACTGAGTAGCATGATTCTGCATTGAATGCTTCATCTTTGGCCAAGGATGAGCTCCAGCCTAGCTAATGATGGGCACATTTCTCACATCTCTGAGGAGACCGCAGAGCACTGCTCAGGGCAGACTCTGGCACTCAGAAATGACCTGGCCAGCCTGTGCTACCACCCTTTGACATTAGTGGTGAAAGCTGTGTATGAAGACTGTGCAGAAGCAAGAAATATAAAGAAGCCAAACCTAAAGGCTCAGGTAGGTTTTTAGACCACATATCAAAAGCAGGGAGAGAGTGGGATGGGGTGGGACTGCTGCTTCAGGAAGGAAGAAAATGAAGGGGGCAAGCGTCTTTTCTGGAAGGTTTGCTGTTTAGGGAACCTGGAGGGAACAAATCTGGTTGCAGCCTACGGGAGGAAGAAAATCAGGCAGGGCAGGTGTCGAGTGGGTGATGGGTGGATGGGGTAGAGTCAGGACACATACATCATCCGGTTCAAGGATAACTACTGATGGCATCCCAGAAGATCATGGGGAAGGGGTGGGGTGCACTTAGCTGTATTACTCAACTGTGAATATTAAAAAGAACATTTTCAGAATAAACCTTCAAGAGTTTGGTAGGAAAGAACCTTGGCTTTGCCAGCAGCAGGATTCTGAGAACTCAGGCCCGGCAGAAAGGAACTGCTAGGGCCTTACACAGAAGACAACACAATGCTATTCTTACATTTACATAAAATGATCCCTGCTCCACCTTCCTCACAGCTGTGGCTTGAATGATCTAAAAACAAAAAACAAAAAACAAAAAACAAACAAACAAACAAAAAAACCACTTGGCTTTTCATAGCACCTTCTGGTGTTTTCTTTCACACAAAAAATGTGATCCTGGAAGGAGCACATGGACAACATGTGGACCTGTGGCTTGCCCACCACCACTCTCAGAGGCCACAGGATCAGGATTCTCTCCCGTGCAGCGTTCTTGATGGCTATCCTATGGTTAGAAGAAGAGGCGCTGGCAATCCCTAACTTCTCTATTTGGCTGAAGGGTAATTTGATAGGTGCAGCTTACTCAAGTTCCAGTTAGCTTTTGTGCAGAGATGGAGCCCTTGAGAGAAGAGAATGTGTGTTTGCTGAGGGTCAGGAAAGGGAATTTGGTCAGTTGCAGCCAGAAGGTGCTCTGAGGGGGGAGGAGGGGACTTTGAAGACTGCTGACTCTAAACCCCTGGAGGGAGAAGAATGGGATCTCAGGTGATGGCCTTGATTACCAAATGCACACCCAGCTCCTCTTACATGAATGCCCTTATTAATGGCAAGCCATAGCTAGTGTGACCGAGTCACCTTTACCAACGTCAGTGATTGCTTTGTTGCCTGGGGACTGAGCCTCTCTGTCACTTCATCCCTTGCCACGCTCAAGGCTTAAAACATCTCAGATCCTCACAGGTTCTGAGCATTAACCTCATTTGTGCTTCTCCCCAGAGATCTGCCAACCCCACAGTACCCCAGTTGGACCACAGGCCTTCACCTCTGCTCTGCCACACACAGCCACAGATGGTACGGAAGTTCAGGGAGAGGAGATACCAGAGCACCCTTGTACCTGTCTGTGCTTGATCCTCAGAATCTGCTAGGCACCCAGTGATGGATGGATGGTCTCTGTTTCTAGTGCTTGCTTTCATGATAGGGATTAGCTTTGGTCATTCATAGGGACAAAAGTTCAGAGTGTATAAACCAAGACCCACGTGCCTACTAGCACATATCTAATTAATAAGTATCATCAGTGTTGAAATAAAACTCAAAACTACCATGTCTCCTAAACAGGCAAACCTCCTCTTCCAAAGTGGGCATTGGGCACTAGAGCCCTACGAGCAAGCAGTAGGAGTTTCCAGGCTGGGCAAGAGAGAAAGGAAGTAGTAATTAGTTCATCTCTAAAGTAAGACTGCCCCATCTTCCTTTTTTCTTTAGCTTCTGACTTTTACTCTACACAACAAACCACACTGGACATCCACAGAGGTCAACACATGAGGTTTTTCAGGGTGAGACCTGAAGACCCAGCAGAATCTTGGTTGGAAAAGTTTAAACTCAAGTGAGAAATGCTCCGATTACGGGTGGGCTGGTTACCCATTTGTTCTTTCAAATTTAGCACCGAAACCTTTCAGAGCCTTTTGTTTGTTTTTGTTTTGTTTTGTTTTGTTTTCAGTCAGGGTTCCTCTGTGTTATAGCCATGACTGTCCTAGAACTTGCTTCGTAGACCAAAGCCTCAAATTTGCAGAGATTTACCTGCCTCTGCCTCCAGAGTGCTGGGATTAAAGGCGTACAGTACCACACCCAGCGGCTAAATTTTCAAATTCTTGATTTCCCTTCATCTTGGGACCCTCCCTAAGCCCAGTCTGTCACCTAATGCCCAACTGTCTCTGTCATTTTCTCTTAAAAATTTTAAAGCCTGGGGCCTCATTGCCTTCATTCCAAACCTAACACGCCCTCTCCCCATTCTAGAGATCTGATGCGTTATTTTTAAGCTATGGGAAATCAAACAATGCCGTTATCTGTCTCAGAACAGAATGATAAACGTCCCCAGTAAGCAAAGAGCTCTGCACATTATAGACATCCAATGAGCATTAGCCATCAGCTGTATCCTTTGGATTTATTTCATCTGAATCAAGAGTTTAATGTCAACTAAGGCCAGAATGTTAAAGGATCTAGAAAGGATTACGCAAATGTAAGCTCTCATGATAGTGTCCGCCTTTGCAAAAGCAGGCAGTAGACTGAGTGCTTTACAGCTCCATACACCGGCAAACCCATTCATAGTTTGCCTTTTCTGTGAAAGAGGAAGGGAGCGGAGAGACCTGTCATTTAAGGGTAGAATGGAAACTTCAGATGAGGTATGAGAACACATGGGAAGGAGGGAAGGGAACGGGGGTTCTTTGTTTCCCGGCACCAGGTACTTTCCGAGACCATTTTGCTATGCCAAGTGGGGACTGCCATCTACCCTAAAGTACATGGAAAGCAGACCAATGAAGGCACGATATCTCACCAGCCAAATGCCGTATATTCCCAAGTGCAAGCAGAACATGCTGTATTTCTTAATTCAGTGTGGTACCAAATGGGAAAAGAGGTTACAGTTTCTAAATGATGCCATCTGTACAGAACAGAGATGCCATATTTTTCTTTGAGTCAAGTCTTTATGGTGGGGGTTGGGGGGCCCTAGATGGTATTTCCCCTTCCACCCCATATAAAGTTCTGCTTGAAGGACATAAGCTATTGTTTGTATGTACTTGGGATGTCCCAAAGTGCCTATGTGGTAAAGGTTGATTCCTGAGACGGTGGGAACTCTGAGGAGGGGAAGTAAAGGCTCTCCACCACTTGGCCATGCTGTCAAAGAGAACAGAGTAAAGGATGCTGGTCTTCCTCTCCTCTGAACCATCTTACTACCGTGAGACGAGTTACTTCGTTCCACCACAGTCGCACCTTAGTCCCCAACGCCACCATGAGCTGAAACCTCCATGACTGTGCCGGTACAAATCTTTTCCCTTCCCAAGCTGATTGTCTTTTGTTACAGCAATGCCAAATGGACCCCCACAAGGTGGTAAACAGGGACACAGAGCCTGGCTGGGGAGTATAAAGCCTGGTGCCCCACTGATGGGAGTCTGGTCGGCTGAGGGTTTGCAAATGCACAGTCACCTCAGCGCTTCACTCAGCAGGTTAACGAAAGCACAGCGGTTCAATCTTATCAGAGTTTACTATGTCGGAGCATGCAATCTCTGTAAAGTGTATTTGTGGTCAGTACTTGCTACATTCCCTTAGATAGCAGAGCAAATATGACAGAAGTTGAAAGGAAAGGGACCAGCAATGAGCAATGAATGGGAAGGGACAGGGAACACAGGGAGAGAAGTGTGGGTGAGGAAAGTGGGTGGAAGAGAAGTTAGGTCCACGCATGCAGAGCTGGGCTGGGAGAAGGGAACTAAGCACTAGGCTTCAGTTAGGACACCAAAGGAGACTGAGCATCCCCTGCACTGTCAAACTCAGTACCGGGTGCTTTATTACCATGCGTTATCGCCTTCTACCTCTGAAGAAAAACCAAAGACAATTAGAAGTTCTTTTTTATTTTTCTCAAGCTTATCAGTGGCAATGCTCAAAGGTCTGGCCTATATTTATGGCAAACAGCTAGTGAAGCACAAAGGTACATTCTAACGGAAACCTCCTAAAGTCCTAAGCTCTGCACTGTCCTTATTATACCAACTTAGTTTCCAGATACGTGTTCAAACACGGCTGAGATGTAACCTTTCAAGGTATATTCTCAGGGCTAGAAAGATGGATCTGTAGGTAAGAGCACTTGGCTGCTTGCCCAGAGTCTAGTTCCCAGCATCCACTTTGGGTGAGTCATAACACCTGTAACTGTAGCTCCAGGGGATATAATACCCTCTTCTGCCTTTCACTGGTACCCAGATACATGGGAGCATACATATACAGACACACAAATAAAAATTATTTTTTAAAGAAAAAAACATTCTCAAATTTAAAAGGCATTCATAAACTTTTTCTAACCATTTGCACAAAGAAATTCTTTTCCTCTTTTGTTTATTAATATAAAATAAACAAGAAGCTGCAAGCAACACAAAGAGTCAGAGTAAAAATGTCCCTCCCTGCTTGCCATTAATTTCACTGTGTGGAGGTGGCACCGTTGATAGTCTGGTGTGCATCCTTCTACATCTTTCCCTCACTACTTAATATGCACAATGATTAGCAACTTTGTCTTATCTTCAAATGGCTGACATACTGTATGTAAGTATCTACAGATCTATTTGTTTCCAGTGACTACATGAAAAATCACTCTGGGAAGTATAACTCACTGCAAATTTTCCTAACTATAGGAGTTTGGGTTGCTTTTGATTGTTTACTATTGGAAACAAGGATGCTGTGAACTGCTGGAATGAATACTTTAACATAATTATCTGTTTATCTGAACATATTTTTATTTTATAGTGTTTGCCCAGTCAGAGGGAATAAGCTTTTTATGTTGTAATAGCTACTTCAGAAATTAAAATTATAGTCCCATAAACAGTAAATGACAATATTGTGCTTTACCACAACCTTTCCAACAGGGGAAACTTGCAATCTTAAAATAATAATAACAGGGGGAAATTTTCTTAAAAGGTACCCACTCAGGTAACTTGAACTTGACATCCCATTGGCTTCTAGTGGGAAAGGACAAGACTTCTTTGAGGGGCAAACGCTTGGAGTTTCCCAAAGTCATCTGCCCAGGTTGGTGATTCATGCCCCCACACGCTAATCTCAGAGCATATGCAAATTTGGGCCCCACCAGAATGCACACATACATTTATTTTTGAGTGCTTTCTCGGAGCCAGACACTGTTCCAGAAGACAAGGTCTGTGCTCTTGGAACTCACCCTCTTGGTGGGGACTCGGTAATAAGCAATGAAACACACAGATGAAATATCTGCCATGAGCAAGTCTGGCAGGGTTTTCAGAAACCACCAGAGCTTGGAGGCCAACTCCTACCACTGTATACCAAGGGACTGACAGATCCATGTACCAAATGCTCCTGATGGCTCTTCTTGGGTGTTTCAGATTCTAAATCAAGATCCTCTGCATAAACATGGGACTCTTTCATGCTCCATTTAGTGGATGAGAAAGACCAAAACTCAGGGACCACCCTTAACATCTCTTTTTCCTTCATTATTCATATACAGCCTTGTCACATTGGGTTTACTTATCTCTGAAGTTCCCCTGGGATCTCTGTTCTTCTTCACAGCCATCTCAGTACATCTCAGTCATCACCTCCTGCCTGCATATGGCCTTAGCTTAGCTGTTACAGTAAACCTCTGTGGCTCCCACAATGTATGGATTCCCTAGTGCTGTTCACCTCCCAACTCAAACTCCTTAAGATCCTCCAATAGCTTTCCATTGCTCTTAACAACAACAACAACATATGCACACACACACACACACACACACACACACACACATATACATACATACATACATACATACATACATACATACATACATACAGGCACACATGCACACACGCCCCTTCCCACCATGACCCATGAAGCCATTCACACCCAGTCCTTCCCGGTCTTTGTCCTCACCAAGCTGCAGCTTTCTCTGCTCAGCCTCACTGGCACTTTTTTTTTCCTGCCTCATACTCACTGAGTTCCTATCTAATAATCTGGCATGTGCTATATTCCTTTGATTTCAGATGATCATTCCTCAATTCAAAACATGTCTTTGGGGAAGGACTCCTGGTTGGAAAAAAAAAAACAAACAAACAATCATTATGTGCTCTCCTGGTCCCTGAACACAGGCTTTATAGCCTTAGTCCCAGCTCTGTACCTGCATCAGTGTGTGTTCTCCTTAGGGCATACAAATCTTGGGAGACAGGACCACAACTGCTTTTGTTTGCCAGTACAAGAGCCTCATATAAAATGATGCATTATGTGTATGCTGGTTGAAAGGAAAGGACTTAACTTAATACAGGCTAAATTGCTTGGAACAAATGTTTCATGTTTTAAAAGTTTATTTTTTAAAAGAAAGTCAGAGTTAATCATTAGTAATATAGCCATACAAAAGACACAAAGAATGTCTGGTACTGGGGTATATATACAAAGCCAGACTCCTATCAGTGGAGAGAGAAGGCTGCCTGTTAGTGAGCCCTGACATTAGAGAGTCTTGAATTTCATGGAGTTTATAAGATACAGGAAGCTTCTTGAATGAAGGGTTAAAGTGAATGAGAAAAAGATAGGCATGGCAGGTTGCTTGTCACTCTGTGCATGAAGGATGGCTGACAGGAAAGAGACAGTGGTCACAGGCAACACCCAGAATAGAAGAAGAAAGAAGAAGAAGAAGAAGAAGAAGAAGAAGAAGAAGAAGAAGAAGAAGAAGAAGAAGAAGAAGAAGAAGAAGAAGAAGAAGAAGAAGAAGAGGAAGGAAGAAGCCAAGAGCCTGGAACTAAGCAACAGAGTCTGGTGATTAAAAATGAGAAACGAACAAAGTATTAAAACTGCTGCTTGCTTGACCCTGCCTTCCCCACCAACATTTGGAAACTGAAGAGACTACAAGTCGGGATGGGAATCTCTGTAATTCTGAAAATGCAAAATTACATTTTCCCCAAGGACTTCTGAACAAAATAAATTTTTATGCTGAAACAAATCCAAGTAGAATGTCCATTAATTACCCAACATTCCACCCCATTCCATTGCATTTGGGGCTAGAAGCTTAATTGGCATCTCTTCAGACACTGAGGGCTAGTCCTCTGCTCTAGTGTGCGTCAGGTTTCAGCTCCACCAAACCAACCTGCTCTACTGTGTGATGCCTCACTGTAACACACAGGGCTTCCCTGGATCCATATTCTCTATCTGTACTAACAGCTGGATGGGGAGTGAAGTAAAAGGAGGTAAAATGATTTCTCCTTGTGTGTAACAGGGCATGGGAGTTCTGGAAGAGATATCAGGAGCCCTCCAGGGCATGGGGAGGTTCCAAGCAGCCACTCTCCGAGCACACACAACCTTTTTCACCCTGAGAGGCTCCACGTTGCTATCCACCATATTGTGGATTTTGTAAGATTTCACTAGTTCTAAGTATGTTCCACCCCTCCACCCGGGCACCTATGGGAAATCACTGATGTTTTGTCTAAAGATCTTGTCCCCCGTGTGTCAGCTGTTGGCTTTCCCAAGTCAAAACAATATGGCTGGACAGCTGATGGTTCTGTAAAGTAATATAACTCTTTTACAAGTGAGGCATAGCAGCAGTTGCCTTTAATCCCTGGAGGCAGAGGCAGGTGTGTCTCTTTGAGGACAGCCTAGTTTACACAGAGAGTTCCAAGACATCCAGGGATATACAGAGAGATCTTGTCTCAACAAACAAACAAACAAAAACAAAACAAAATAAACAAACAAACAAAAACAACAAAAAAAATTTTACAAAGGCACACATGACAGGAACCCTTTTAGAATGAGAGGGAAACCTGACTCTAAAAGTAAACCTGACTTTAAAAATGAACTCAGAGAATGGATGAAAGCAAGAGAACCTATGAGCCAAGAATGCTGAACAGCTACCATGCTTATTTTAGTCTCACTTAATATTTAACTTTAAGGAACAAGAATCGAGATATCGCCAGGCGGTGGTGGCACACGCCTTTAATCCCAGCACTTGGGAGACAGAGGCAGGTGGATTTCTGAGTTTGAGGCCAGCCTGGTCTACAGAGTGAGTTCCAGGACAGCCAAGGCTACACAGAGAAACCCTGTCTCGAAGAAAAAAAAAAAAAAAGAATCGAGATATCATTTATGTGATTAAAAAAAAAATCTTCCCCCACAACACCCAGAGGAAGCTCCAATCCCAGGTGCTCTGACACACCCAGGACCAGAGGTGAGCAGGAACCAACATCTGTCCCAATACTGGGAGTAACTGGGACCAGTGGGACTAGGCACTTAGGAACTCTGCCAGCCTAGTAACTCAGGTTCCCGGTTCCTTCCTGGTCTGTTTGGGTTAGTGTTCTGAGCAGACCTTGGGCACAAGCTCTGCAGCCAGTCCCACAACACACAGAGAAAGCCACACTCCCAGGTGATCTAAAAAGCCCAGGATCCCAGGATCCCAGAACCACAGGATCCCAGAGGCAGCTTGACTCTGAGGAATTCTGACACAACCAGGATCACAGGAAGGACAGGCTCCAGTCAGATTTAGCAAAGGCAGGTAGCACTAGAGTTAACCAGATGGCTGGGGTGGTGGGGGGTGAGAGGGTGGGGGGTGGGAGCAAGCATAAGAAAATAAACAACACAAACCAAGGTCACTTGCCATCATTAGAACCCAATTCTCCCACC
>NW_022196894.1:34545308-34551112 GCF_008632895.1 Mastomys coucha | reverse complement strand
GGGTCCCTTGGGTGGGACCATGGAAGGTATCTGGGAAGACTTTGGAAACAGATTTTTTGATTTTCTTGGGTCATGTGGTTTCATGTGGGTCACATGGTATCACGGGCGAAAGTGCCTATGCTTGGACTTTTCTAGAGCAAAGAGACTTAGGGGATAGATCAAGATAGTTTTGAAGAACAAGCACTTGTGATTTAGCACAAATTCCACTGCTTTATCATTACTCATCTTAAAATGTTCTGACATCTACTCAGGGTTGATCGCATCATCTTCTGAGCCTGTAATAATGTTACACCTATATTATAATTCTCAGTGTGAATTCATTATCTTTATGGGCTTTATCTGCCTGAGGTATTAAGTTATAAGTACTTTGAGAACTGGTTGATTTTAATTTTTTTTTTTTTTAGTGCTTTGCACAAATTAATTCTTAAGTCTTTGTTGCACCAAGATATCTAAAGCCATTCCTTCTTAAGCTGGTATTTAGTAATTTATCAGTACTTTTAGTGTTTGTATGTATGTGGTACACGAGTGTGCATGTTATCTCTGTGTGTGATCATGTGTGTAGATATGTATGCATGTGTGTTCTTGTGTGTGTGTAGGCCTGAGGTTAACATCAGCATCCTTCAGAGTTGCTGCCCACACAAATGATCATCCTTTGACTGTTGCCTGCTTGCAGACACTCTCAATTCTTCCATTGTTTCTGGCCCATTTCTGCTTTTCTTTCCTCCTAGCTCAGGTGTCTGCCATCTTTTTTTTTTTTTTTTTTCCAACAACTGGGAGGTAACTATTATGATTTGGCTTTGTTTTTCTTCTAGTTCCTATAAACCATCATGCCTAAAATTCCTCATGTACTTTTGCTATTGTCATTTCACCGTTTTTCAGAGGCTTCCAGTGTCTGGCCCTAGTCCACTGAATCAAGTGTCACTAAAAGCCACTCCTTTCTCACTGGAGCCTGTCCTTCTGTAGTGAAAAAAAAAAATCTTCCTAAAAATGACTTCTAAGAATAGCAAAAGAACCCACCACTGGCAAGTGATCTTTACAAAGCTCAGGGCCCAGTGACGGGAACTTTACAAGACTCCCTGACCTCAGCACCTTCCTCTGGAACTTCACAATTCTATCACTGGTCTGCACTGCACAACTGTGGAAACTCAGATGCTAATCAGGGGGTTGGCTTGACGCTTCTCAACAAGCAAAATGGAACAAGAAGCTAGACCACAAAGGAACTCACTTAAGTACAGGGTTTTCCAATAAATGCATTGCAAATGGAAGAGGTGGTCTTCAGGAAACTGACTTAAGAGTTACCTGGTCAACAGTCCTTATGTGCAGATCACTGTCTCTGAGTTTTAACATCAATAATACTTCATGCTAATTATCATTTTATCTGACCCAGTAGCAGAATCTTGTGAACCTTTTGCTTCTATATCATAACCCTTGCATATGTACACTCGCTGCTGGACTGTTACTGCATATGTAACACACATATATCCTGTTGCTGCAAGTTGTAGGAGAGTTTTTGATAAGCATTGTTTTGTGAGCTACTGCAAACAAGCAACGTCTTTTCAGTTTTATCTGTAGAGGTGTTTTTGTGATGTTTGGTTTAGAAATAAGGAAAAAGGTAAAGGCTGGGGGAGTGGGCTCATTCCCAGGATTGCTTGAGGGGTTGCTGTGCCACAGCTACTATGCTTGAATGGAAGCCACCAAATGGAGATGGTCTGGCCAAGTGTACGGGCAGCAGTGGTGGGAAGGACTTAATTCACCTATTTTCTCTATGAAGAGTCGAAGTGACTCACCCAAAGTTAGGAGTATTAAGAGGTGGAGTCTGGATTCTAACTTTACAGTCCTGCCATAGTGTGGGTGTGGAGTTCTTCCCAAAGGCCCAGGTATGAAAGATTTGGTCCCAGCTTGGTACCATTGGGAGGTGCTAGCATCTTTCATAGGTGGGGTCTCAAGGAAGGTAATTGGAAAAGTGCTTTCCAGGGACATCCTGGGACCCTGGTCGTATCCTGCTCTGTCTCTATTCCTAACCATCTTCAGGAGGGCAGTCTCTCCCACCATGCGGCCCTACGTGAATGGACTGCCTGACCACAGCCCCAAAAGCAATGAGGCCAACCAACCTTGGACTGAGAACTCTAAGACAATGAACCAAAATAAAACTTTTCTCCCTTCAACTTAATTGTCTCAGTTATTTTGTTACAGTAGCGGACATCTCACTGTTCCTTCAGTTTCCTAGCCACAAAGGAAGGACAAGTTAGTTTCTTTAAGCTTAGCTTTAAACAGTCTTACCTGGGTCCAAATCATTGCTAGCATTATTACTACGGCTCATATCTATCAAGCCCTCCTTTATTTTGTACAAGCAGTATATAAAGTACTTTAAAGCCTTTTAACTAATTCTTACAAAACCTGTATGAAGTGATATTATTATCCTTGCTTCCTGCAGCCTTTAAACAGTTCAGTAAACTGCCAGAGTCACACAGACATCAGCTATACAAACTCAAAAAAAAAAAATCATTTAGAGCAGCAGTTCTCAACATTCCTAATGGTGCGACCCTTTAATACACTTCCTCATGTTGTGGTGACCCCCAACCATAAAACTATTTCATAACTATAATTTTGCCACTATTATGAATCATAATATGAATATCAGTGTGTGTGCGTTTTTTTTTTAATGGTCTTAGGTGACCCCTGTGAAAAGGTCATTTGATCTTCAAGAGAGTCTGGACCCACAAGTTGAGAACCACCGGTCCCTACAGCAGATGCAGTATTGCTGACAGAACTCCACATATGTAGGCACCGTGTCTGTCAAAGTAGCTATTTCCCCTCAGAGTGCCGGGATCTCAGTTTCTCATCTCTGAAATGAAAGTGAACCTGGAGAATCACTGTAGACTTCACTTTCCAGTCTCTTGTAGAAACACCGGCCAACTTCCACTTAGGAAAGACCAGGCTAGCACCACACCCTGTAATGTTGTCTTGTCTCAGGGGCCTGGATACTGACATTGTGTGGCTGGCTCAGAGGCTTGGGGCCTTGCTTTGGACAGTTAGCATGTTGGATACTCTAGTATAGATTTGGCTATAGTGGCTGTCTTTTTAAAATGCCCATTGACAATGTTCTTCATTAAACAAACAAACAAACAAACAAACAAACAAAAAACCTGGACAGTTTAAAGTATTTAAGGCAACGGGGGTTATAGTCTGATAGGTTCTTCATCTGCAGGTATTCCTGTTCTGTCTAGAAGACTGCTCCATCAGAAGTCCCGAGATGGGAGACAGAATGTCAAGGGCTGATGGAAGCGGACCTTTATTTTCCTAAGGCAGCTCAAATAGGAATTTTGTCCCCAGCTGCCATAGACTTGGAGAAGAAAAATTCAACACACTGGAGAAAAGACTGTAGGTAACTCCAGAATTCTTACAAATCTGCGTTTAGGGCCTAAGCTGATTAACTATTCTGGTGGCGTTTGAGTACCTAAATTCATATGAGGCTTCATATGCTTCCTGTCCACTGTGTACGTTCAGCATCTAGTCTTGTTAGCTTTAGACATTTTATAAAATCTCAGTCTGGCCAAACAAGTTGAAAGCCAGCCTGCCTCAGGAATGCTGGCTTTTCTCGGTTCCCTGCCCTTTTACAGCCCTCCCTCCTTTTATTCCCAACATTAAGCTCCTGGTAGACTCTAGTTCCTGTGAGATTTGATTACATCTGAGCAACTCTTTAACTAGCTCATAGAAAGGAAGTTCTGCCTCCATTTTCATATTACCTTTGCATGAATGAACCATACAGGCGTCTAATTGGTCTGTGAGCAAACTCATATTCCCAAAGGGGAGCAAGTGGGAAGTGAATTCATATAAAACTGGGTGGAACGTCCGAAGGAAATTAAAATTTTTGTTTGCAGAGTCACAGCTACAAGCTAATGTGAACAGAGCCCAGAGGGCCTTCCCTTCTCTCACCTTTCCTATTCAGCCTCACTCACAGATGAGACCTCTGCCCTGTTTCCAAGGGATACCTTAAGACATGTAAACTCCAAGTGAGACCCTTAGTGTAGAGGTACAAAGAATGGTGCTGGGCAACAGGAGGGGCTGATAATGAGGGGACAGGTGGATGCAAAAAGGAGAAAACTGACAAACGGCAGGTAAAAGTGACTCGAAATCATGCCCAACACTCCTTCATACACTTACGGACGCAATCTAACTTGTCAGGAAAGAATAAATACACTCTGGGCCAATATGGTTGTCATCGCATCTACACTCTGAAAACAAGTACGACATGGGGTAGGGGACGGGAAAGGGGTATTACGAAGTTGAAGAATGGTGAGGACGCGTCTATAGATTCAGTTTTAGCCATCAAACTTCTAAGGACACCTGTTGGAGCCGTAAACCCAAAGGCTGAGGGCTTCTTTTCAGTGGCATCTGTTTCTGAAGGCCCTGGGCTTCAAAGGAAAACAACAGGTTCCCACTGGCAGACACTCGATCCGGCCCTGGAGCTACCCCAGTGCACCGCCCTGGCTCTACAGGGCCAGGCAAATGGCTTCCCTGTCTCGAGTGGCTCCGTATGGGACTCCCCCTTTTT
This sequence comes from Mastomys coucha, assembly GCF_008632895.1. NCBI lineage: Eukaryota > Metazoa > Chordata > Mammalia > Rodentia > Muridae > Mastomys > Mastomys coucha. Next base: position 34,546,557 of record NW_022196894.1, on the reverse strand, counting down.
TTCAGAGCTCACCTGCTGGGAGCCAGGTGAAGAGGAGCAGACCAGCAGCGAGCAACCCGCAGCCCATGCTGGCCCCCTCTCTGGCTACAGAGGCTCAAGGGCCCCGGGGAGCTGCGTCTTCATCAGTCGCGCGCCGGGGACACGCATCTCCGAGGAGCCGGCAGGTCTAGCTACGCGAGGGGAGCGTCCCCTCTGGTCCCTACAGGCACGGCCCAGCCCACCCCACCCGCACCTGAGGTTCTCTGAGCTCCGCCCCAGCCCTGGGCTGTCTGGGTTTCCTGCTCCGCCCCCTTGGGGACCGCAAGCCTCCGCCCTACCTGTCACAGGCTGCCAGGTGACCCATCTCCGCAGGAAACGGAGCCTCTAGCCTGCCCCGTCTGCGCGTTGAGAAACTTGCCACCGGCTCTCCTAAGTTCTAAGTCATTCTCACCCCTTGCAATTCTTATCTGGTTCTAGAATTACGTGGCTGCAACTTCTTGGGGAGTAGTATTTCTCGTGGTGCCTCCCCCCTCCCTGCCCCCGTGTGTGCCCCCGTGTGTGTGTGTGTGTGTGTGTGTGTGTGTGTGTGTGTGTGTGTATGTCTGTCTGTCTCTCTATGTCTCTCATACACATACACACACACACAAACTCACTGAAAATACACTTCTGATGTTTATTCATAATGTCTTGTTGTCTTCATTCAAACTAAAGATTCTAAAAAGTAGAGCGGGAACCAGAGGCCACAAATTTATTTTTCCACACTTATAAAAATAACACACACACACACACACACACACAGGAAAATAGGAAAAGTGTAACGAAAAGAAAAAGACCCTCTCTCATCTCCTCCACCTACCTCTTAGACCTCCTAAACCACTGAGCCCCTCGGGGCTTTGGTAGAAGAGAATTTTAGTGCTCATTTAAGCAAGCATTTCTCCATGTTCGTTCCACGGGGTTTTAACAGCTAATAATAAGTGGGAATGGGGCTGACTGAGCCATGGTCTCACTACCGAGGTCTGAGCTGTGAGTTCGTCATTTATACTCATCTTCCTTTGAAACTGTGTCTATAAAGCATTCTGAAATCTCTGTGTTTCCTGAACACGGTGCATATACTTCCATATTTAACAACTTCAGCACTTATTTTTAAATTTATTTATTAGGAATAAAAATTGTCTGATCCACATTTCATAATGTAAGTAAAATCACTGGATGCTTAGGGCTACATACTAGCGTATAGACTGTGCCTTCTGCAGTTTTTTTTTTTTTTTTT
>NW_022196894.1:34529025-34545298 GCF_008632895.1 Mastomys coucha | reverse complement strand
CACTAGACCTCGCACAAATACCTGCCAGAAAGATAGTGCTTAACAAATATTTGCTTAGTTCTATCTGTAAGTCCTAGAGGAAGTGACAGCTGATCTGGGATTAAATGAATAAAACATTGCCAGACTCACCAACCAGAGACACCAGAATGTACAGAATTCATGGCACGAGGAAACAGCTGAGCTGAACTCCAATGGACTTCAGTTTTGTAGGGCTACAATGTTAGAAAACCAGTTAGGCTGCATACAGGGCTTTGTTTGAGTAGCTAAAGAACTACAGCTTTATACAGCAGACAATGAGCATAGTGTTTGAAGTTGGGTGAGGCATGAGCAGGAGAAAACTTTAGAAAGAGAAACTTGGCAGTCACAAGAAGAATGGCAGGTAAGCAGGAGAGAGCCACCTATAGTAAGGGGACCGGTTAGGAAACTGTTACGTAGTTAAGATTGATGGAAACACTGATGGAAAACACCAAGGGCCCAAACCAACCATGGCTCTTAAAATCATGGGTGAGGGAATGCTTGGGCAGATACGAGAAGGTAGAACTGATGAGATCAATCAGCATAGATTCCAAGAAAAGAGTACAGGTTTCTGCCAGGAACTCTGGGTAGGTCGTGGCATATTTAAAGACAGCAGACACACCAAAAGAATCACAAGGTTTCAATTATTCAGATACACTGCCCTAAAAGTCCTTTGGGTTGGACACCTTCACTAAGTGAAATGGTCTGAATGAGGTTGGTATGGAGTTCTGAGTCAAGAGCAGGGCTGAGGCACCGAGTTCCTGGATGTAACAAAGTCGAAAGACAGTGTCCAGTAAAGGAAACTTCAGAACAAGCGTGTGAACTATTCTCACTCCTATTTAGCATCAGACTGGACAGCAGCACAATGAGAAAGAGTAAAAACCCTGAAAATGAAGAATGGAAGTGTTAGTTACAGTTTCAGAATTATCCATATAGAACAAAAAGAATCAGTGTGAGTGTATATATATGCACACATATACATACATATCTGTCCATCCTGGAACTCACTCTATAGACCAGGCTGACCTCAAACTCAGAGACCTGCCTGCCTTTGTCTCCCAAGTGCTGGAATCAAAGGCGTGTGCCACCCAGGAAGAATCTGCATATTTTATAAAAGCTGACAAGAGAGGTTGCTAGAAGGTCAATACAGTAATGTTACTGAAGTTTTATATATGTCAACAAAATACATCTAGAAGATACTATTTTAAAATATACATTTATAATAGAAAACTCACAGTAGAAAACAACCTAAAGGTAACTAGAAATAAAATTAACAAGTATGTGGAATGTCTTAATTAAAATCTTACGTACTAGTTGAAAACTTTTTTTAAAAGAAAAATAATTCCAAAAATGTGTCTTGTTCTTAGAGAACACTCAGTATGACCAAGGACGACTACTAAATCAGCAAATTCTAGTAAGATATCTGAAAACAATTTTAAGAATTTTACAGCTAGTTCCTAAAATTGAATAAAAAATTAGAGGTGGTTAATTAGCAACGTGTATTTCAAGAAGGAGGAACTAGGGGAATTTTCTGTACCAGACACCAAAGCTAATAATCTGACCAGTGAGGACAGTATGATGTTGGATAAACAGACAAAGGGAACATAAAATATTCCAGAAGTTACAACCATGCAAATTGAGACAGATGCTCAGGCATTTCCCTCGGTCCCTGGTTGGCTTGGAAAGAGTATGGAGGGTGTGCGGCTTTGCTGGAGCTCCACTTGTCATGCCTGCTAGCTGCCGTGCTCCCCAACCATAAAGGACTCTTATCCTTCTGGAACCATAAGCCCAAATATCCTTTCCTTCCACAAGTTGCTTTGGTCATGTTATTTTTTTCCCTAGCAACAGAAAAGTCACATACATGTATATGTAACATATATGTATGTGTCTATCGAAAGGTGGTATTACAATCCAGTCAGAACACTATAGACTGTCCAATGAGTGACACCAAGACAACTAGCCTCTTAGGTGTCTAAAGACAAGGAAATGTATCTTCATACAGAATGCAAAATCCATTTGGATGTCAACTGATTGATATCCAAAGGCTAAAATAAAACATTTCAAGTTTTGAGAATAAAATGGGACAGAATGTGCATGCGACCCCAAAGGAAAGCGTTATGGTTAGAATGTCAAGTGTACCCCTAAAAAGCACTTATGTTGTAGGGGTAGTTCCCAGGGAAGGGAGAAAGGAGAGAGGGAGGGAGGGAGGGAAGGGAGGAAAGGAAAGAAGGAAAACAAGACAGACCGCGGGAGCTGAGTTGCTGCTGTGAACACCAGAAGCCTTGGGAGCTGGCTTCCAGAAGAAATTGTAAACTTTACAGAAGAAGACAAGGGAAGGCTTAGGATACAACTGGCAGAGCTTACAGAGTGGTTCTGGTAGGAGCACAGAAGACCAAATTGTTAACAGCAATGTAGAGAGTAAAGACTACCCTGGGGTTTCAGAATAGAGGGCTCTACAGAGAATTGGAGTAGAGGCCATGGGCGCTGCTTTCTGGCGAAGAACCTGTGTGCCTCTTGTCTGTGGCCTGAGATTTGCAAAAGGTGATGCGCTACTTAATCTGGCCGAGGGCATTTCAAGGCAGTGAAGCGTACAGGCTGTAGCATGAGCTGAGTGGCTTCTTCTGGCAGATTTGCAGTGAGAACCAGAAGCAAAAACAGAAAAGAAAGTTTTGAAAAACTTACAACTTTTTCCAAAAAAAAAAGAAGCGTGCTTAAAACTGAGGCCAAGGAGGGCATGGGTGTTAAAGAGATTAACACCATTAACTATAAAAACAAAAGCCAAGTGCTTTGTTCTGGCACAGTAAAAAATAGATGCTTTGAGAGATCTTGAAAATTAGCAAAATGACATCTATTTCAGGCTCCAGGGTAAGGTTTCCTTTAGAAGACAGCACTTCTCGGTACTCTGCTGGTCCAGGGATGTCTAAGGAGGTTATAGTTTATTTATCGTCCCATGATTCATTTCACTCGTTCAGCCATTCAGATAACTCACAACCCACTACAAACATGATCCAAGATCTGGCTATTGCTTGAGCAGGAATCACCCATGTGATGCTGGTTTCTAGGAAGGCAGAAAGCAAGTATTGTGGTGTCCTGAAGGCTTCTACCTAGATATCTAAGAAAAGTGTGGAAAACCAAGCAGAGTCGCAAGGTCAGTGTGCCTGCAGGATGCCCCTGAAAGGGTGAGTATGAAACTGGGAGAGTGGAGCCAAGCTGCAATGGAGACCCCAGGACATCAGAAGTGCTAGGAACCTAGAAAACTGTCAAAGAAAGGTAAGGGAGCAGATAGAGTCATCCTAAATGGGAAGCTGTTTCCTGAAGGAGATAGAGAAGACCTTTAACTTCTCACTTTCACTTTTGTGCCACAAGCTAAGCTATTTGTGCCACCATGTGCCATGTGCTCTTTCCATGATGTGCGATGCCCCCAGAAGCCACAAATAAAGGAGTGATCCATTGTGGACTCGAATCTCCAAAACTGTAAGTCAAAAATAAACGAATCTTTTTTTAAATTTTTTTCTATCTCATTGACAGTAAAGGAAACCCTTCATATCACACTGTGGCTGAATTACAGAGCTTAGAATTCTCAGGTTACAGCAGCAAAGACAGAAATAACACACACACACACACACACAGAGAGAGAGAGAGAGAGAGAAAGAGAGAGAGAGAGAAAGAGAGAGAGAGAGAGAACACAGAGAGAATATAGAAAGAGAATACAGAGAAAGAATACACACACAGAGGAATTATACACAGAGAGAATACACAGAGAGAGAACATACACAGAATACAAAGTGGAGGGAAAAAAAATGACACTCAAGTGTTTCTATACTCCCCTGTCTGTGTGTCTGTGTCCTCAACTAGACCAAAATGGAAGATGTGATTATTCTAACATAAATTCCTCCCGTTTCAATCTTGCCACCGCTCACTGCAACTAAATATTGAGTTTTCTAATGGTTTCTTTTCCAGTGTCTATGAGCTTATCCCTGGAACAACGGCTCAAGGAAGATGTCCACCACTACCACTACCACCACCACCACCTCCTCCTCCTCCTCCTCCTCCTCCCCTCCTCTTCCTTCTCCTCCTCCTCCTCCTCACCAACAACATACCACTATCCCCATGCTTTTCACCTCTCTAGCAGGACCCAGTTTTCTGTTTAGCCCTTTTTCTGTGCAGCTACTGTACAAACATTTTCTGTAAGGTGTGAGGAGGTCAGAATAGCCAGACCATCAAGTCAGCTTCAGAGCATATGATTCACCTCATGGGAAAGCCCAGGCAAGTGTATTTAACATGTTCCTAGGTGGTTGCAATGCACAGTCAGAGTTGAGAATTTAAGTGAAGGGTGAACTGAATGAGTGTCCCAATATGTGTATCCGAATAGGGCATTCCCCAGGGCAGCCCCTAGATGGAATGTTTTTCCAAAGGCGGGGGCCTGCTGTTGAGCCCGGGTCTTTCTCTCTCCCCCAGGGCTGACCTGTTGCTGCATGGCACCATAATTAAAAAGGAGGTAATGTATAAATGAGTTATTTTATTGTAGGAAGGATAGAATATGCTGGTTAAGTAAAGGGAAGGAAAGGAGAGGAAGAAGAGAGAGAGAAAAAGGAGAGGAGGAAACCAAGAGAAGAGAACAAAGAGCAGAGAAGAGAAAGAGTAAGAGAGCAAGAGAGAGAGGAAGTAAGAGAGTAAAGAGCAAGAGAGCAAGAGTAAGAGAAGAAGAGTAAGAGAGTGAGGGAGCAAGAGAACAAGAGTAAGAGAGGAAGTAAGAGAGCAAGAGAGGGAGAGTAAGAAAAGAACAAAGAGCAAGAGAGAGAGAGGAAGAGGAGAAGAGTAAGAGAGTGAGGAGGGGGCAAACTGCCCCTTTTATTGTATGGGGCATGGCATGCCTGGCTTGTGGTCAGATGACTGTGTGTAAGGTCCAGTTAGAATGCTGGGAGCTTGAGGCATTGTCTGCCTGATAGAGCACACATCTCCCGCAGGAGCAGCTGTGAGGGATTTGAGCTGAAATCTGAGCCATCATCTCAGGAGCTATCGCTGAACGCCTATCATCCCTTGTGAACAAATTTACTTTGCTCAGTGGGTCTCCGGGGTTCTCAGGTGGCTGCTCTACTGGAGCCCGGCTGTCAGAACAGCCCACTGCCCACAACGGAACACTTTCCAATAGTATCAGTTCTCACTCGTAACCATGTTGCCAACTTCTTTGCCGAAAGAATGGGAGAATCTCAAGACTTGTGATGTGCAAGTTTCTCCTCCTCCTTCCTTCTCTTGCAGAAAGATGTGACATACTCCTCCTACACTCAGACTAGGGTGAATCTCAGGATCAAGGACTTGTAAAACGAATGCAACTAACAGTCTCTCCAACCTCTCTTCTCTATTGGTAGTGTTGGGTGGTTAGGTACAGCAGTGGTTTTCACACAATGTTCCAAGCAGTTCTGAACTCTTGTAGAAGGATTGATTTGAAAAATCACTGGACCAAATGATTCAATGGCTGTTTCTGGAACTAGGGGGACAGACTGATTCCACCAGAATTTGGTGTAAACCATATGCCTTGATGTCTGCTGAAGACTATTAACCTGCTGCCACTAACAGGATGCTTGTGTCTCCACAGAAACTCTCTACTGGAACTTATCCCTAATGTCCTTGGAGATGTGATCATGAAGATGAATGGGGAGGTGGTTGGATCATGAGGTGACATCCTCACAAGTGAGATTGGTGCCTTTTTAAGGCATACCCCAGAGAGCTCCCTTTCATGTCCTGCCATTTAAAGGACAAGAACATGGGCACCCATGTACCAGCACTCCAGCCGTTACCAGATCTTTCAGCATCTTGACTTCAGATTTCCTAGTCCTCAAAATATTTAGAAATGAGTTTTTGGCGTTTATAAACAACTTACTCTACATAGATTTTTTTTTTTAAAAAAAAATCTTTTCATTACATTTATTTATTTACTGATTTGGGGGGTTGGGGATATGCACATGCAGAGGACAGCTTAAGGGAATCTGTTTTCTTCTTCCACCATGTGGTATTGGCCTCATACCATAAGGCTGGGTGGCAAGTGCCTTTATCAGCCAAGCCTTATCACTGGCTTGCAATGGATTTCTATAACAACATAACCAGACTAAGATATAAATCCTGTCCAAAAGCAGATATTACAAACTGATTACTCAGAAACCCAAATTGACATGTACATACCTATTTTCTTTTACCTAATGATTATTTTTGTATGTGTAAACATACATAAATCATAGATATATGGCTCAGTGAACTGCAGTGATGTAAAAATGTCTTTGCCATAAACACTGGGGGCAAGATGTAGAACAGCATTGCCATTCAGGAAGCTTCTAGTATCATCACATAAGCATTGTGTTCTATTGTATTGCATTGTATTACATTGTATTGTATTGTACTGTATTATATTGCATTGTGTTGCATTGTACTGTATTGTATTGCATTGCATTGTATTGTAATGCATTGAATTGATTTGGAGACAGGGCCCATATATTCCAGGCTGGCTTCAAACTTGCTGTGTAGTTTAGGATGATCTTGAACTTCTAATCCTTCTGCCTCTACTGCCCAAGTACTGGGATTATAGGCATGCTCCATCATAGCTGTGTTGTCAATCAAATACAAGGCTTTGTACATGCAAATACTCTTCCAACTGAGCTACATCTCCACCCTTTCCACATAAGCCTTCTTATCCAGTTCCTCCCTCCTATTCTGAAGGTAAGTACAATTCTCAGATCTTACATTATAGGTTAGTTTTGACTCCTTTTAATGTTTATATAAAAATAATCTGCTGAGCAGACCTTGGGCTCAAGCTCTGCAGCCAGTCCCACAACACCTAGAGGAAGCTCTGCTCACAGGCGCTCTAACACTGTCAGGATCAGAGGTGAGGAGGACATAACATTTGTCCCAACACCAGGAATAACTGGGACCAGCGAGACCAGGCACAAAGGAACTCCTCCAGCAGAGTGGCTCAGGTTCCTTCCGGTCTCTCTGGGCTGGTGTCCTGGGCAGACCTTTGGCCAAGGCTCCACAGCCAGTCCCACAACACTCAGAGGAAGCTGCCTCACTCACAGGTGTTCTAACAAGTCCAGAGTCACAGGATCCCAGAATCACAGGATCACAGAGACAGCTTGACTCTGAGGAGTTCTGACACAACCAGGATTAGAGGAAGGAAAGGCTCCAGTCAGATTTAGCAAGGGCAGGTAGCACTAGAGATAACCAGATGGCAGGAGGCAAGCTTAAGAAAATAAACAACACAAACCAAGGTTACTTGGCATCATCAGAACCCAACTCTCCCACTATAGCAAGTCCTGGACACACCATCACACTGGAAAAGCAAGATTCAGATCTAAAATCACTTCTCATGATGATGATACAGGACTTTAAGAAAGACATAAATAACACCCTCAAAGAAATACAGGAGAACACAGGTATAGAGCTAGAAGTTCTTAAAGAGGAAACACAAAAATCCCTTAAAGAACTACAGGAAAACACAATCAAACAGATGAAGGAAATGAGCAAAACCATCCAGAATCTAAAAATGGAAATAGAAACAATAAAGAAATCAGAAAGAGAGACAACCTTGGATATAGAAAACTTAGGAAAGAAATCAGGAGTCATAGATGCAAACATCACCAGCAGAATACAAGAGATAGAAGAGAGAATCTCAGGGGCAGAAGACACCATAGAAAACATTGACACAACAGTCAAAGAAAATGAAAAAAGCAAAAAGATTCTAACCCAAAACATCCAGGAACTCCAGAATGCAATGAGAAGACCAAACCTAAGGATAATAGGTATAGAAGAGAGTGAAGACTTCCAATGTAATGGGCCAGTAAATACCTTCAACAAAATTATAGAAGAAAACTTCCCTAACCTTAAGAAAGAGATGCCCATGAACATACAAGAAGCCTACAGAACTCCAAATAGACTCGACCAGAAAATAAATTCCTCCCGCCACATAATAATCAAAACACCAAACGTACTAAACAAAGAAAGAATTTTAAAAGCATTAAGGGAAAAAGGTCAAGTAACATATAAAGGCAAGCCTATCAGAATTATGGCAGACTTCTCACCAGAGACTATGAAAGCTAGAAGATCCTGGACAGATGTCATACAGACCCTTCAAGAACACAAATGCCAGCCCAGGCTACTATACCCAGAAAAACTCTCAATTACCATAGATGGAGAAAACAAGATATTCCATGACAAAAAGAAATTTACACAATATCTTTCCACAAATCCAGTCCTACAAAGGATAATAATGGAAAACATCAACATAAGGAGCAAAACTACACCCTAGAAGAAGCAAAAAAGTAATCTTTCAACAAGTCCACACAAATCTAATTCCATCTCTTACAACAAAAACAACAGGAAGTGACATTTACCTTTTCTTATATTATTATTTTAATTACTATTATCTTAATATGAAAATTAATATTACCAACATATCCTAATTGATTGAAATCCAAAAATATGAGGAATTAGAAATTTATTGATTGTCATCCAATGGTCTCTGTAATTTGGTAATTGGAGAAATAGGTCCAACATTGTATAATCTATATATACTCTCAGCGTGTTTGTGACAGTGTCTTGCTGTGTACAACATAAAGATCTTGAAATCTTGCTTCTCCTATCTCAGCCTCTCTATTAGTAGTATTGTTTATTTCATGTTTTTACACTATATTATGGTTTTCAGAACAGCTTATATATTTCAAAAGTATTTATATACCCAAGGGAGACATAGACAGTTAAGTTGGGAGGTGGCTTGTAGGAAAGAGAACAACAAAGAGTGAGACTGAATGCTTTGCTTGACATTTGTAGCTCTTGTATCAAGTTTGAAGAAGAGGACTTTATAAGTTACTCTTTCTCTGATATGAATGCTTTTCCAAATTATCACAGCTAATGAACCAGATTCTTTCCCACACCTAATGTCTGTGCCACCCTCCAAGCAGAACCATTGTTCATTGAAACAGTTGGTGAATGACTGTATGGGTAGACCATCTTAATACGTACACCATTTCTTAAATGAAAGTAACCTGTTCTCTGTAGGCTGAGAATAAAGTCACTCACTCAAGTCAAATAGCTTTGACCATAGCAAGAAGTCTGTATCCAAAAATCGTGCCTACAGTTCATTACTTGGTGCGGCAGAACTGTCAACTCTCAGCTTAGCTACAATAGAGGTAAAATCCTTTGGTGGTGTGAGGGTCATTGAAGTACAGCCTTATTACAATGAAATCCAATGTCTAAAAATTGTTCTTATTTTGGGTTTGTACCACAGTAAGAGCCAAGATTTTAAACTCTACTAAATACAAAACAAACAAACAAACAAAAAGACTTTATATATTCACGTTCATTTAAGAAAATACTAGTAGTGATGTATTATTTTGAAATATACAGCTAATATGTTTGGAGTTATTTAAACTTTATATTGAGAAAAACATATGTATTTTCAGTATTGCTATAGACAAGCATCTACATAACACTATTAGATTGATTGTTGTTTCATATCAAACAACTTTTATAATACTCATTTTTATTGTTATAATATTTTATACATTTTAAGGAATATGACAAAAAAAGATATTGTAGGTATTGAAGAGGGGTCTCTGGGAGGAGTTGGAGTACAAAATGGAAACAAGAATGTGATTTAATTCTATTTACTTAAAATATGTTTTTAAATGTTAACAAATTCAGACAAATTGAAATCATGTAACTTTTCTCATCATAATGTAATAAAGGTTTAAAAAAAAGAAAAAAGAAAAAAAAGAAAAATAATATAGTTCACATTTTGGGTGTGTCCCTTTTGCCTAATTATATAGTAGTGAGACCCATCTATGTTTAAAATGAATTGTCAGGTGATGGTGGTACACACTTTTATTCCCAACACTCAGGAAGCAGAGGCAGGTAGATCTCTATGAGTTTGATGCCAGTCTGATCACAAAATGAGTTCTAGGACAGGCAAGGTCACAAAGAGTAACCCAGCCTCAAAAAGTGGAAGGGAGGGGATTTAGATTTCATTTTCATTTCTAAATAGTGATCCATTATAGTATCCTAAAATTTTTTAGCCAAACTATCATTGACAGACATGGATGTTGTTTCTATTTGTCTATTATGAATGATGGCATAATATTTTATACATCTCTAGGTACACATTGTTTTTGCTTCTGTAGCTAAAGCTTAAAAAATGGATATGTCTGGCAATTTTAAGGTAAGCTCATAAGTTCTTCAGTCCTCCACCCTTCAGAAACTTTCTAAACCCATAACCCCCACATGTGAGCTGTAGTGACTCACGTCTAATGAACAGAATAGAAGTCATGGTATGTTGTGTCCAACACTAGATCAAATAGGCATTGTAGCTGTGGGAAACCACTTGTCATTTCAGGAGATCATTTGAGGTGGTCTTTTGAGAGGTCTTTAAGATAAGAAGCCAAGGCCTTTTGGGGATAGTCATGTGACTGAGTCATCCCTAAAGCAAGGAAGGTCTACAACTATGTTCATGTCAGCAGAAGAGCAGATATCTACTGAAAACTTATGAGAAATCCTTAGCCCAAAAGCGAGCCTCATAGTCTTGACACACGGAAACAGCTAGAAGATATAGACTTTGTTTCCAGTCACTAAGCTGTGGAGTAGTTTGTTACCTGAATACATTTTATGCACATGCTCAACCTTAGTGGATATCAATTTTTTTCTCTCCAACCAATTGTGCTTGAGATTTTGTGTGTATGTGCTGTTCCAAATCTGTGGTAACATTTAGAATCAATAGAATTTTCAGTTTTAGCCCTAAAGTGTGGGTGAGCTACTAGCTACACTGTGGTTTTAATTTGCATTTCTGATGACTAAGGAAGTGGAGTGCTTTTTTGTTTTGTGGTAAATGTGCTTTTGAACTTATATATATATATATATATATATATATATATATATATATATATATATATATATATTGAGATTTGAACATGTAGGTATTGGCTGCAATCTTTTCTATTCAGTTTTTTATCTTCCTATAAGGGACTGTAGGGCACCCATATACTTAAAATAAAAAATAAGTCTTTTTTTAAAGGTCTTCTGGGTTGTAGCTTGCCTTTTTGTTCTCTTACCAAAACTCGTTGATGAGCTAACACTTTTTATTTGTTTTAGTGACATTTAACACTTGTTTCTTGTGTGTGTGAAAACATCTAAACATCTTGTTTTATGTATTGACTGTGTATCCAGAAAACTCTTGTCAGAATATATTTTTGATCAAAAAAAGTTTTGACTAGTCTATTTATGTAGATCAAACTGGTCTTGAAACTCACAGAGATCCACTTGCCTCTGCTGGGATTTAAGGGCATACAGTGCGCTTGGCCAGATTTTAGGGGGAACCATATATTTATAGACATTTCCATATATTTATTTCCATATATATGAAAAAGCAATGGAAATTAATTCTGGCTTTATCTTAAAGATATAGAGAGCTAGAAGTAGAGTTGCTCCCATTCTTCCAAAAATGTGTTGGAAAAAAAATGTGTTGGAAAAAAAGCTAATGAAACTTGAGTTCTTAAGAGAACTAAGGTTACAGAGCAAAAAAACTTAGTAAGACCAGGCATGGGCTCCTTCAGAGGTCATCTAAACCAGCAACGATTAGTTTATTTATTTATTTATTATGTACATATTTATTTTTATGCGTGTGGGTGTTGCCCAGAAGAAGATATCAAATCCTCTGGAACTGGAGTTACAGATGGCTGTGAGCCTCCATGTGAGTGCTGGGAATTAAGAGTCCTCTGTGAGGAGAAGCCCTTGGCCCTGTGAAGGTTCTGTGCCCCAGTGTAGGAGAATGCCAGGGCCAATAAGTGGGAGAGGGTGGGGTGGCAAACAGGGGGAGGGGGGAGGGAACATGGGTTTGTTCTTGTTTTTTGTTTGTTTGTTTTTGTTTTGTTATTTTTTTTGGAGGGGAAACTGGGAAAGAAGAAATCATATGATATGTAAATAAAGAAAATACCTAATTAAAAAAAAAAAAGAGTCCTCTGTAAGACTAGCCAGTGAGTGCTCTTAACCACTGAGCCATCTCTCCAGCTCCTCACCTAAATTTTATAGAAAGTTGCTAAAAGTTGGGTGTGGCTGGTGATATAGTGAACTCAATGGTGTTTACACCTTTTTGTAGAGTTTTGTTTGTAAGGATCCTAGTGAAAGCTCACAAGGGAAATTTTAAGACCTAAAGAAAATTTTCCCCTTTCCTTGGTTAGATGAGGAGAATGTTAAGCACCATCCTCTGCCAAGAATCCTCCTGTCTATCCTGTCTCATCCTATTCCTCTAGGACAGAATGCTTAAGTAGCAAAGACAAATGGGAACATTGTATCCTTAGGCAGTTTAGAGACCACTTTCTACTGGGAGGAGCAAAAGGAAATAAGTGTTTGTACCTGGGAGAAAGGAAGGAACAGAGTTTAGAATTAACAGTAAATGTGGAGGAGGGGTAGAACACCAGTGGAGGCTTCTAAGAAGTAGTGTCTGATTAAGAAGGAAACCTAATTAGAATATCAGAGACCCCCCCTAACCATTGAGACTACTCAGACCCGGCACAGCTGCAGCAAAGTAGACAACGAGCCATGGTGGGTGCATTTCTCCAGGTATTGGTTTCATTTTCTGTTTAAGGTGCAAAATACTTCCCAATTGCAACTTGAGGAAATGTATTTGAGCTTACAGTTTGAAAGCATACGGTCCATCCAGAGACAGCTATTTGCATTAATCTGTGGTAGGGAAGCAGGAGGATATGGACGTTTGTGCTCAGCTTGCTTTCTCTTGACTGTTCAGTCCAGGACACCCCACGCCCCCACCCCCAGTCCATGTAATGGTACTATACAGTTAAGGTGGTGCTTCTCACCTTAATTAAACTAATCAAGATAGTCCCTTAGAGCCAAGCCCCAAAGTTAACTTAAACTAAATTATCCCTCACATGTGTGTCTAGGGGCTTGCCTACTAAGTGATTCTAGCAGTTGGCAATCAAGAGTAACCATTATAGGCTCCATTAGGAAGAACGAAAAACAAAGAAGACCCATCCTGCTGCAGGATCTGAAGCAGAGCACCTGACTACAGTGAGGACGTGGCAGAGATGCTGCAGAGCACAGAGCTACATGGTGGCCTGCAAAGGAGGGAAGGACGCACACAGCAGTCACTGTTCCACCCTCCAAGTCAGGATCTTGTCTGAATCAGAAGAGATTTTCGTATAGAACACCTGAGGTTGCTGCTTTAGGAGAGGCCTACTGCCCTCATAGACCCCTTGCCAAGTATGAGATGCTGCTAGGGATGGAGAATAAGCTATGTTGTGCCCACCCCACCCCAGGCCCCTGCTGCAGTGTTATCCTAAGAGCCTGCCTCATAGTCCTCTGAAACAGCTGTCCCAGAAGCTCAGTCAGCCTTGTCTAGCACTTCAGTGGACCTACCCTCCAAGAAGTAGCCAGGAAGCCCACCCACCCTGAGGATCTTAGCCTTTGAGAAGCAGTTAGGTGGTCCTGCTCAACATCCTCAGCTAAAGGAAGGAGCTGGGAAGCCTGTATCTAGCAGATCACTACCCACAAAGCTTTGCAAAGACATTCAAGTAGCCTTTAGACAGAAAAGCATCCCCCTTAGTGGCCTTAATACTACACGGCCAATGGGAAATTGTTCTCACCAAGAGGAGTGCTTCATTATAGCTGTCTGGGCCCCCTGGAATATCTGGTCAGCAGGTGTCAATTCCTGGTACTATATGCACTGCTCTAGTGGACTGATCCTCTCCCAGTGTGCCCTGTGGAGACTGACGGCCTCCTTTGCCCTATTACTACATGAACTGTACCCGAAGCCAGCAACTGCAGCTGAAGAAGCTACACAGAGATGATACTACTGTGTCAGGTAAAGAAAAAAGAAAAAAGGTAACCAACAAAAATGATACCCTAAAATCTTCAAGAGACAGTCTTTTACTACGAAAGCCACCCTATAAAATTCATATAGGTAACAGATCCGCCAGGTGTCCAAATGCTAATTCATTGACACTAGAACCATCAAAAGACCATTAACATGGTGCCTCAAATGGAGCACAATAGCTCGAGGAACAGATGAAAGGAAAAAAGACATTCATAAAAACGCCCAGAAATAATTCAAAATAAGAAGTCCAAGGAAACATTTCAAGACTAAAAGGAATAGATCATTCAACAACTCCAAAAAAATACCCCTGAATTAAGTAAGCATCAGGAAAGTGATAGGAATTAAAACTTAGGCACAGAAGTAGGAGTCATAAAGAAGAACTAGACCAAAATACCTCCAGCTGAAGAACTCAATAGAACATATTTTTTAAAAGTACAGCTGACAGCTTCAATGAAAACCTATATCAAGCAAAAGAGTTTCTGAACCTTAAGACGGATTCTTTGGAATAAGCTGAGACAAATAACCATCCTAACAAGGAAGAGAGGAGTGTAATTAGATGAATTATGGGGTTCAGATTCTTTCAGAATTATGAGGGAGCACTGCAAAGTGAGGACTCAGAAAAAAAATACGTAGAAGAACCCAAAATCAAGCATACATTCAGAGAACAGCCTGGGCACGTAACCCATACCCCAGCAAGGGCATTGCTAGAAAGACGTTGGACTTACTATTCACTGTACTTAACCACGGCAACAGCGAACTTAGAATACAACTCTGAGTGTGGATTAGCAGAAATCCCTCTACCACTGTCTGAATGAGAGGTTTTATCCCATTAGTACGGAAGTACTTTGAATCAGTGGACAAGAAAGCCAGAAGTAAACTACTTCTGACTTGAGAACTTAATAATTCCTTCACATGCCTATTTCAGACCAGGCAGTGAAGCCAATGTCACTGGAACTAAGCCTCATGTTGAACTGCAATCTCAGAAACTAGAAATAAAAAAGTTACATTTCTAACCAAGAACTAAGACTCTGCCAGACTAAGAGGATGGAAAAAAAGTCTGAATTTTAATGCCAACATACTTGTCGAAGAACATATAAAAATGAACATAGTACACACTGCCCGTTGTTTTCAGAGGCTCTGGGAATGTTAGGAAGTGAGGTGATGCTGGAGAAGCAGCTCACAGGGGGAGTATGATGAGGGACTCCATCTTTTTCCAGTTTCCTCTTCCTTACTGGTTTTGCTTCCTGCTGCCATGACCTAAGAAGGAACTTCCCCACCACGCATTCCCAGTACTACAATGCCCTGTATACACAGCTCGGAGAGAGCACAGACCCGGCCTTCTGAAACTGTGGACCTGAGTAAATTTCCCCACTTTTCAATTGTTTTGTCATGTAGTTCATACAGAAATGTAAATGTAACTAACACAGAAAACTGCTTCTGGAGAAGCAGGATGATTGTTACAGCAAACCGATGGCCAAGAGAATTCTCCCTGTGATGCTGCGGTTGTTCCAGACCCTCCTGAACCTAGCATTGTGATATTTCATTCTTCTAGGTTAGAAAGATGCAGCAGACCCACCACCAACCCCAGTCAGGTATGAATAATTTCAGAAAAAAAATTATCTCTGCCGGGCAGTGGTGGCGCACGCCTTTAGTCCCAGCACTTGGGAGGCAGAGGCAGGCGGATTTCTGAGTTCGAGGCCAGCCTGGTCTACAGAGTGAGTTCCAGGACAGCCAGAGCTATACAGAGAAACCCTGTCTTGAAAAACCAAACCAACCAACCAACCAACCAAACAAAAAATGATCTCTATCCCAGAACACCTTCAAGGTGAGGAATAAATTGTTGGGGGATTGGTAATTTATTTGTCCCTAAGGGAGGCAGACATCTTTAGGGGAATTGTTAACTCACCTTGAAAGTATCCTGTCATTTTGTTTTAGGTCAATCTTTTTGCCAGGTGAGAGGGGTGGAGTAGCTGAAAGTAAAAGTAAAGAGTACAGAGTAAGAAATTAAGAAGTAAAGGAAACCGCCCAAGTGTCTGTATAGGGGATTTCCTTCACAGGTGTCTGCTTCAACTGCTTGCTAATGTTTGTGTCAGGTTACCGTTGTTTCCCTCATCGCTCTTCTCACCCTTCCTTTACGATGCAGATGTTTTATTTTACAGAACATCACAGCTAAAGGTTGACCTTTAAGGAGACTTTGAACTTGAAATTTTGAGAAAAGATGGAGCTGAGTGTTTATGGAGATGCGTAGGGATAAACCGAACACATTTTTGCAGTATGAGATGAGCATGAGCCTTTGGGGTCAGGGATGGAGCATGAATATGAAATATCACCTACAGACATTCATTCTGGAGGCTCGTTACCAGCCAATGAGCTTTAGCACTGTGACTTGAT
>NW_022196894.1:34502241-34529015 GCF_008632895.1 Mastomys coucha | reverse complement strand
CAAAGAAAGAAAGAAGGAAAGAAAGAAAGAAAGAAAGAGAAAGAAAGGAAGGGAGGAAGGAAGGAAGGAAGGAAGGAAGGAAGGAAGAAAGAAAGAAAGAAAGAAAGAAAGAAAGAAAGAAAGAAAGAGAGAAAGAAAGAGAGAAAGAAAAAGAGTAGAGTCTAGTTAGAGGAGGAAGTAGGCCCAGGTAGTGGGTAGACATCTTGCCCTTCCCCCTCCCCCACCTCTATCTTGTGTTTCCTGGCTGCCATGGGGTGAGCATCCTCTGCCAAGTGCTCTTGCTGCTGCTTTGTACTACCTTAATTCACAACCCAAATATGGTCCAGCCATCCTGGTGAACTCTTCTTTGGGGAAATAATAAGAGCATGCATTCAGTATTCCAATATTTTATGAGTCTGGCCAAGGAACTCTGTATTAACTTTCTTATTGTTTTAACCAACATGCCAGAGGAAATGCACCATCTCTGGAAAGATAACCCTTGACCCCAAATACATCTTTTTCTGTTGTGGATAGCCCTTGGGTTATTTATATTTGATGTTAATTCCGTTCTCCTGTGAGGGGCTGCAAACAAGGAATGAGTCAGTACTCAGATGATTTCCTATAAAACTTCTTCCCACCTCAATTTAAATAATAAAGGCTAGAGCTGGTGATTGGATGGAGAAAGAGGAGAAGGTGGAGCTGAAGGTTTTGGGAGAAAAGGAGGGGGGGCAATGGGAGACAGAGGAGGAGGTAGAAGGAAAGTGGAGCAGAAGAAGCACATGGCTTGGAGAAACCTCAAGTTATAAGGGGTCTCATAGATGGGGAAGATGGTGGTATAGTGGTAGATCTGCCCAATCTAGGTGCACAGCTTGTATTCATACTAATTGAGTTGTGTTTTCATTGCTGGGGCATATTTGAATTTACCTTTAAATTACTCCTTTCAGGTGTTCATCATAGTTATGGAAAGTTTGATGAGTACAGTCCCTCTGGGATATATTGTCACATGTCCTGTGGATACACAGGGAGCATTTTGGGTCATAGCAGGTTTTGGTCATCTTGAGAATGTTGTGTCCTGGTACTGCTTGACCTTAGATCATACAGCAACACGTTTCTGATGGTTAGGATTAACTCAACTTGATTAGATTGAGATCTGGGAGGGCATTTACCGAAAGGATTAGTTCATGACCCTCATGAACTAATGGATGGGTTAATTCTTTGATGAATGCATCATATGATGCTATTGTTTGGAGGGGGTGTAAGGTAGGAGGAGGTGTGACCTAGTTGGGAATGTAAGACATTCCCTAGTTGGGGCATGTTTTAGAGGTATGTATGTATGTCTTGCCCTGGCCTCTTCCTGAATCATCCTTTACTCTGTTTTCTGTTCCTTGTAAAATTAGCAACTTCCACACTTGCTCTCCCACAGCTAAGATGGTCTACTGAAGTGCAGGAAGCAAAGCAATCATAGACTGAACCATGAGTCAAGAATAAACTGTTCTTTCTTGAAGTTTTTCCCTCTGGCATCTTGGTTAAAACAATAAGAAAATTAATTATTACAGAGTTCCTTGGCCAGATTTATTAAAATGTTGGAATGCTGAATACATACTCTGTTATTTCCTCCAAAGAAGGGGTCACAAAGCCGCATGGTCCCCTGCTGTACCCCAGGTCTGCTGGAGCAGCACCTACCCCTTTATTCCTTCCCAGCAGCCCTCAAGTATCTACAGTATGCTAGGTCCTGTCAGTGCACAAAGGCATTCATAAAGTAAGCCAAAACTTCATAAATACCCATCCCCCACATAGGAACACTAGATGCTTGCTTCAGTCTTCGCTGTGAGGGCAAGTCTGATGCAATATCTGCCTGTGTCTGGTGTGTTGAGGGCACTCTAGAGCAGTGGCGCTCTCTGTTCTCTTTTGCTCTCTATGTTTCCGGTCATTTAAAGTATTCTGGGTCTGTGAGATCTCAGATCTGTGAGATGGACAAGACAGAAGCAATTTCCTCAATTAGTCTTTCCCCTGAATTAGAGCATACATGGTTAATCTCTATCTCTCCCTGGGATTATCCAAGTATTAGGAAATCATCCCAATGGTGTGATACTGGACTAAGGAATCAAATTCCTGCACCAGTGCACTACAAATGTTCCCTCTGGCTTTGATGTTTGATGTTTGAGCTGGGTTTGTGTTCACCTGGTGTGAAGGGGCTCCTTAACTGGCTTCCAGATTTCTCACACAGAGAACTGGGAGCTGTGATTTACAATTATTGCTTAAATTTATTATTGTGATAATGATGATGATGTGTATGTGTGTACTGTGTGTGTATATGTGTTTGCATGTGATACATGTGTTTCAGCATTTGTGCGGAGGTCAGAGTACAGCTTTTTAGGAGTTGCTCCTCTCCTTCCACACAGAATCACATTTGCTTTCTGAGCCACCTCAGCTAGTCCATGTGTGATATTCTTGAATAGACATCTCTGCAGGAGGAAAGAGGGCTGAGGCTTCTTATTCTGCCATTCTGCTGACGTTCACTGTGGTTATGGCTTACCTTCCATGGCGACTAGTAGTCATGAAGTATATTTTCCATGTGCTTATTGGCTATTTGTATACCTTCCTTAGGGAAATATCTGTTTTAGTCCTTTATTTTAAAACTGAACTTTTTCTGGATGTCAATCCCTAAACATTACTGGGTTTGAGCAACTAACTTTTAGGATAATCTGTTTATGTGGCAATGGGTGACATGGAAATTCATATATAAATATCTTAATAAAAATTGTTAATATGGAAAAATATTAGAAGCTTTATACCACCTGACATTCGGGGAAGAATTTTACTATAATATTTCTATTTGATACACTATCCTCTTAGCTACTTTTCTGTTGCTGTTATAAAACATCATGGCCAAGGCAACTTATAGAAGAAAACATTTGTTTTGGCTCTGGTTCCAGATGGATAAGAGTCTGTCATGGCAAGGGGGTGTGGGAGCAAGCACACATGGTGGTGGAAGGAGGAAGCTACGACAGCTTGTACTCAACCACAAACATGAAACAGAGTGAGCTAGACATGGGCTAGACTGTGAACAATCCAAGCTGTCTGTTTCCTCCCAAATGCCTCCAGTCTGAGGACTAAGTATTCAAATGCATAAGTCCATGAGAGACATTTCGTGTCATACCACAACAATTAATATACTATTTCAAAAATACCAAGAGGTTCATAATATTGTGAGAAGACACTTATTAAGTCTCATAACATTATAGATTAATGCTAAGAAACTGAAAAAAATCCCTCCTTTACTATTTATAACAAATAAAGTATACATGGACTTTTTGGTTTATTTTGTTATAGTATCTCATTTTATATCCAATGTTATTTAGTTATATATACTTTTTTATTCATTCTCCTTCAATAATTGGAAGGTATACAATCATTTTAAAATGTATTTTGCTATCTTCTCATTTATTTAAAAAAAATTTTTGAGACAGAGTCTCTCTCTACATGGCCCTTGCTATTCTGGAACTCGGGTGTGGGGAGGGGTGTAGATCAGGATGGCTTCAAACGAAACAGAAATCCACTTGCTTCTGACTCCTGAGTGCTGGAATTAAAGCCATGCACCACTACACCCAGCCAAATTTTAAAGTATTTTAAATTAAAATAGAATTACATAATTTCCCCTTCCCTTTCTTCTCTCCAATACCTCTCCTGTGACTCTTCCTCCATTCCCTCTTGAAATCCTGGTCCCTTTTGGCCAATGATTATTATTGTTACATATCTATATCTATCTATCTATCTATCTATCTATCTATCTATCTATCTATTTATCTATCTATCTATCTACATATGTACATACATATACATGTGTATACATACATGTATATACATACACATATGCATGTGTATGTATGTACATACATGTATGTGTGTACATATGTATATATGTGTGTGCATATATGTATTGTATGTGTGTGTATTTATATCCACATGTATATACCTCCAGGACTGACCACTTAGTACTGGATAATGAGTTGGGAAGCTTAGGAGAAGACTATCTCTCCTGCTTTTAGCATTCCTAGTTGCCAGTAGTTTCTTTGTCTATGTGTGGAACCCTATGAGATTGCTCACATCCATGTTAATATGATTATTGGTATACCTCTTCAGGGCTCCCTTAGGCAGCCATATTGTTGAGTATCGTGGGTGAAGCTTCCCTATCATTCCCGTGAGACACATACCGCAGATGACCCTAATGCTCTGGCTCTTACACTCTTTTTGCCCACTCTTCGGGGATTTCATAGGTGTAGGAATCGTGTTGTAGGTGTACCCGTTGGGTGTGTACACCCCCGGATCGCTTCTTTCTTTCATCCATCATCATGCTCTCTGTTTCTTTGGTGAGGTGTGAGAACCACACTGACCTGTGAATAGAGAGAAAGTATTTAAAGTTCAGTTAAGAACTGTGCTGGTTGAATGAATGGCAGGCAGCAGGAGGCTCTCCTCTAAGATTTGTGACTTCACTAACCTCAGGTAGTTGACTAGGTTTCCAGCACCAGGCACAATTTCCCTCCTCATGACTTCAGAGAAGCAAATAATAACTTGGCCTTGCATTCAACCCCAACTAGCAGAAAAAAACAAACAAACAAACAGAAAAGCATGTATAATTCTGAGTTACAGATTCCTTACCTAGATAAAATGCAGGGCAAGTGTGAAGTTGTTAGAAATATATCATCAAGCTGGTGGAAAAACAACAAAAAATATTGTTGCCAGTATTCTTCCTAAATCATCCAGGGTGTGTTTCAGGGAAGCTGGGTGTGGGGATGAATTTGTGTAATGCCAGCCAGCACCCAGGAAGTGGAAGCTGGAGAGACTGAGGTTCAAGGTCATCCTCAGCTATATAACAAGTTTAAGGCCTGCCCCAGTCCACCTATGATACTATCTTTAAAAAGTATTTTAATGTAGCAAAACTATGCCCCTCTCCACAGTGAGAATTCACTCCACACACTCAGGAAAAAATAATACTCATTAATAATAGCATGAGTCTAGGTCCAGCTCAGTGCCTTCCTAAGGCTGGAACCCATAGCTCCTCCTGTTAGGGTGACCACGGCCCCACCCCCAAACCATAAAAGTATTTTCATTGGTACTTCAGAACTGTCATTTTGTTAGTTATGAATCTTAGTATAAATATCTGATATGCAGAATATCTGATATGAAAGCCCTGTAAAAGTCCTGCCCCCCCCCTCCTCAGGAGTCATGACCTATTGATTGAGAACTGCTGGTCTAGCTACTGCCCAAAAAGGAACAGCCACAAATAGAAATTTTTACCAACTTATATACATACCTTAGGCTTATGCATATGCTGTCTCCCATCAATCAATCTTTCTCAGGTATTGTCTTTACCTTAATTTATTCTTTGAACAGTTTAAACAGAGACAGGAAGCTGCAAGCCTGGCCACTTGGGCAAATGGTAGATTACACAGCCTGAAGCATTGTAAGTGTTTCTCTTTTTCAAGTATTTGTGTTACCCGGGGTCATCTTGCCCACTTAGCGGCATTATCCTTTTCTCAAGAAGAGAACTAGGACTTTATGACAGGCCAGGACTTAAGGAGGATTGCCACCCTGCCCTGCCCCACGGAGGCTTGTTCTCAGGTAGAAAAGTGAGGGATAAAGTCTGGGTTGTCTCCTTTTGTTATGGGAATGACCCATAATGGCTCCTTAGCAGACTACTTACTTCTGGCGTATTTTGGAGGCAGTGATCTTTAAACTAAATTCTGCTTTGTGTGACTTAACATCCCCTAAGCAAATCTACCAGTAACATCCTTTGTGACATCCAGTCGATCTCTCCCAGTCTCTTCTATACTACCAGAACCATATGAAATGGATTAAACATTGAAAGCTTTAAGATGAAGAAGCTGGAGCAGAACAGAAACAAAACTGAAACTGCCAAGTCTTAAAGCCGTGGGTGGGGAATAGTTATTGTAAATTCAATGTCAGAAGGCTAAGAAAATGTTAGAAGTGAGCTCTCTATACTATTTTAATGAAGCTTAAAAACATATCTCTGTTAGCTGGACTAAAGGAACAATAGCTTGTTTTCTTCAAATTAATATGTGGGAAAGCTGCCCTCTCAACTTGGATAATTTCATCTAGATTTGAACCTATTTTAAAAAGATATGAAGATGGTGAAATACATTTCAAATAGATTAAAGAACCATATTATTACATATTTACCTATAATTGTATATATGTTAGGTCTATGTGTATACACACACACACTCACACACACACATACACACACAGTTGAAGTTATTCCACCTACAAGACAGTAATCCCCACAAGAAGCATAAACTACCTAGCAAAATTCCCAACTTCAGGTATGACAAACCCATTTCTAGCTGCTCAGAGCAGTCTAAGAAACCCCCAAACAATACAGGTTGTGACTGTTGCTCTGGGTTCCCTCTTAGAGGTTGACAATAAAGTCCCTATTGCTGAGAACAAGCACTTTAGGCACAAGACTTGGAAGACCCTAACTGGGTCTGGCCTGAAAACCTGCTTTCTGAGGGCTAGTTTTCATGGTATCAGAGGTACCTTGCATGCTTCCGAGGAGGAAAGCAGTTAATAAGTTGCTTATAATGTCTATGGATCACAACAATGACCACATGGCCAACTGACCAACTTTGCCTAGTTAAGAATCTACTTCCTAGAGTTCTCAGTAGAGGAATCTTTCTAATGGCTGAGAAACACTTAAAGAAATGTTCAACATCCTTAACTATAAGATAAATGCAAATCAAGACGATTTTGAGATTCCATCTTACACCTGTCAGGATGGTTAAGATCAATAATACAAGTAACAACTTACGCTGGAGAGGATGTGGAGCAAGGGGAACACTCCTCCATTGCTAGTGGGAGTGCAAACTTGTACAGCCACTATGGAAATCAATACAGAGGTTTCTCAGAAAATTGGGAATCAATCTACTTGAAGACCCAGCTTACCATCCTTGGGCATATACTTCATATACCTCAAAGATGCTTCAACTATGTTCACAGCAGCTTTATTCATAAGATCCACAAGCTGCAAACATCCTAGATGTCCCTCAACTGAAGAATGGACAAAGAAAAGTGGTACATTTACAAAACGAATAATTACTCAGCTGTTAGGAAAAAAATGATATTATAAAATTTGTAGATAAATGAATGGAGCTAGAAAAAAAATTCCTGAGTCAGGCAAGACCCAAAAAGACACAGTATGTACTCACTTATAAGTAGATATTAGCTATTAAGTAAAGGATAATCACACTATGACCCATAGACCTAGTAACAAGGAGGCTCTAGGGGCATATGTGGGTCTCCCTAGGAAGAGGAAATAGAATAGGTGTTGCTGGGCATTGGTGTCACACACCTTTAACCCCAGCACTTGGGAGGCAGAGGCAGGCAGATTTCTGAGTTTGAGGCCAGCCTGGTCTACAGAGCGAGTTCTAGGACAGCCAGGGCTACACAGAGAAACCCTGTCTCGAAAAACTAAAAGGAAAAAAAAAAAAGAATAGATGTTGCTGCTGATGGACTGGCTGTATGTGGGCATGGGAACAGGAGGGATTGTGTGGAGGAGGTTGGGAGAGAGTATGGGAAGGAGAGATGATGGGAAGAGAGGGTCATTTAGGTGGAAACCTAGTACAGTGAAGACTTCCTGGAACCGGTGAGGGTGACCCGGGCAAGGACTCCGAGGGATGGAGGATACAGAGCCTGAACAGCCATATTCTATAAGCAGGCAAGACTTCCAGTGTTGGGACTGCGTCACCAACACAGCCACAGAACCTTCTATATACAACCTGCCCTGCCTGCAAGATGTGCTGGGCCAGTGAAGGTTCCGAGCCTGTGAGAGTAGACTGGTCTAACTTGAGGCCCAAGCTAGGAAAAGGATCCCATGCCCGGATACCCTGAAGCCGGACGGAAGCTAGATAGCGCAGAGCCCTAGGACAGAGCCAAACACGACTGACAAAAAAACAAAAAACAAACAAAAACAAAAACAAAAACCAAGACAATGAAATGATTCCTAGTGATTATCTGCTATACTCATAGACTGGTGTCTAGTCCAATCACTGTCAGACGTTTCCTCCAGCAGCTGATGGGAGCAGATGCAGAGACCCACCCCCAAACATTAGGCAGAGCTCGGGGAACCCCTTAGAAGAGGGAGATTTTAGAAGCCAGAGGAATCAAGGATGCCAGGAGAACATAGCCCACAGAGTTGACTAAGCAGTGCTCATGGGGGCTCACAGAGACTTGAAGCAGCAATCCTGGAGTCTGTCTGGGTCTTTGCTAGGTGCTCTGCATACATGCCGTGCTTGTTTAGCCTGGGGTTTTTGTGGGGCTCCTTAGAGTGGAAGTAGAGTTGTCTCTGACTCTTTCTCCTTCTCACGGTGCTTTTCCCCTTCTACTGGGTTGCCTTTCCCAGCTTTGATATGAGGTTTTGTGCCTGGTCTTACTGCGTTTTCTTATGCTATCTATGTTCGGTTTAAATCTTGAAATTTTAAATAAATAAATAAGTAGATAAATAAATAAATTCAGTGCCTTGAGTTCAGGCAGGATGTTCAAAAGAAACTAAGAAGCCAAGACAAGCAATGTTGTAAAATCAATAGGTATACAGGAAAAAAGAAAAAAAAAAAAGCAGAAACCACATAAGAAGTTTCCATGTCTGAATGAAAAGAGACGGCATTTAGAAACTGTGTTCTTCGTTATGCTAGGAGGACACTGCAGGGATGTCACAGGCTTCTCTGAAGCTGGGTGGAGCAGCTCTGATGGACTGAGCTCCAGAACTGCCTAGCAGAAGCCTCTGTATTGTTATACGAGTCACTTTTAGCAAGTTAATTTCCGCATACCTAAACCCCTTATCTGATCTAGGAGCAGTCTGAAGGGAACCGTCTCCTAAGCGATTCTCAGCCCTACAAGGCTTCCCCGTTTGCCAAGTGATGTCTAGGGACTATGGTAGCTCTACGAAGTGGACAAAGTTGGTCAGTTGATTTCACAACATTGTCTTGGGCTTCTTAGTTTCTTTTGAACATAGTGTTGGATGGAACAGATGGCGCTGAATTAAAAATAAAATTTAAACAAAACAAAACAAAACAAAACAAAACAAACTTCAAGATTTAAACCGAACTCGAATAATCCGCAAAGCAAGGAAAGGGTTAAAGATATCTTCCTCAAGTCTAAGAAAAGAGGAACAACTCTTAAGAAAAAGTCGACACGGGGTACACAGTCACTGCTGAGGAAGACGGAGGAGCCAGCAGACGTGTAAGAGTGGCTCCTGTGAGCAGCACGTACTTGAACAGCCAGACTCTCCAGAACTTACAGAAGCACCCACGATTGATCCCAGAGGTGAGTGGCTGCTTCTACTCTTTGCAGCGTGGCTTATGAATTATGACCTCAGCGGGAGGCTGAGACTGGAGGACACACTCTCATCTCTGTCCTTCGGGCCAGCCACCCTAGACTGCTCTCATGTGCAATGTGTCTATTAAATGACCCAAAGTGAGAGCGCAGAGACGGGAAGGTGCTATTTATGTGAAATGGGGGGCAACTGGCTCCCACTTCAGGAAGCTTTTCTTTCTTTCTCTCTCCCTCTCTTCCTTCCTTCTTTTTTTCTCTTTCTTTCTTTTTTTTTTTTACAATGACTTTTTTTCCTTGATGGAGATAAGACTTATCTGATGTACTAAAAGCACCTTTTTTTCCAAAGGTGATTGATTTGTGTTTCAGATATTGAATATCTACAGTCACTGATTTTTAAGTTTGGAATGGGTTTTTAAATGACTGCATAAGAAGTATGAGAAATGAGAGGAGGCACTTTTTTTAAAAAAGTTTGCTCTAAAGGTGAAGAAGTCAAATAGAGAGTGGGCAAAAGAAGAAAGGCCAAAGAAAACGCAGCGAGAGGGCACAGCCAGGTCTTAGGATGCACAAGTTCCACATCCATGGACTCAGGGCCCCCTGGGAGCAACTTCTCATTTGCGACAGAAATGTAGCTCACCAGGAGTTGTACCAATACTGAACAGGCACAGGGCTCTTGTTATTCATTTATATTGTATATGTAATTATATGTAATTGTGTATGCATTGTATGTAATCTAGGAATAAAGTACATGGGAATGTGCAAATTACAACCTCACTTTATACTGGGAGTATGGGCTCCCCAGACTTTGTGTGTGTGTGTGTGTGTGTGTGTGTGTGTGTGTGTGTGTGTGTGCAGAGTCTCAGGGTGAGTGTATGCAAGAAAACAACAACAACCAACTAAGATACAAATAGGCAATGAGAGTTACCCAGTGTCTGTGGGATGCCTGGTGTGCTGTGCACTTCGCTAATAGTACTTCATTAATGTCACACTTCACAAGTGGTGTCCTGACAGGCGGTGTCATTGTATCCGTTCATAGCTGAGCCTAGAGGAGGTAGAGATCACTCAAGGCTCCTGAGGATGGAAGTGAAATCCTTTTCTCCCACTTTGCTGTGGCAGGTTCCCAGGGAACAGGCTTCCTGGACGCAGCCACGCCTGCCCTTCGTTTGCTTGAGCATCTGGAGGCATGGTTGTTCTCGCCCTTTGTTATTTATTACTACACATTGGGATTCTCTTTTCTACCTAGCACCAACTGGTTTGAGAAGTGCCTTTGCCGCTTTTATTTCAAAAGATTACAGATTGATTTCCTAATTAAAAAAAAAGATTTCTTTCCTCTCTAGCATAATTTTAAATTTTCACACATATAAATATATATGAAAAAATTCATAACTTAGAGTTTTCATGGAGCTGTAAGAGTGACAGCACTGAACTGGACTGGCTAGTACTGCTGTAAGTTCACAGGCCGCTATTTATACGGTGCTTGCTTAAGATGTCCTTTGTTTCGACGCCCCAAGCCAGTTACAAGCAATAAATAGCAATAAACAATGTTGACTCTTAGAGATAAAAGTGATGCAGATCATAACTAAATTATCATTTTTTTTTGTCAAAATGACAAATGTTAAATTTCGAAAGCAAACAAGAATTTCCCATGCTACTAAGGAGAGAAGAATATATACCTATACTGCCCCTTGATGGTTATGCACTTCTGAGCAAAAATCTGCCGAAATACACAAGCTAGTCTCGAGGATATATGCTGTCTAACAAAACCGGCTTATCTTTTACTACACAATGATACATGTTAGTAAAAGTTTGATGACATGGATATTTTTCTTGCCATTTTTTTTTTAATAATGTGGGAAATCTTAGAAACAATTGTCTAAAAATAGATGTCTGGTTATTTACGAAATACCCATAATGGAATATCATGAAGTCATTTTAAAAAGGGAAACTCGACCAAAGAGCAGTCTCTAATGTGCTTAGCTTGTGGAAAAAATAGGAGGCATAGTACTATCCCTTTTGTAAATGGGATGTGCACGTGCACAATGTTCACCAAACGTTGAGGGCTCTTACTCTTCACTGCATGCTCTCAAGCCTTAAACCATTTCTGTAGGGAGAAAATTAAAAGTAGACTAAAAAAAAGAAAAGAAAGAAACTAGCAACCACACTGACTTTTCTGTGTCTGTTTGGGGTCACTCGGATTCTGGGGTAGCCCTCTGCCAAGGACTTCAGCCTTGTGTTTTGTTTTGAATTGTGCTTTTTTGGTTTTGGTGGTTGCTGTGTATTTGAATACCAGACCCCACATAGACACATCTTCTAGGTGTGGGCCTTGAACAAGCTGCTGAGCCAGTCTAATCTTCAGTCTTCTGCCTGTTAAATGTGGCTGACAGTGAGTTCGTGAGGTCGTGAGGTCTTAATGTGACAATTTATATTAAATGCTTAGAATTTTGCTCCAGTAAGAACTTAGTAATTACTATTATTAGTCATTTTATTATTACCGTTTTGTGGTTAAGAAACAGAGGGGAAATTACTTATTAGAAATTAAATAACTATATAATGGCATTCTTGGGACTAGAATTCAGGAGGTTTACTGTCCTGTGTCCTATCTTCCCTCCCCAAAGTGTTCACTGGCCTTGGTAGAAGAATCCCAGGCTAAATTCCTAGAGGGCTGACCTGAGACAAGCTGTGTCCAAGGAGAAGAGCAGCCTCCATGGAATGGCTGGTTCCAGTGGGAAGCTAAACACTGGGGGGAAAAATGGTGCAGTGAGGGGTAAGTCAGGTGCAGGGAGAAAGTGTGAGCAAAGGGTTAATGGAAGACAGGAAATGGCTAGTTATGGTGGGAGGAAAAAACCATCAGAGAGGAAAAAACACATAAGCACTAGAATCCACGGCCATTAGTTTGTTTTTGTTTTGCTGTTATTTGGGTTTGTTGTTGCTGCTGCTGTTGTTGTTTTGTGTTTTGTTTTGTGGGCTTTTCTTTCTTTCTTTTTTTGAGACAGGATCTCTCTACACAGTCCTTGCTGTCCTGGAACTGACTGTGTAGACCAGGCTGGCCTTGAACTCACAGAGATCTGTCTGCCTCTGCCTCCTGAGTGCTGGGACTAAAAGCTTGTGCCACCATGCTGAGATTCGTTTTGTTTTGTTTTGCTTTTTTACCTGTCCGGAGACTGGAGACTAGAGAAGACATACGTGTGGGGTGTCAGCCTTCATAATGAAGGGCATTGGAACTGGAATGAGTTTGGGACAAATGGAGCGAGGGAACAGGGGGTGAGTTCATGCTCACAGGGGTCTTAAGCAGGTAGATGGAGATGTCTAAGGAGATTAAAAACACAAGCCAGTGCCAAGCCCAAGAGAGGTTTAGGGTAGGGTGGATGTGGGGAGTCTGCAAAGCCTGGTAATCGAAATTTTCGTGTGGGTGAGTTCTCAGGGAGCCGTGGATTGACAAGTCCAGGACGGAACCTGGAAAACCATGGTGGGGCAACCTCGGCGGGGCCAAGGATGAGGAAGAGCAGTCTAGAAAGAACAGGAAAAGATAGGCTGGACAGTTGGAGTAAACCAGGATAAAAATGTTATTATGGAAAGCAAACGTAATAAAACAAGAACGCGTTCATGGAGGGACAAAGCATAAAGCATAGTGACCAAAGTTCTGCATTGAGATATTTGCCCATGATAGATCATGGGAAAGATGATTAATGATTGTGTTAAGGGCCCTTCTCTTGCCTCCCACATCATATGTTGAAATATATCCCATCATTATCCCAGAATGGGACCATATTTAGAGACAAGGATTTTTACAAAGATAAGATAAAAATGAGATTACTAGAGTGTGTCCTATAATCTAAGCTTGTAAATGAGATGAGAAACGTTTGCAGAGGAAGATATATATATATATATATATATATATATATATATATATATATATGAGGTAAGGAGAGGCTGGGAGCAGAGTCCTCCCTGACAGTTCTCAAAAGGGGCCAACACAGTTGATAACCTTCAACTGGTACATTTGGCTTCCAGAAAAGAAAGAAAGGAAAGTTGTTTTTTCATTTGGTCTCTGGTCCTCTGTTCCCACAGCCCTAGTCAGCATATGCCTGTGAGAGTGGAGAGTGAGAGAAACTGAGGAAGCACATCTGAGAGACTCGAGAGAAACTGAGAAGAGATTAGGTCATCTAAGAGAACAAAAATGTTTCACAAGGAAGAAGGTAGTCACGGTGTCCAATTCTCCAGAAAGGTTAAGTACGTTGACCAAAACTATCCGGAGACTCTTGCGGCCTTTTCAACACTCTCAATTGAACAGAGAGAACTGGCCTCAAAGAGTCAAGAACAGGGAGGCAGCCCAGAGGGACACCTTCTTAAAGTTTGGTGCAGCCTGGCCATGGTGGCGCACACCTTTAATCCCAGGACTTGGGAGGCAGAGACAGGTGAATTTCTGAGTTCCAGGCCAGCCTGGTCTAGAGAGTGACTTCCAGGACAGCCAGGGCTACACAGAGAACCCTGTCTCGCAAAACCAAAAAAAAAAAAAGAAAGAAAAGAAAGTTTGATGCAAAATAACACCTGACCCCACCACCCGCATCAACTCCCTTCTGCCTTAAATGACGCAGAGTTGGGAGCTGGAGAGATGGCTCAGCAGTTAAGAGCACATACTTGCAGATGACCTTTCCAGCATCCACACAAGGCAGCTCCTAACCACCTGTAACTCCAGTTCCAGCGAGATCTATTACCTCTGAGCACTCAGGTACACATAGCCACACGCAAATAAAGACAATTTAACATAAGTGTTAATGGAAATGACAATAAGTCAGGTCAGCTGCTCTTGGAGGACCCTCTCCCCACATTTATAAGCTAAGCAAAGAGAGAAGTCGATATTTCTTTTTCAACCAAAAGTTGTTTGAAAAGCATTTCAGAAACAAACAAACAAAACAATGTGTAGCTTCCATTTTACAAGTTGGATTTTTGTACCAACATAGATTCCAGTCTGCATTGTGGAGTTTAGAGAAACTTGCTTATCCAAGGTTTCTTGGAGAAGGATTTGGGTGGATCAAATAAGCATAACTAGAATCTCAGGAAACATTCATACTTTATATCAATAAGCAGACAAAAACCCACAGTATAACTCAATAGAAATAGAGAACAGATGTATAAAAATGTTTGCTTGAAAAATTTTGAGCCCAGTAGAATCCACTGCCAGGTATGGTAACCTAGGCTTTTAACCCCAGCACTTGTAAGACAGAGGTAAGGGTATCTCTGTTAGTTACTGGACACTCAGCTTACACTGGTGAGTTCTAGGCCAACCAGAGCTACACAGAAAGACCATTTCAACAAAACTCCAAAATTTAGGATGGAGATGTGGCTATGGGGTTAGAAGTCTAGATGTGCCGGGTGGTGGTGGCACACGCCTTTAATGCCAGCACTTGGGAGGCAGAGGCAGGTGGATTTCTGAGTTCGAGGCCAGCCTGGTCTACAGAGTGAGTTCCAGGACAGCCAGGGCTATTCAGAGAAACACTGTCTCGAAAAAAACAAAAAACAAAACAAAACAAAAAAGTGTAGATGCTCTTTCTGTAGGAACTAAGTTCATTCTTAGCCCCTACACCAGGGAGCTTATAACTACCTGTTACTCCAGCTCCAGGGAATGTAACACCCTTTTCTGGCTTCCTCAAAAGTACTTGTACATACCTGGTAACAGGCAGATACAGACATTCATGCATATAAATAAAGTAAAATAAATCTTTTAAAAGAGAAGAGTCTGCGCTATAGGAAGCCATGGAGTAAGCAACCTGATTATCATAGATCCATATTATTCAGATTCAAAGCTACCAGATTTAATGAGAGAAGAGAGCTAAGAAAAAATAAAAATGAATCAACATTTAGTTTATCTGAGTTAGTAGTTAGTAAATGACTAGTTACTAGTTAGTAAATGACAGCCTGAAACTGGGAAGATTGGGGAAAGCTAAAATACTTAACTAACCAGAAAGTAAACCTAGTTTGCTACTCCTATCTTACAGTGATTTTTAACCAACTAAACAAGTATTCATGGAGAGTCAGAGACCATGGGATTTTGAAATTACCAGAAGGAATACAGATGAAATGGATGTGGTGTTATTTTATAGTGTGGTTTGGAATAGAAACAATGCTCATAAAATTGCCAAGGAAACCCAATGTAGTTAGTTATTCAGTAGGCAACCTCTGTCTCTCTGTCTCTCTGTCTCTCTGTCTCTGTCTCTGTCTCTGTCTGTCTCTGTCTCTGTCTGTCTCTCTGTGTGTGTGTGTGTCAGGCTGAGATCCTCCTACCTCTACCTCTCCAGGGCTGGACTCCAGCCCTGACCCACAATGCCTCTCTCTACTATGCTTCGATTATTTTTAAAAAAATAAATACAAATGGTAAAAAGTTCATCTTCCCAGATATTAAATGACTAGCAACCAAATGCTATGAACGCATTTTCATTTGTCAGCTAGAACAGAAAAACAAACGATCTAACAAGAAGCAGCCAAAACATGTAAAAGGAGATTTCTCCAAAA
This sequence comes from Mastomys coucha, assembly GCF_008632895.1. NCBI lineage: Eukaryota > Metazoa > Chordata > Mammalia > Rodentia > Muridae > Mastomys > Mastomys coucha. The sequence continues at coordinate 34,513,181 of NW_022196894.1, read as the reverse complement.
GAGAGTATAAATGACAAATTACCACATTAGAGAATGACCAGAATCATTAACCATTGTTGAGATTAAAGTGAACTATTACCATGACTCTATAAGAATATTTAAAAATTAATAATGTTTCCACCAGTGCTGGTAGGATGCAGAGAAACAAGATCATTCTCTTTTGGGAAGTGTTAAAATGGTACCGGACCTCTGGAAAAATCTTTTGTGGTTTCTTACAAAGATAAACATGTTCTTACCATACAACTGTGTGATTCTAATAGTTGCCATTTACCCCAGAGGAATGAAAACTCATGTTCACACAAAACTAGTACATAAATATTCACACCAGCTTTATTTATAATAGTCAGATTTTAAAAAATGACTTTTAGTGTGAGTAGTTAAACAAGCTTTGGAATACCATGGAGTAATACTCAGAAATAAAGAGAGATGAGCTATTGGTACACACAAAAACTTCAATGAATTGGTAAGGAATTACCCTATGTGAAATGCCAGTCCCCAAAAGTTACAAGTTGCTTATTCCACTTACCTGCTATTGTAACAGAGACAGGGACCAGATTGGTAGTTGCCATGGGTATAGTGAGGTGGAAGGTAAAAGTGAGGGGCTACTGGAAGACACAATTATCAAAAATCAGCACAGGGTACCCCTGCGAATACCATCAGTCTATAGTGTGTGTGTGTGTGTGTGTGTGTGTGTGTGTGTACATGGACATACGTGCAGGCACCCAAGGAGGCCAGAAGATAGAGCTGGATCCCCTGGAGCTTGAGTTACAGGCAGTTATACGTCTTCTGATGTGGCTTCTGGGAACTGACTCAGATCCCCTGAAGAACAATACACACCTTAACCACTGCTCCATCTCTTCAGTTCTGTGCTGGTAATGGCACATAACACATGGGCCTACAGAGGCAATAGAATTTTGTAGAACTTCACACATAGAAAGATGAGAGCATGAAACACTGATAAAATTGGAATAAAGTTTGTGGATTATTCATTGTTGAGTTCCTGGCTTTGACATTCTAAAATACTTATGCAAGACACAATCATTAGAAGAAACTGGTAGAAGAGTATTCAAGGTTCCCCTGTCTATTTTTTTCTAACTTCCTTTGAATCTACAATTATTTGAAAGATTTTTAAAAAGATTCTAAAAAGTAATTTTTAAAAACTGAAAGTGCTCATCTTCACTAAGTATTGACCACATGTCAATCCAACCCCCCCCCAAGTAATTTCTATCAATTGAGTTATCAATTTTTAGAGTTTGCAAAAGTCTGAAAGCAAATGAGCACACATTAGAAGTACTCTCCTGTGCTTCTGGTTGTAGAACTGTAAATGGGTATCTCCCCTATGGACAGGAGAGATACATGTCAATATGTCTTCAAGTTCTCCAATGCTCACTCACACCAGAAGGTACCTGTCTGGTCACTACCTGCCTTTCTTGCTCATAATAGCTTTTAAAAATTCATTAAGCCTGTAGTAGTTTGAATAAGAAAGGCTCTCATAACTTCACATGCTTAGTCAGCAGGGAATGGAACTGTTTGAAAGGATTAGAAGAATTAGAAGATGCAGCCAGTGTGTCATTGGGGGTGGGATTAGAGGTTTCAGAAGCCCATGCCTGGCCCAGCTCCTCTCACTCCACTTATAGATCAGGATATAGTTCTCAGGTACTGCTCCAGCACTACCTCTGCCTGCCATCATGCTGCCTGCCATGATGTTAATCGACTAAACCTCTGAAACTGTAAGCCATCCTTAATTAAATTCTTTCTTTTTTTAATAGTTGCTTTGGTCATGGTGTCTCTTCACAGCAATCGAATAGTGACTAAAACACAGCCCTATGGTTCTAGGCACATTGGTCCACATTGAAAAGACACTAAAGATGAGCAAATATGTTTCTTTCTTCAAAAAATTCATTAGTAGTAAATAGATCAAACCACTGAGGGGCCAGGAGATACTGGTCCTCTAGAAGAGCAGGAAGAGTTTTTAACAATGGATCCGTTCCACCTGCACTGAGCTTTATCTTTTCTGATGAGTTCTAGGAAATGGAATCTTACCTAGAATATAGTACAACTGACCTCCTAATTACAACCATGAGGGCAGGCCAAATGCAGATGAAGATGCTGAATCAAAGCACAAAGCCACCTAACTTCATTTTATGTAAGGTAGAATGCCTAAAACACTGATATAAAATCCTGCACTGTGATTAGTAACTCTATAAGTATCTTCAAGAACTGCTTATGAAAACCTGCTCTTAAACCATTTGGACTTTAGATATTTACATCCACTTCTAAGTTTCTTTGAACCTAAGGCTTGGTGCACGCTGGGTAATCACTCTGCTGCCAAGTTAACATGAGGTAGAGTCCTGCTATGCTACCCACGCTGGCCTCTAACTCACTAATAATCCAGACAAATATTTAATTTGTAATTTTCCTGCCTTAAGGTATCTGACTTTATACTTGTAGGTATATGCCATTCAGCTCTCTGTTTCTAGGTTGTAATGACTTTTTTTTTTAAAGCTAGTTTCTACGAATGACTAAATTCACAGTTGTACTTCTAATTCTAGAAGATACATGAATGACCATTTTATTTACTATAGAAATGCTTATATATCTTGTTGTAATTTTACCTCCATGGGGGCACAGATTTTTGCACAGAAATGAATATCACATCATTATTTAATATAATAAAAACTAGAAATCAGCCTAAATGGTTAATGGTGTTTAATAGTCAATGAATAGATCAGTGAATTAATCATGAAGCTGAAAGTAGTAACAGAATATGACACAAGACTATGTGATTTTAAAGAAAATAATATACAGCTAGAAGCAGCAAGCATGGCTCCCTCTAGATTCTGCAGTAATGAAAAAAAGAGTTCTTTGATAGCAATTGCCAAATCCACAGTAAACTTACATCATCCTGCAAACTCAGTGCAATGAAGTATAAAGCAGTCTTGTGGTTAGACCAGAGAGTTGCCTCATCAATTAAGAGGACCAAAGTACCGCGAGCGTCTCTTCCACAGTACCTGGATTTGATTTCCAGCACCCAAGGGTGGCTCCCAGCCACATATAACTGTAGCTCTAAAAGATTAGATACCCTTTTCTGACCTCCTCAGCCACCAGGCATACATGATACATAGACATCCATGCAGACAAAACACCCATACATATAAAGTAATGTAAAAATTAAGTGTGAAGTACTTTTGTGGTGAAGTTGAGCTTCTAAACAGGACTAGCTGTCAAGAGATCTGAGATGCTGGAAGTGAATGGTTTGAGTGTGTGCTTTCTGTCTAGCCTATGGGGTATGGATGGTGGAGACTAATTGTACCTGTCAGTCACTAGTCTTCATCCTGTTGTCCTGTATGTAAGGACACAGCAGGACAACCTGGCCTTGTATGGCAAAGAGCCAGAAAGGTAAACTTTGTAAATATTTGATGAAATGCCCTAGTTTTATGTAATGCCTCAGTGTCTGGAAGGGCTTGGTTTGGCCATTGTTTTACCAGTTTTACCTTGACCTCTTGACCTCTGTTAGGGCAACAGGGATTCACAGGAGATTGAGTAGAAAGGTTTAGGAAGATGCTACAGTGGGACCAGGATGTGAGGAGCCAGGGCAGCAAGGAGGAGGCTGGGCCTATGCTTTATTAATTTACCCTGTGATGTTGGAGAAGTGAAGATGGATCAGGCAGGGATCCTGTGTAGAAGCTACTGCTACTACTGGGAGGGCAAATCACCAGAGTGGACATGTCTTACTCTCCAGCAAGAAGAATTAATGATATTATATCCTGTTATCTAATTTAAACTTCATCACTGCAGATGCTGTTATTCTCAATTCTTCACAAGTAAAAAATATAAAATGCATCTTGCACATCACAAAGCTGGTATCAGAGCCAGTCTGATACCCAGACCTTAGCTCTGAACAGCTATCTACCTATATATCATAGAAGTGTGTGTGTGTGTGTGTGTGTGTGTGTGTGTATGCCGCATGTATGCTGGGGAGGGGTACTTTTAGCAGTACAATAGATTGTGGTTCTGTGTAGAGATTTGAACTCAGGGCTCAGGAAAAGGCTTACTGGGTAAAATTCCTGCTGTATAAGCGTTTGATCTCCAGGGGCCTTGTAAAGCCACATGGCACACACCGGAAATCTTTGAGCTGGGAAGACAAAGACAGGCGGATCCTAGGGGTTCTGTGGCCATCAGTCTAGCAGAATCAGTGACTTCCAAGATCAGTAAGAGACTCTGTCTCAAAAAATGTCTGTGCAGAACAACGGAGGAAGATACCGGAGATAGACTTCTGGCTCCCACGTGCATTCACATACATGTGCACACAAACACAAGTGTTCATGGGCTCACATACTCACAGCACAGAGAAAATTGTGCAAAACATACTCTGGTGACAGAGTGATAAAGGCAGAAGCCAGGAGAGACCCAGTAGTCTGAGCGGGGGACAAAATTACAGAGGAAGTTGGGAAATTAAAGGCCACAACCTAAAAGTGGTCCCCAGTCATCAAAATAGTGGAGTAAAGCTAAGTAAACAAACAAACAAACAAAAGCTTCATCAAGATTAATTGCACACACATACATCTGGAGAATCTGCGTAAACCAGGATCCTGTTTTCCTCTGAAGAATTACAGGGCCTATTAGCAGGAGGCCGCATTCCCCATGGAAAATTCAGCTACTTAGCAGAGGCTGCCCACCTTCAGTGGAAACCTCGCTCCTCCTCCAATCTGGCTGCCTTCACTTGAGAATATGACCCTGATCAGACTTTCTAGATCTGAGTCTAAGAGCCTGCATGTCGAAAGCAGGACTGACCACTTACCAGGGCAAAGTAAACAGGAAGTGTGTCAGAGACAGTCCCAGCCAATTGCAAGTGAGGATGCTGTCCGCCCACCGCCTCAGGATAGCCAGGTCCTTCTCTCCTGAGATCTCGGCCCCGGAAGGAGGGAATCGTGGAAGGAGGGAATCGTGGAAGGAAGCTTCTCTCAGGCAGAAGGGAACTAGATTGAGAAATCAATGAATAGAGGGTTCAGAAAGCAGAGATCAGAAAAGTGAGCTTGCTCATCCACTGGCTGATCACAACAGTCATGATTGTCTGGGAAAAGAAAAGTCAGAAAGGAGGAGCCGGGTGGGACGGCCAAGCTCAGCCTCTTAAAAGCTTACACGTGTATTTGCATATGAGCTTAGATCATGGTGCCTTTATTTATTTGGCTATTTTGGAGGGTCTTATTCGGATTCAGGGGGCCTCAGGAAAACTATTTCCTCAGATTAAAGGAACTTTGCACAGGTCAGTAACATCGCAGAGCTCTAGGTTTTTCCGGGGATAAGGAGTAAGACAGCGAAAGGAGGAAGATCAAACGTGGAGCGGATTGGGATGGAGCATGGGGTTTCTGTGATGGCTAGGGTCCACGCTGAGAACTTCCTAGAGCTGCCATTCCAAATCCTGGCAGCAGCCAAATGGGTTAGAGCTTTTCCACCAATGGAAAAGAATAAGAAACTGGTTCAGCTTCCAGTTCAAGGTCGCACAGAAAGTAGACAAAATAGAGGGACTCACTTGAAAAGTGTCAAGCCATTCAGCATTCAAGGAATAATAACAATGATGATGATGATGATGATGATAATAGTAAGTATTGTGCACCCATCTGTTGCTCTGACAACAGTCACAAAACAAAATAGATTCAATTCTATACCCTACTGAAGGGTCCACAGGCTGTGCCATCCTTGGAACTCAGTTTCCTCATATGTCAAACATTTTCCATACATTGTGAAGGACTGCAGGCATACAGTAACAGCAAGGAGCCTACTTCATTGGTTGGCAGATCCTGACTTAGTAGATACACTGAGCCACAGGCTGGACCTACAACTAGGTATCAATGAATGAATACCAAGGGGAGAGAAATATGGCCCCACCCTAAGGTGTAAATGTAGTTTTTATTTACCTGATATAATTATCATCTCCAAGGCTTACTGCCTCTGTCTGCTAACCTAGGCCTAGTCCTGGAAGCTTCTAGCCTCCATACAATCTTATCTAGGCCTAACATGTTTTCGGCCTCTAAAACTTACTGCTGAGTAAGCTCACCCTTCCTAGTTCTTTCCCCTCTCTGGCTAGCTGATTCAACTCAGCTCTTCTGGCTCAAACTCCTCTCCAAGCTGACTGATGCAATCTGGCTTCTCTCAATTTCTGACTGAATTGCTCTGTTTGGCCTCATACTAACTTTGGCAATCTGTTCTAATATGGCTCCTTCTCATTCTCTGGCTCGTTCTGTCATCACCTGTGTCTAGCTTGTTCTCTCTCTGCAAGCTGTCTCTGTACTGGGTTGACCCAGTAAGATTGCCTCTTCTGTCTGTGTGCTACTCTCTCTTAAATAGCCTCCCTTTCCTCTCTTTTCTCGTGACAGTTGGGCATATCCCATTCTGTCAAATCTTTCTCTGATTCATCACTTTGTCTGCCAATCAATTAGACATCACTTCCAAACATGAGTGCTTCCTCCTACAAACTAACTTTACCTTCATTGTTTGGGATCAAAGGTGTATACTAAAGGCATGTCTGCATTCAAGCCAGACAGATTGTGCTAAAGCTGAGCCACACCCACAACTAGAAACAGATTTTTCCAGTAAATAATACAACTCAGGGATGGCAGTATGATCAAATATCCTGCAACACTAAGACTCTGAAGCCAAGAAAATTGAACACAACGAGAAGCTGTTGTAAGGGATGAATAAACACTGTTGTCTGATTGTAAGGAGGACAAGGCATCCTGAAAAGAGCAGGTAAAGGTGACAGGAAGGCATTAATGGTAAAACATCCTTCATTTTGAGGCATGTAGAGACTTGATATTGAGAAGGCAAGGGAAGGAAGGAGTCCCAGGCACAAGGAACAGCTTATGGGTTATTCATGGAAGCAAAAAGTCTTCAGAGAGCCTGGAGGTCAGAAAAGAGTAACTGTGGGCTACAGCCAGCAGGTAATTTGTACAGAACGAGTGATAAAAATTGAAAAGTAAAATTGGATTTAGATAGTGAACAGCATTGCTCAGAAGTGTGACCTAGCTAGCATGTGAGGAACAAGGAATGGGTCTTTTAAGCTAGGAAGTTTCATAGCCAGGAGACTGAGATGTCACAGGCCAGCAACAGGTGATGAGAACTCCAAAACTGGCTACTAATGAACCAGAAATAGATGATGAGTAAGAAAGTCAAGGGAAAGTGACATAAACACAAGTTCACACAGGAGCTACTGCATGAAAATGACCTGCACACTTCTGCCTGACCACCCCCGCCATCCCAGGGGACCAAAACAAAAACAAGAGGACACCTCCTTTTAAAAATAACCTCTTTTGTTTGTATGCAAATAGGCCAGGCACAGTGAAAGCCACTTAGATGCAGTATTTGTCTCTAGGCCTTGACAAAGGTCACCTTGGTTTAGAAATGTCCTTCAAAATCTCAGCTTTTCCCATTACAAGAGCACCGTCTGGTGTAAGGCTCATTTCAGATTGTGTTCAGTCTAAAGAAAACTCGAAGGGAAGCCCTTTTCAAAAATGAGGCTCAGGATGAGTGACTGTTGATTTCATCAAGAAAATTCTTCTAAGTAGCATCATTCATTAGAATCTTCTAAGAAGATAGAAGAGTGTGAAGGGAGTAGAAAGGAATTGCAAAAATTAATTAATTAATTAATTGAAACCACTAAAGTGGTCCTGCACCACTAGCTTGAAAACGAAATCCAGGTGTGTGAATGCACATCCCAAAGGTTCACACATGTCCTGTGCATTGATTCTGGTTTTAAAGATGTCATGCAGAAGAGAGGTTTTGGGTATGTAGTGGTCCTTCTCCCACCCCTGTGGTAAAATGAAAGCTTTAAAAAAATTAGCTTTTTAATTTAAAAAAACTAAAAACTAAATTAGTCATTTATATAGGCTGTGTTCTATGTGCCCCGACCTATTTTATTTTACTTTGCCATGCTCATCTTATTTAGACCCCTGCCCACATATTTTTGCATAAGGTACTTTCAAAAATCCTTGGCTTCCTCAAATTTGAAATATGCTGTCATTTAAAAAAATGTGTTACTTTTGTTATGTATGTTCTGCCTTCCTCTGTAAATACAGAAAAAACATGGACCGATGTCTTCCAGCAACTTTGACTTTTAGATATTACCTCATTCTGAGTTTTCTAAAAGAGGGTCTGAGGGAAATGGCAATTTCTCAGAATGGATAAGCCAACAGGGCACTCAGTATGCAGAATTCGAGTTTCCTCAGTTCCCAGGCACATTCACAGTCACCTGGTGGTCAGATACCTGACCTTGCTGGATGGGTATAGGTTTCCTTCATTCAACTCCAGGCCCCAAGAGGGCAGGGGCCATTCTTCTCCAGCTCTCCTTGAGCCCAAGGCCAGAGATCCCCAATGATGTAATGACATCTTTCATGTATTGTTGGGAGACAGAAAATATTGCAGCAACACAAAGGAATAAAGAGAAATCGGGCCTGTGTGCTCCTCTGTATGCCTCTAGAGTCCGCAGTTAACCCCAGTTCCAGCATAGCTCCTTCCACAATATGTCTGGATGCCCAGTAAGGCAGGCAAGATAGGAAAAGTCCCCTGAGTGTCTTCTTGGAATACCCAGGTCGGTCTCCAGTATCCCTGGGGTAACTGGTCTCCCCATTGCTCCCCATGTGGTCCTTCTCCACCTTATCCCTGCTTCCCTGACCTATATGGTCTATCTAGTTTCCTATGAGCCAGTGGTATGCTTTCCACACACTTCCCAGAAGCCCCCCTGATTCCATTCTGCTGTGTCTTCACCACACTGCAGCCCTCCTCCCCTCAGAGCCTGGATGTTGGGATCACAGGCCACATCTGCTGCAGCTGCAGTCACTAGCCTAAGGTCCACCTGGCCAACCTTTCTCATATTCTCTGCTGCCTATAGTATTAATGTAACTAAATCTCTGTAGACACTCCAGCTCCTACCTCAACAGCACCCTGTCTGGAGTATACATATACCCCCACAGCAACTTTTATCTACTCAACCATGAGCTCCAGGTTTTCATATAAGCCCCCTTAATAAAGTGAACTGTCTTCGGTTCACCTAATTGTAGGCTGCTGCTAAACTTTATAGTTTTTGAAACTATCATGTGTGTGGAGAAGAACACAGAGTCTTTGCACTCAATTGAAAACTCCCTGTAAATACCCCAGGTTGCCTGCCTTTTCGTATTTCTCCCAGGAGAAAATCCAGGTGAAGTGTGTCGCAAGGTTGTAGGCTTTATATTCAGAAACTGATAGAATGCATCTGACAGACAATAGACATTGACTTTCCTAGATGGGTGTAGATTTGCATCACAAGAAAGTGAGTAAAGAACAGAAGCCAGCTTGGGGCAGGTAGGGCCTGTCAGGAGGGGCTGCAGTGGGGGTGTCTGTTGGAGCTTGTGAGAAAGAGGGTCCTTTCCTAGGTCAATGACTCACTTGTACAACAAAAATAAAGGCTGAAAAATATAGGAAAAGAAAAATGGAAACCTCGAATGTTTTTAACTATATAAGATGTGCTAAGGTGTGTTCATGGGCTAGACCAAGACAGCATCCCCTCTCAAAGAGCAAGAAACATACCACATTTTAAAGAATGTACCTCTAGAGAAAGAGAGAGAAAGAAAGAAAGAAAGAAAGAGAAAGAGAGTGAGAAAGAAAGAAGGAAAGAAAAAAGAAGGAAAGAAAGAAAGAAACTGGGAACTTTCATTTTTCTTAAATGTATCTGGCTCACAGAAAATGGTGGATTTTTTTTTTCTTTCACTTACTTAAGGAATTGACATAAAAACCTATGGTTCTGCACCAGAAATATGCATAAATTATCAAGAGCGGCTATAAATATGATGTTGGAGATTTTTTCTCAGCACTGCTGTATGCATGGCATTTTGATGACCAGCGTGAAACATGGGGAAGTGAACCTTTGAATGCTAATTCACTTTCCCACTAGTGCAGGAGTTAAAATGTCACATCATTGATTTAGTTGCCTTGCCAGGAATCAGTGTGTGTGGGTAGTGTGTGTGTGTGTGTGTGTGTGTGTGTGTGTGTGAGTGTGTGTGTGTCCTTAAATTAATAGCTCTTATTTTTAGAACAGTTTAGGTTCTTTTTTTTTGTTTTTTTTAATTGTGCAGATAGTACAGAGAATTCCCATCTCTCTGTACCTCCCAGGCCCCCAGCTTCCTCTAAGATTACCATCTTCAGCGGGTAGTATAGCTGTCAGGACCAATCAACAGGTGTTAATTGCTATTGACCAAGCTCATGCTTTAGAAGACTAAGTCTCTTTCTTACGTTTTGCATGGTTTTATCAAATGTGTACTGCCATGACCACTATTACGCTACCATTCATGATGGTGTGCACCATCTGTCATCCCCCCACCTTGGTCATGCTATGGGAATTGTATAGTAAGTATGTAGGCTGCTCAGATTGCCTTCTCTACTAGAGTTGAAAGCATTTGCATTTTCTTCATGTATTTCAGATCCTGGTGGCTTCTTTCCTTTTATCATTAATCATGACATCATTGTGTGGACGTACAAGTTGTCCATGCACCTCAATTGAAGGACACCTTTTTTTTTTATGTGGATCACGTGAATGTCTTCTTTGAAGAAGTTTATTTAAGCATTTTATTTTAATTTTAAGATTTATTTTATTTTTTAATTATACGTGTGTAACTGTGTGTGTACTTATGTGCATGGGAGTGCAGGCCCCAGCAGAGGACAGACACATCAGAGCCTCTGGAAGCTGGAGCTATGGATAGTTGTGAACTGCCTGATATCTGTGCTGGGAATCAGACTTGGGTCCTCTGGTTCCCAGCTTTTAAGCAATTATAAGCAAATCCAGCATTAATATTTGTGAGTAGGTGTTTGCATGGGTATTTGTAACTCCACTGAATCAATGTGTTCTGAAGTATGATTGCCGTTCATACAATAAAAATATGTGCAATTTTTAAGAACTTTTTTTTTTTTTT
>NW_022196894.1:34428600-34502158 GCF_008632895.1 Mastomys coucha | reverse complement strand
TGGCTGTCCTGGAACTCACTCTGTAGACCAGGCTGGCCTTGAACTCAGAAATCCACCTGCCTTTGCCTTCTAAGTGTTGGGATTAAAGTCGTATGCCACTACTGCCCGGCTTTTTAAAGAATGCCTAAATGGTCTTCCCTGCCATTTGTATCACTTACTTTCCCAAAGTGAATGAGTGAATGCTCCTGTTTCTCCATATGGTCACCAGCATTTGATATTCTCTGGTATTAATCTTATCATCATTTTGACTGGCAACTCTGTGGTGGTATGGTGCTGGTCTTCCTTGTATGCATTATTCAATTATTTGCTTCCTGTATCCTTTCTTCAGCCAGATACACAATCATATCTTTTGCCCATTTTCACCTTGGGATGTTTGTTTTCTTGTCATTATATTTTAAAAATTTACTCATGTACATGAGTGCTCTATTTGCGTGTATACCTGCACACCAGAAGACAGCATCAGATCCCAGAAGGTTGTGAGCTACAAGGTGGTTTCTGGGAATTGAACTCAAGACCTCTGGAAGAGCAATCAGTGCTCTTAACCAACTGAGCCATCTCTCCAGACTGTTATCACTGTATTTTAAGTGTTCTTTGAATATTTTAGATCAGAGCCTCTTCATCATATTAGGTGTTTTGCAAATATTTTCCTCCCAGTCTGTGGCTTACATTTTTCTCTCTTAACAGCGTGTGTATTTGCCTTAAGGAGGAAGGCTACTGCATGTACAGTTTTACAGTAGCAGTAAAAGGAAAATTCACTGTAAATGTTTTATGTGTTATCCCAGAGAATAGGAAGGAAATGTGAACTCATCAGAGGTTCATTAAAAGGACAGTGTTGTATCCTAGGGATGGTGACAGCTATCCTGGCTTATTAGAACTTGTGTAGCAGGTCTGAGAGCTACAGAGATGCTCAGTTCTGGGCTGCACTAATTCTTAGTTAAGAGAAGGGGCTGGAGAGATGGCTCAGCACTGACTGCTCTTCCAGAGGACCCAGGTTAAACTTCCAGTACCCTGGTGGCTCACAACCATCTTTTAAAACTCCAGTCCTAGGGGGTCCTACATTGTTTTCTTGCTTCTGCAGGCACTGCACACATGGTGCTCAGACATACATTCAGGGAAAACACTCAACATATAGAAAAATAAATAAATACATCTTTAAAAAAAGGACAGTTCAGGAATTATGTTCACAAATACATTTCATTGACCTTGCATGGGTGATATTCTGTACAGGGTTTAAACTCTGTTTAGGAATATCAGCATGCATGAAACATTTACTTCTCTTATGAAGTGTGTGAGTGTGTACATGGTAGGTATGTGAATGTGTGTGCAGGGGGTAAGTGGGGGGAATAGGATTGAACCCAGTGTTTTGAAGATTCTGGGCAAATATTTCATTAGCATATTACACTCTCAACTTTATTTTCACTTTTTGCTTTGAGATGATCTCACTATGTCGCCCATGATGGTCTTGAACTCATTCTGTAGCCCAGGAAGGCCTTGAACTTGACTTTTAACTCAGTGTAATCGCACTACTGAATCAGCATTCTGCCTTGTCTTAGGTTTTTACTCCTGTGAATAGACACCATGACCAAGGCAATCCTTATAAGGACAACATGTAATTCAGGCTGGCTTACAGGTTCAGAAATTCAGTCTATTAGCATCAAGGCAGGAGCATGGTAGCGTCCAGGAAGGCATGGTATAGGAGGAGCTGGGAGTTCTACATCTTGTTCTGAAGGCAAACAGGAGATGACTGACTTCCAGGAATCTAGGACAAGGGTATCCAAGCTCACGCCCACAGTGACACACCTACTGCAACAAAGCTACACCTCCTAACAGTGCCACTCCCTGGGCCAAGCCTATACAGACCATCACATGCCCCTAGGGCAGCAGATTCCATTCTGCTGGTCACCCAAGAGATTCCTTCCCTGGTTTTAAAATCCAAGAAGTTTACCTGGTGTCTGACAAAAGGCTTTGCATTTGTGCTGGTTGCCATGGGGATATGAGAACCTGCACCAGCAGAGCCCACCCTTGTCTGATGAGTCTGGCAGCTCCCTACCTTCTTACATACCGAGAGTAGGAATATCTGTTGAGGTTGCAAACCTGAACTGAGAGCTAGCACCTGTCTAGGTGTGAGTCATCCAGCCCTTAGGCAGTCACTACCATGGGAACATGAAGAGAAGGGTGCTTGGGTGTCCACTGCCCCTTCGGCCCCCTTGTCTTCTTTTTCTCTTGCCATTCAGAGAGAGGAAAGATTCTAGAGATGCAGGAGCACCTACAAGAATCAGCTATACCTTGGGTATTCGATTCTCATGTCCCCTTGCCTCAGCACACATCACTGTATCAAGAACACTCAGAAAGGAAACACAAACACCAAAGTAAATAATGCCATTACAAGTATTTATGAAAACCTCTTTTTTTTTTTTCTGTATTGAAACCTTTTCTACCACCATCAAGAATCCTTTTATACTATCTTCCATCACAGGCTACAGAGCACTACTTAGCAAACGTGGCTATAGTGGGAAAGTGGACCTAGACATCTGTTTGGGTGTTCTAAATGTCTTTGGGTTATCTGGCTCTGTCATGCAGGATATAGGTCTCAAGTAGGTACCATCAGAAGCCATCTCTTGGGCAATGACTGGGTGTGGCTTCAGGAAGGCATGCTCCCTACACGTGTCCGCTGCCATCTCTGTTTCCTCTCCCTCCCCTGCTTTTCACTGTAGCTTTGGCCTGAGCTGAGAACATCTGGGAGTGAGTGGGCAGAAAACAGTTCCCAAGGTTCCAGTAACTTCCTCCTCAACAAGCACAAGGAACCCATCATTCCACTCTGCCTATCAGTGTTCGGGCACAGCTAACCACCATCTCTGTGGCACTCTGTTTGCCCTCTCCTCTGATGACACGGATGAGAGTCAGAGAGGACTCTTGATTGGCTGAGAGCTAGCCCTGAACACAGAGACAAGAGCAGGGAGGAGGTAGGGACTTAACCCAATGTATTAAGAGAAAATCTCATTAAGCCAGCTCCTGCCTCTGTTTTAAGATGACAGGAGCTTTGACTCATCAAAGATGATGCTAATTCTACACTGCTGAGCTCACCCTGATAGAATGCATGTTACTCATCGTGGGAGAGGGTGCTGGTAGGTAAGAGGCTGTCAATCAGGGTCCTAAAGACCATAAACAGTGGGGAGTGATTGGGTCAAAATTCTGGTAACTGGCTGAGAGGCAGAACTGCTGAGGGATCTTGTATCTGCTTTCGGCTAATCTAAAATAGTGTAATGGTATATCCTGGTGAGTCTGGAAAGCAGGACAAGGATGAGTATCTGAATGTTACTTATGAGTCCATTCAGGGCTGAGGAGTGGTGAACTTGGAGCGTTCTCAAAATGATGTTTTCATCTAGCTCTCTTAACAGGTGTTATATTTTCTAATATGACGAGTGCTGGCCTAGCATGTGCAAGGCCCTGGATTTGATCCCCAGGTGGGGTGGTGGTGGTGGTGTGTGGATTTGATAGCAGCATATTAAATGCAACTTACCTTGTATTTTAATATATATTTTAAAGATTTATTTCATTTGCGTGTGTGTGTTTGTGTGTGTGCATCTGTGTGCCTGTGTCTGTTTGTGTATATGTTTGTGTCTCTTGATGCCCACAGAGGCCAGAAGGAAATGTCAGATCCTTTGGAGTTGGAGTTGCAAGCATTTGTGAGCTGCTTGGCATGAGTGCTGGAGTCTGAACTCCAGCTCTCAGATAGCGTACTAAATGCCCTTGACCGCTGAGTCATCTCTCTAGCCCCTGTCTTGTATTTTGATTGGCGAGTTCATGAGAAAAAAGAACACTTAAAAACTAGGTGACATATTAAAAAATTCCCCTATACTGTGATAAGTACGTAATTTTTTTTTTGTATGCTCCAACAAAGAAACCACCATGGACCTTTTCAAATAAATATAAAAAGTACATTTCTAAAGTCCAGAGGACACCCCAATTCCAGGAGAGCTCATCCAATAAAGGATCGTTCTAGAATAATTATGCAGAGTCACTGGTGGGAAGTAATGACCCACGACCCAGCAGGAACCCATCGATTTGAGCAGCCCTGAACCGAAGATAACTGGCTTTTTGGATCTGTCTGGGAAGAACCACCATGAGTCTGTTCACAGAATGAGGACCTTTGTGGAAAGGTCAGAGGATTGGAAAATACTCAGAAGGAAATGGGAGGGTAATAATGAAGACTAATTAAATTCATGGTATACCAGGTGAATTACCTGCAAGTTTTACCATCAAACTCTGTTTTACATGAACATGCATCAAGGACTTCTATTATGCATTGCATTTCATAGGCCAGAAGTCAGATTCCAGGATATCCAATGAATTGTCCAGAGTCTAGCAGTCAAGCCAGGCTCCGATTTCCCCCTGCTCTACCAGAAGAAAATAAACAACCTTGATAGTTTCTGCAGTCCTCCAGGGGGCCAGAGCTAGCCTCTAAGAGGTCTGGTGAGACACAGTCTACTGGGCTACCTCTGTCCTGAGTTCTCCTCACAGACCTATAAATACCCCATCCAACCCAGCTGGATAGAAAGCCTAAGCCTGTCAGGAAAAGGACCGAAGTGCCTGGGGAGGGAGTCATATACCCGGATGTGTAAACTCTATGGAAGGCCCAGATTCAGAAAGCACACTTTGCACTCACACACCCTCAGACTTCTGCATGTGACTTCCCTCCTAGCTCAGGCATGGTGGACAGAAGTAATAGAAACATTCTAGAGTTGGACAGTGAGGATTAGATGAGCATAATCTATAGTGCAAACTGGCTTCTAGAAGGATCTATGGAAAGGTCCTTCACAGAGGACTCCTCTACCCTCTGGTTGGGAGTGAGATGCTGCACAGAGCTTAATTGTTAGCCACAGACTTCACAGATTTTACTCCTGGGACTCTCAGTGCATGGGGATGTGTCTGTTGTGTTTGTGGAAGGGGCTGTCTTTGGGGTTTTCCTCAGGGCTTTACACTTGCTGGCCGACCAAGGGCACAGTTCTAGTCATTCTTGTCAGTGGAAATGCCCACCTACCAGCAGAAGTTATCTGGAACCAAGCACGACACAACCCCTGTCTGTGGTGTCAGTCTCTCTAGTCAGTTCCCCTTTCTGTATCTGAATTCTTCTTCAGTCCTCAGATTAGTTCTCCTGTCTAAGGACACCTAGGAGGGCTGGGGAGCAGACCAGGCTCCTTTTACTTTTCTCCTTTTTCTTCTTCTTCTTTTTTTTTTTTTGTTTTTACCTTCTACTTTTTTCTTCAAGTTCCTGTGATCTTCGGGAATGCTACTCTGCTTGTGTGTGTGGTCCCTGAGCACGGCGGTGGAGAGGCACTGGTGACATGTATGTCGTCAAGACATGTGCAACCTGGTGAGCATGGGAGACAGAAGCTGCAGCTAGGGCAGATGTGCAGAGAGGTGGGCAGTCAGCTGGAGAGGGAGCTGGGGAGAGGGCAGAGGATGCGTGCTCAAACCTTTTGCCAGTCACCACTTGAGTTTCTGATCGTCCGCATCAGATGTAGGGGGTATTACAGAAATGAGTCTCCTCCATCCAGATGTGTGCTGTAATGGAGCCACGAGACAGGACAGTCGGGAAATAGAAGCTGTCACTTACCAAATTGTTGGTAGCTGCTCTTGGCTTTGAGGTGCTGGGAGCTCTCAGTAGTTTTGGGGGACACTGGCAATCCCTGAACTCCTATCCTGGGGCAATGTGGAAGAGGAAAATTCCCACAGTTCTCTCTGTAGTGGCCTCTGATTGCCTGTGTGACTTTTCCATAACAGGCTCAGAAATTCTTTCTCTTCTTCTTTCCTATCCAATTGTCTCATCTCAACATTGCAAACAACAAACTTATTTAGGGAAAAAAAATGCTCTTTGGTCAAAAAAAGGAGTCTAGGCAGTGGTTTGCTGTGTTCCTCTTGCTGTGTACACATTTGCATTTGCAAATAGGCTTAAAATATTGCTTCCATTAATAGCAATGTAAGCTTCTGGAGAGAGGGGTAAAAAAAACAACTTTGACCAAGGGAACTTCCCACTCCTCAAATTATAATAATTAAGGACTTGGCCCGTTCTCCTCAGATGGAACTTTCATGTCAGGACTAAAATGAGTATGTGTCCATGCTCAGTCTGGTGGCTCTGCACTAAGTCTGCAGCTGCTGCTGTATACACTGCGGGTGAGACTCAATGAAGCTTAAGCGAAGTCTGTACGAAACATCAGCTCATTGATGCACTTAGCATATGTTTGCTAGCTTCTTAATATGGCCTAGGTACAGGGGAGTATCAAAGGCATGAAGGGAAATTATATTGCTGTAGCTTCTAATGGGGAAGGTAATATTAATCACAGGGATGCGACGCTTAGGTAAGGAGGAAATGATTGTGTGACTACTGACTGAAACTGTGTCTACTGATTCTCACCCCTGGCTGGAGAGGAGGATCTTATTGTATGAATTTGACATGGATGGGGAGAGGGGAAGCCGTGAAAAGTAAACTACTAAAATACACCAGAATCTTCAGTAGAAGAATCAAAAGTTCCGAGGCCATCCAGTTTCAAAATGAGGTGGAAGTGGAAGTTAAGGGGAGGGATCTCTGGGGCAGAATTGCAACTGAAAACACACAGGAGTGTGAAAAATGTCTATCATAGGCCTGCAGGAGAGGAGAGGGTCCCAGGAAGACTTGGACAACTCTAGCAAGTGTTGACCAATCACGTTTTAGGGCCAGGCAAAGTATTAGGGGAAGAGGGAAGAAGGATGGGACCACAGCTCAGGCACACAGCCTTTCAGCAGACCCGTGACCTCCTCTCCACTCTCTTGTAGAAAGTTGTTTCTGAATGGCATGTTGGATGCCCTTAGAATGAGGCTGGGAAAGAGATGCCATTTTCTACATGAGAAGAGGAAGACAAAGTATGCTTCGAGTGCATCGTGTCTCCCTGCTGAGGTCTTGAGACCTGAATCACTCCCTTCCATTCCTTATCTGTCAAACCATGCAATTCCTTTCTGAGTTTCATGTTCTGTTAATGTGAATATAATTCCTGACAGCTAAAAGCAGATTCGTTTTTTTTTCCTCTTCCACACAGCACTTGCATCTTATGGGGGCTTTCAAAACCTGCCTTGGTCCAAGGGATGATTCATAGGGAATCCCAAAACTGGACTACACGGGAGAATATCATAGTGCACAGTAAAGAGAGAAGGGGCTGTCCCCATAGATTATGCCCTGACAACATTGTTATTTCTGTGTGACCATGGCTTTAGTTCTGAGACAAAGAGAAAGGGGCCTTCCTTGGGCACCAGGATGGGTAGTTGCCTTTGGGTGAATCTGATGGCTCTTATTCCCGGCAGGTAGAACTCGTGAGTGGCAGGGCAGAGTCCTAGGGAGATGCCTGTGACATGAGTTCACCTTTGGGTACTTTTTGGTAAAATGGGAAAACTGGCTTTGAAAAACCATTAATACTTTAAAGGCCGAATAATCTTCAACTCAAAGAAGCCCGATTGTAGATATAGCTAAGAGAACTGAGTATCTGTCTAACACCCAAATTTACTGTTAGCGGACAGGAAAAGCTAAATGATGTTGCCATGCTCCTTCTGGGTCAGGGAGGGGGAAGTAACCTACGTTTTAGTAGCTTAGTTATATCAGAAGGGAGTGAGAGCATCCTTTTGCTGTTTGTGAATCCGCTAATGTTCCTGATGTGTGAGCATGTTCTGCTCCCGAATGAGTGCAGAGAACAACAGCTAAAGAACAGAAAACAAAATGTAGGCAAGGGAAGAGGCCAAAGGGGACTGACTCCAAGGGGATATGAGAGTCCTCAAAATGACTCGGCCTAGGGCAGGAGACACAGCAGCGGGTTGGGTGGAGCAAGAGGAAGCAGACATCAGACTGAGTGACAATTGGCCATAACCAATTGTTTCCACCTCCAGTGCCGGCCAGATACCAGGAAGCGTTTGATTCTCCGTGAGCATCCTGTGTACTGAGCCCCTCCCAAAGGCTCCTCCTGTTCCTCCTCTGGTTTCCTTCCCTCCTCATTTGGGTCCCTGAGCCTTTTAATATTGGCTGCATGGGTCACCAGTCATCCCAGTAGTGGCGCTCACACTTGCCAGGCCACAGATGGGCTATTCTCTTAAGCTTTCTGCAGTGGTTTTTGTGGTTGTTGTTTGTCTGTCTTTCCTTTCTGAGATACTAATCCCAAACTTACAATTTATTGAACCAGATTCGAATTCCTTATCTGACTTTCCAATCTTGATAAGCTCTCCTGCACTACTTACAGAAACTAATTTCCCATTATTTGCCTAGTCTTTCCCCAAGTCCAGTCAGTTAAATAAGTAAACAAACAAATAAATAAATACAAAAAAAAAACCCTTGCTATGAAGGATTTGGTCACCCTATTCATTTCTAAATGTCCTTAGAGGTTATTCTACGGGCTGAAAGAATTAATTTTGGGGCTCAGGGATTAAGAGCACTGTCTACTCTTCTAGAGGACCCTAGTTCCATTCCTAGCACCAACATGGTGGCTAACAACTACAGTTTTGGGGAATCTGCTGCCCTCTTCTGGCTTTCGAGAATGCTACATTCATGTGTTGCACAGACTTACATGCAGGTAAAACACCCAAATAGAAAACAATAAATATTTAAAAAAAATTCTAAAGTGCTTCTATTTGTTTATATCTCAGAACCTTATGAAAGCAGTAGAGCATTAAATATAAATGTCCCCAGGATGGAGAAATTACAAAGATTTGAGGTGATAGTCACATTACTTCTCAGGGCCTGAGCATCACTTCTTGTATAAATGTTTTAAAATATCACATTGTATTTACAATGTACACATTGTAAAATATAGACAACCATTACATATCAATTAACAATGAGAGATTGAGCTGGAGGTGTTGATCAATGTTAGCTTGTTGTACAAGCCCTAGGGTCTACCCCTAGGACTGCAGAAAGGATAATTTGAGTAAAAATATTTTCTCAAAGAATATTATACCAATAAAAAAATACTTTGGAAGGCAGAGGCAGGCAGATTTCTGAGTTTGAGGCCAGCCTGGACTACAGAGTGAGTTCCAGGATAGCCAGGGCTACACAGAGAAACTCTGTCTCCAAACAAACAAACAAACAAAAAAACAAAACAAACAAAAAAACTTTGATCATTGAACTCAGGATTACATGCCTCATGTGCACCTGCTCATGTGTGTATGTATATGTGTGTATATGTGTGTGTATGTGTGCGTATATGTATGTGTATGTGTGTGTATGTGTGTGTGTATCAAGACTGTACTTATAATGTTTAGTCGTGTGAAGTCATCAGCTTTTAAAAGTGTCTTGCTGACAGAGCTCCTTTGATTTATGTTATGTGTAGTGTGTCTAGCATGAGGACCGTTTCATAGAATGTCTTGGAGGAAAGAGTTATTGGAAGCTTGCAAAGCCTTTCACAAACAAAGCAGGTGCCAGCCACAACAAGTTCCTGGAAATTAACAATTGTTGATGGTAAAGGAGATCTGCTCTCAGAGGAGAATTCTTGAACAATGCAGTGGCTTAGCCTGAAACTTTCATGGGCAAAAGTCTCAGAATGAGTGGCCAGGGTCAACACTATGCAAGGAGGGTTTCATCTACCTTAACAGAAATTGGCTCCAGCAACCCCTCAGTTGCCTGGCTCTGAGACCAACCCTGGCCCCACCACTGTCTCTGTTGGGAGAATGGGGATGGGGTACCTATAGGTGGGGGTGCTTGCTCTTGCCCTTGACTCCTGGAAGACCACTGGTAGTCAGCTCATGGTCTTTCTGTAGTTAGGGACATCCTCATAGGATACCATTCTACCCACCATATTAAACTAAAAGAAAAGGGCTCAGGTGGGACAGAGGGAGATGGGATACCAGGAGCCATCTTTTAATTTCATTTTCCCCCTGGAATGTGATGAGATGCTTGGTTGTGGGATTTTAAAGTTATAGAGCTCCACCACAGTCCACAGTGCAATTCAAGAATCTCCTCCTTAGAAGGCCTTTTCTGTGTCATCAGCCTATGTTTTACTCGAGCTGCTCTGCAGATGGGGTGCACATACCTCAGAACAAAGTCCAGACTCTGGTGTGGTTGTTAAAAGTCCTCCCCCAGGGACTGAAATCTGGCTCCCTGTGACTTCTAGCTACTGTATCAGCTTGTTATTCAATAGCAGCAAACCTCCCTTTCTCCTGGAGGAGCCTTCACTATTTTCCCTTGGCTATCAGAGATCTGCAGCCCTCTCTCCTTCAGGTTCGTTTACCTGGGTCTTTTCATGGTTCCTCATTTGACATTTTCCCAGCATCCCCTAGTGATTAGCTCCACTTCTGTCATTGTCACTCAAGTACGACCCTCACCTTGCTGTACTAGAGGCCACAGTGATGTGGTCTGACTATCGAAGATGACGGCAGGCAGATGCCAGCTAAGACAGAATTAGTGTGGCTTGGGGCGTGGCTCAGGGTGGGACCTTTGACTAGAGTGCCTCAGACCCTAAGTGCTACATCCATCATCATCTGCTTCCAATGAAAAGGACTGAATTAATGCTGATGATTATTATATCACACTAATACAGCATAGTTTGTTGTGCATAATGTATTTCTCTAGTTTTGATACTCCACTTACACAGTCAATTATCTTAAAGCCCAAGTTTAGATCAACAAGTTAACTCTTACAAGGCTGGTTGTGTTTCTGTCTGTCTCTTCTTAGGTTTCAAGAATATTTGGTTGACTGGCTTTCAGTTAATTTTTATGTCATCTGCATATTTGAAATGAATGATATTTTCTATTGCTTTCATTCACAGTTTTAATAAATGTGTGAAAATAAAACAACAAAAAAATTTAGAGAGTTCCATAGCCCCCAGAGTGCTTGTTAGTTTTTTGTTTTTTGTTTTTTGGGTTTTTTTTTGTCAACTTGACACAAACTGGGTCATCTGAGAAAAATGTCCCTCAATTGAGAAAATAGGCCCATCATATTGGCTAATATGCTAGTCTGTGGGAGTACTTTCTAGACTAATGACTGAGGTGGGAGGGTCCAGCCAATTGTGGGAGGTGGTGCTGGGGAATAACAAATGTGATCCTGAAGTGAGTCAGGAAGCAGTGTCCTCCCATGCCCCTGCCTCCGGTTTGCCTCTCTCGGGGTTCCTGTTTCTGCCCTTACTTCCCTCCATGACAGCCTGTGATTGTGACTTGTAAACCAAATGAACCCTTCGCTCCCTAAGCTGCTTTCGCTTGTGCTTTTTATTCCCGACAATAAAAGACAAACTAGCACACCCAGACAGATATGCTAAGAATGATTCAACTGTTCAATGAAGGAAGGAACTAACCCTTGGTCATTGCGATGTTAACCCATCAGCATAGGCCATTGATTGTAGTCCTATCTCTTGTTTGACCCACTTCTACTTTCTTTTCCATCTCAGACTAACTAGCTATCACATTCGCTAGAACAAATCGCTGCGAGACAGGCTTCTTGCATCTTTCTGGCTTCTCTGCTACTCATATGCTATAACCAAAAAAAAAAAAAAAAAATCTTTTTTGATGTAGAATTTTGATTATGTCACCCTGTTACAACTTCTTTAGTCATAATAAAGAACAAAATCTTTAACTAACCCACAAGGCAAATGTGTTCTGGCGCATGCTGAGCTCTTCTGCCTTGTCTCCCACCCACCTGCACTTCAACCACAGACACTCTCGAATCTTCCCCCTGCCCCAGTACCTTTATATGTGATACTACTTTGGCTCAGAACCTTTCTAGCTTGTCATCCCTCCCAGCCTGGTTAGTACCTCTGACTCTGTTTCCTTTAGATGTACATTACAAACTTTCCTAGAGGTAGGGATGGACTATTTCACTCAGACAGTTCTGGGGGTCAGAATTAGGCCTCAGGGGGATTCTTCCGTTCTCTGTGCTAACAAGGGCCTGACTGGACAGGAGTGAGTGGATGGCATTTCACCCGTTTATCTGGTAGCTTGACAGATGTAGCTGGAAGGTAAGGCTGAGCTAGGACTTTTGACCTAAACTAACACATGGAAGCTCTGGCACTGTGGTGTCAGGGTAGAGGAGTATCTTACATGGTGGGCTCGATCCTTAGAAAATACATTTTTAAAAGATCATGTGGAGTGGGAAGGCTTTTTATGACCTGGTCTCAGAAGTTCCAGAACATCTTTTAATGCTTCATCCTACTAGTCGAACAAGTCAATTATGGGTCAATTTTGGAGTCAGGAGAGGTGATTAGACTCCACCTCTTTGTGGGAGGGTATCAGAACACAGGTGGCAATACTGAATCTACCACTTCATCCTTCAAATAGCACTTTAGACAAGTCATATGAAAACTTTCCTCAGCACCATGAACGTCTCTTTTGTAGCACTTCTCATAGTAAAAAAATTTATATTTGTTTATGTTTAATTGACAACTATCTTGCTCCTTGGCCAAACTGAGCAACTGTACTAAGAAAAGCCACTTCCAACTTTGTTCATCACTCTGCCCCCCAGCACTGAGCACAGTGTCTGGCTCAATGAATGAACACAGAACCACCGGCAGTGATTGCACACAGTCCTCAAGCATTGTCATTGTGCCAGAACCTTGTTAACG
Source organism: Mastomys coucha (assembly GCF_008632895.1). NCBI lineage: Eukaryota > Metazoa > Chordata > Mammalia > Rodentia > Muridae > Mastomys > Mastomys coucha. The sequence goes on along the minus strand of NW_022196894.1, from coordinate 34,489,595 downwards.
GTCAAAAGTACAGGACCCCAAGCAATGTTTCATTCTTCACAGTTCAGAAACTTCAAATGAAATGAACTCCAGGATCTGCCACCCTCCACCAGCAGATGGATCCATCCACAGTCCTCTTGTTCTGCCATAAGTGTACACGGACATACAGACCCTAGTGCACTTGCGCTATCCGATCTAGTCCTTCCTCTAGTGGGTGTGGCATCCGCTGTTTTACTTGTAGCGAGAACACTGTATACTATGGGAGGAGCTAAAGGCTTCTCCCAGAGTTTTTCAGCTTGACTTCTTCCTGGACACTCTTCCCTTTCTTTTTAGTGCTATATAAGGGACCCAGGCCTATGTATCTGTACATCTCCCTAAACCTGTAGAGGAACTTTAATGCTGAAAATACTCAGTACATATTTGCCTTTAAGACTGCGAATGAGCATAGCTGAGACAATGCCCCTCTTAGTAGCATTTCTCTAGTCCCTGGTTACTGCTGTTTCAGGACAAAGTCTTTTCCATTGCTGGCCTCTCGATTTCTCTCAGAGTCCTCGTCCCACTTCCTTTTCCAGAAGAGTATCGTCCTTTGTGTTACCTCATCTCCCCTTTTCTGCCTCAACTAGATCCCAGTGCCTGCACTAAAGCCTGTTGCCTGTGAGGAGCGGAACAGAGTAGCTTTCTCTGCTTGGCACAAAGTAGGTGCTCGAGCAGCGCCTGTGGAATGATTTGCCTACTAGGACAAAACCTCCTGTGATGTAAATGGAGGCTTTGAGCCCATTCTACCCCACCTCAGGGTCTCCCAAGGGTCCCGCAATGATTTTAGGATATGTTCTGGTCATGCATTGTCTCCTCTTACCCTGTCAGTGGGCAGATTCGGAGTCTCTTTGCTTGCTGCCCATGCACTCCTGAGTCTGGTTAGCACTTTTAAAGGAACCACATTGTGTTAAAGAAAAAAAATCAGTAAAGTTGGATCAGTTTGAATTTCGGTTCTGCTGTTACTAGGTTCATGACCTTGAACATATCTTCACCCTTTGAACTGGTTCTTCATCTGTATTACAGGGGCTGAACAAGCTCATCCAGCCATGAGAAAAACCAGGGTGCTTGGTCATTCACCCACCACTCTTACTCATGTAAGGGGCCAGGTATACAAAGTAAGCGAAGATGGTACTCTTGGGCACTTCAGTGTCTAGACTGTAACTCTTCTAGTGTGAACAGTATTCCTTTTTAGGCTTTTACTAGTTCATCCACCTCTCAGACCTGATTCTGCTTCTAGTGACAGAAATCTGTCAGAGAATCCCCCCATAAATTCTTAGGTTCTTTCCTCTCCTCCTGTCTCTGCTGAACACTCCCTCTGATAGTAAGAGCTTCCATTTCTTGGGCCACCTGGTAAAAGCCTTGCCTGTGTTTGGAGTTTGGGGGGGAACAGTTCATTCCTGGGGAAATAACATCTCTGTTCTGAGCCAACCAGAGTGGAGAAACTAGTTTCCTAAAGTCACACTCACACACTTTCTAAAGGAAGGCTGTGTCCATGTTTTAGGAATGGACACCAGCAATGTCTGTAGAGCTTGCCAGGCTGGTGTGCAATCTCCTTGTGAGCAATGGTGATGCTTCTCTGGAGAACAGGGACTGTCTAGCAAGGTCAGGGTGTGAGGTGTAGAAGACTGCCATCCTCTAGCCCCTAAATGGCTTTTGCTGAAGCCTGGTGTGCTTACTGTGGGTAGTTTCAGAGAATAAAACCAGTACTGAGCTGGGGGTAGTTGTGCAAGTCTATAAGTTGTGCAGTCTTGGAGGCTGGGGCAGGGGGATCATGCATTTGAGACAAACCTGAGCTATAGTGCAAGACCCTCTCTCAAATCCTCACCCTGCAAAAAACAAAAACAAAAACAAAGCAAAACACTCACAAAGCTGGTATCAGTCAGGGCAAAAGAAGTGAAGGAGGCTGCTGTTTCAAATCAGGGAAAGACAGTTTCCAAATAAAGAAGTCTGCAACAGTGTGGACTTCCTGGGTGGGGCCAGAACTTTGCCCCACCTAGTGAGTTACAGGGGCCATTTGTTCTAGATTTCAGAAGGCTATTATGCAGGGCTTCTCAATCTTCTTAATGCTGTCACTCTGTAATGCAGTTCCTCAGGCTGTGGTGACCCCCAACCACACAATTATTTTCATTGCTACTTCATAACTGTATTGGCACTGTAACGAATCAGAATGTAAATATCTGATATTTCTGATGCTCTTCAGCAACCCGGTGAAAGGGCGATTGGTCCCATGAAGGGGTCATAACCCACAGATTGAAAACCCCGCCATAATGGTTCTATGTGATTATTACCTGAGTTAAACTAATCAATTAAGTTTATAGCATAGGCTCATTTGATTTTGTGACCCTCTGTGTTTGACGTGTCAGGTTGGGAATAGTTCTCTGATTAGATTCAGTGTGTTGATTTTTCAGGTATTATACAGACTCCTGGATTTAGGCAGGAATTCAGACCTAAAGAGGCCCCAGCCTTCAGATCCATGATGAATAGGATACTGTGAGTGACTGAGTGTGAAGAGATGGGCAGGGGTTCCCAGGCTGTGCCCACAGGCTATGTCAGCTACAGCTCAGTAGACAATGCCAAACCCTAACATCCATCACAGTCGCTGGGAGAGAGAGAGAAACGTACTGGGAACCAGACATTTGGTTCGTTCATCGAACATCTAGTGTTTTGGCAGCTGAACTTACTTGTAACTTTATCACAAACTGCTAATTTTCTATATTGGAAAAAAAAAAAAAAGCTTCCACAGTTTAATAAGAGTAAGTCAAACTCAAAACAGGATGCGGGGAGCTGGTGGAGGAAGGGCTGCGTGATGAATACGTGGCGTAAGAAATACGGATGTCTTAATCATTTGGCGGTATACTCCGATTCATAAGAGAAATTTGTTTTGAAATAACAGCGGAAACCACCTAACAGACGTGGCTTAGACTTTGAAAAACAAATCAGAAAAATGTCGCCAAGTATATAGAGGAATCTGTTATTGGGTGCCTTTGATGGGAATGTGAAGTACTGTTGGACAGTGGTTCCTCAGAGGGTTTAAAATAGAATCTTCGTATGACCCACTCTTCCACTTCTCGGTTTGCATCTAAAAGAAGTGAAAGCAGAAAACTGTGGAGAAATTTGTACACCTCATGTTCACAGCAGCATTCTTCACGGCACTAAAAAGATGTACATAATTCAAGCAGCCTTCTGCAGGTGGGCGCAGATGCTGAACCTAGTGCCAGCATCTTCGGAAGTGCGGAAATTCCAGCTGGTGCTGCCATGTGGATGGGCCCCTGAGGCACCGCACTGAGTGAAGCAAACCCACCACAGAAAGCTAAATACTGTAAGATTCCACTTCCATCTAGAGAAGTCAGGTTCATGGAGACAGAAGGTGGTTTCTGAGACGGAGGCAGAAAGGAAGGAGAAACGATCACTGCTTCCTGAGTCCAGAGTTTCCACCTTGCAAGATGAAAAGACTCTGGGGTGCGGAGATGTTGATGGTTGCACCATGCAAATCTTTCATGTGCTGCTGCGTGCTTGAAAATGATCATCTAGTAAACATTGTATGTATTTTACCACATTTAAAAAAAAATATCATGAGAGGACTGAGGAATTCAGCCAGTGGGGCACTTGCCTGACAAGAACAAGGCCCTGGGTTTATTTCCAGCCACTGTCAAAAATGTATCATGAAGCATCATTTTAACCTTTAAATGGTACAGATCAAAAATTCACAAACTAGTCGGGAGGTGGGCGGTGGTGGGACGTGCCTTTTATCCCAGCACTTGGGAGGCAGAAGCAGGTGGATTTCTGACTTTGAGGCCAGCCTGGTCTACAGAGTGAGTTCCAGGACAGGCAGAGCTATACAGAGAAACCCTGTCTTGAAAAACAAAACAAAACAAAACATAACAAAAAAATTCACAAACTAGAAAACATTCCCCCAAAAGTATGTGAAAGTACGTCATCTCCTGTTGGTGGAAGTCTTAGTGTATAATTGTGGAGGAAAATCTGTGTCTGTGAAAACTAAAATTTCATTACTCTTTAGCCCTTGGTCAAGAGAGTCTCCTTCTGGGAAGTAGCCAGCTCCAAGGGTATGAAATGTAATATAATTTAGGTTTTGCTTTACAACAGAAGATTAGGAACAACTTACCTGGCTATTTGCATCAAGTAGAGTACAGTAGAACTGCTAATATGATAGTGCTAATTATCACAGCTATAAAACAATCCCCAAGCTGGTGGTATATATGTAAAGGTATGTATTTTATGCTTCTGTTTGTGTTTTAAAATAAAATAAGGATACACATGGATCTGAGTTGTTACTTTGTTTTATTTTGTCTAAGTGAAGGCAAGAGACTGAAATAGGTAACTGGTCATTCCAGGCACACCTTCGGAAGAAAGTTAGATGGCAAGGGACCAGAGTTCAGAGAGACTCTTACTTTCAACTACTTATCACTCTGATAGCTAGTAATAGCTGCCAACTTGAATCACCAATCTAGAATCCTGGAATGTCTATAAGGGGGGTTTCTAGACTGGGTTAATTCAAGCAAGACAAGCCGTTTGAAATGTAGCCTGCACCATCACATGGGCTGGGGGTCTCAGGCTGAGTAAAAATGGAAAAGGCAAGATTTTCCAGCACTTCCCTCTGCTCTTTGACTGAGGGTACAATGAGACTGGGTGCCTCCCGCTCCCACCCCATGACTTCCCTGCTATGACCGGCTGCACCCCAAACCCCTAGGCCAAAACAATCCCCTCCTCCCTTACTTTCAACAGACATTTTGTTGCAACAATAGAAGAATTAACTAATACCTACCCTTTACTTAAAAAACAAACAAACAAAAAAAAAAAAACAAGGTCTCACTATGTACCCCTGTTGAGTGGACCAGCCTGGCCTAGGACTCACTGGGATGTGCTGGGATTAAAATGAATGTGCTACATGCTGCCATGTTCAAGGACTCAGCTTTACTTTAAAATTTTCATGTCATGTACAGACATAATCTCTAAAAATTCTTAGAGGAATTACTGTCTTGAAGGATGGTGCCAAGTGCCAAGCACTATAAGAGAAGAAGGAAGGGTACAGACACAACCTGAAGGATGGAAAACAGCTGTAGACTGTCCACCCTCCAAGGAAGAAACTTCTGCTATTGAATGAAGAATACTTGTGTCTTCCCAAAGCACTGCTTCCCTCTTTTATACAAAGCTGGGTAGCAATCTACCTGCTAGGTTTACCCTTTTCACACTAAAATCCTACTAGCTAAATTTGAGTGCCACCCACCCAGTACCAGGTGGAAAGCAGTTAGCGTTGGCCTTGTCTTGAGATCTGTTCCAAATTTTGGTAATCTGTTTGTACCCCCACCAGTCCAGTGTTGGTCCTTATTCTGTGTTTCCACTGAGCTCTAACATCTTTTTGGTCTATACTGAGTGGTTGAGTTGAGAAGCAGAGAGAAGGGGAGGGACATGAATATGTCAGGCAGTTATTCTCAAAGTGTGGCCCTGGCAATTGCTAGACATAAGCTTCATCCCAACTTACGGCCAAATTCTCTGTGTACAGGCCCATGAAAGTGTTTCACATGCTCTCTCGGTGACTTCCGCGCACGCTAAACTTTGAAAAACCACAAGAAAATCAAAGGCAGTTTGATTTTACTCAAGTGTCTCACTGTTCTCTCATTTTCCCTGCATTGGCTGGGAAAAAAAGTAATGCCTTGCTCTACCGCAGAATGTGCCACAACTAACATCAAGTGTATCTAGTGAATGTCACAGTCTCGATCAGCGTGGGAAGGGTGTGGAGGGCTGCAGAACACTGTTTTACACTACCTCAGTCTGGAAACCAAGTCTCTGAGTTTGTGAGATGTGGGCATCGTATTGGCCCTTGGACTTTTCCTTAGGATTTCCTGAGTCTGAGAGGAAAAGGAAAGAGAAGTAGAGAGGGAGGAGGGGAGAGGGAGGAGGGGGGAGGAAGAAAAGAAGAGGGAGAAGGGAGGAGGGAGAAAAAGAGAGGGAGGAGGGAGAAAAAGGAGAAGGAGAAGAGAGGAGGGAGAAAAGGAGACGAAGAAGGGAGGAGGAAGGACCCCTCTGTTACCATGTTTAGAAGCAGCAGCCATCTTTTCTGCCTCAGTAACATGACCTGCCTCACTGCAAAGGAGACTGAGAAATATGGCCTGTGTGTGGAGCTAAGCAAGGAGAAATGACTTCAGTGAATGTGGGAACCTACATGAATTTTAAATACTATTTCGAAAGTCATGTTTCAGTGAACAATTGTTTTCAGTCTCACTTTCTAACTAAGTTTTATCTTGTCTTTTTAAACCCTAGCACCATGGACTTGACAATCCTTCTCTTCATGACAATCTTTGGACTCTCAGGTAAGAACATTTCCTGTGTAACATCCTGGGGTCCTTCTGCTGTCACTGCAAGTCAGGCCTGAGAGTTGTTGGTATTGTTTGCTCATGTTTGACTTGAGTTGTCAAAGACTCCATAGCAAATAGCTTTCCTAGAGAGTACAGAAGGATTAGGGTCATGACCTGGTGTCTTCAGGCTGGACATCTTCCTCCTCTGCAACCAAGCCCCTAGGATCTTGACACACAGCACAAGGTGGAGTGTCCTGTCCAGGACTCCTAGAGGGGCAAAGAAGGCCATGACAGTAAAGCCTCCGACTTGACTCCACACATACACATCTGGTCTTTTCAGTCCCCATGTTCAGTATTCTCAAGCCCTTAGGAAACAGCTGACGGCTTTCAAAGGCTTCTTCTTGCAGTACTGGTTTCTCACCACACCCTTCTTCCTTAGCCTGTGCCCTAGTTCCTACTGGTCATGCTTTGTGACTCTGGATAATCATGCCAGCCAATTTACCCTAAAGCTAACTAAGCTAATGCTTCAGAGTTCCCCTCACACAGGCTCCCCCTTTCCAATCCCTAAAGACCCCAGGAGGGCCCCAGCACAACATTACAGATCTTAGGACTTGGTAAGATTTGGATAAGATAACCACCATTTAATTAAGATTACCTTTCCCTCTCCCTTATCACAGTCTCCTGTTGGGTGACATTTTGTATTTGGATTGTGTGTGTTTTTTCTAAAAAGCTCCCTAAAGTTTAGAAGTGTGAGGCCTCCCAGAATTCAGCCCTTCCTGGCTCACTGCTCTCTGGGATGCACCTATAAGCAGCTGGTTGGAGGCCCTGCCATGCATCCTGCAACTGAATGCCATTTTTTTTCCCTGATGACCCACACTTTCCTGTATTCATTTTCTCCACCTCAGTGCTGACAGAGAAGCCATCTCAGTCTTGGTGACCAGCAGATAGGGTAGGTGAGCTTGTGGTGTGCCTGCAGCAGCTGCAAGCCACCCCTGACCACCTGCCCTCGACTAATCAGCTCAGCCACAAAACCACCTCCTCCACAATTTGTCACACAACAGTCCCTTGGCCACTGTCCCTAGCCCTGGCAGGGTAAAGAGGAGGAGTTGAGTACTGTAAAGAGATATTCCCTTAGATCTCAGCAGATAGAGACAGGCCTTTTGTGATTTGTGTTTTCTGCTTAGTACTCAAGGCTTGCTAAGGTCACCAGTGTGATGTCTACAGGTTCTCACCTAGCTATCGTCAATGTAGATGAGAATGGCAGCTTTCACTTGCCAGGGTCAATGACTCAGAGTCTCAACTCCTGGGGAGACGTGTACGCACACACATATCAGAGGTGAGGGAGATAAAGATAATTTGTATGTGTGTATGCTTTTGTGTGTGTGCATGCTCCTCTCTCCCTCCCTCTCCCTTTCCTTCCCCCTTTCTTCCCCCTTCCTCCTCTCCATCCCTCTCCTCTCTGTGTATGCCTATGTATCTGTACATGTCTCAATGTGTGTGCATGCATGCATACATGTCTCTGTGTATGTGTGGTGTTTGTGTGTCATGTGTATATGTGTGTGCATGCACATTTGCCTATGTGTGCATGTGTGTGCCTTTGTGTATATGTCTGTGGGTGTATGTGTATGTGTGTGGTGTATACATGTGTGTACATGTGCATTTGTATCTGTGAGTGTGAGTGTGTGTGTGAATGTGTGTATATGAGAGTGTGTGTGTCCTCTGTGTGTGAGTGTGTGTGAGTGAGTGTGTGTGTGTGTGTGTACTGTGTGTGTGTGTGTTTAGTTCAGGTACTGTTCTGAGCACTTTATAAATAGCAGTTCATTTAAAAGCCACAATAACTTGCTGCATTAGATATCATCATTATTCCTCATTTTAAGACAAGGTCCCTAAAGTGCAGAAGACAGCTAAGTAATTGACTCAAGATCAACGCAGTTCCCAATGAGAGAGGCCAGATTCGTACCCAGCAGTGCAGGCTGAACATCACTGATGTGAGTTATCAGGCTATTTTTCCTAGCTCTTGCTCCTGAGGCAATTACAAGTGGTGAGCTCTGGTTTTGGGTGACTCAAAAAGCTTTGGTGGATGATACTGCTTCAGCTTGGTCCTTCCCTGTTTACATGTTGCCTCCTTAGCTTCCTGCTTTGACCTTAAGCCAAGCCCCAGCTGTCCTTAAGCCTTAGACCTTAGCACTGCTGGTTAGAATGGCAAGCATAGCTTTTATGATCAGGGAGAGAAATGCCCTGGAAACAAATATTCAGTAACAGCTTAACTGAGACACCTTTCCTGTCCCCAAACGTTTGGTCTCAGCTCTTTGAAAGTGAGTTGGTAAAGCTGAGAAACCCATCAAAACCAAGGACAGATGTCACTTCTCTTTTGACCTGCTCTGAAACCGCGTGGAAACTCCTAGCTCCTGAAAAGGGGGTCGATGATATTGAAACCATAAGAATAAAAATCTTGAGTGATAACTGATTTGGTTTCATTCTATCCAGGGGGTGTATGGGAAGAGAATATAGCTGGGGACAAACAGATAGAAAGACAGAAGGCAGTCAGCACCAACCACTAGAAAATGAACTTGCCAATACTTCACTCACCAATAAACACAATGATAAAACAGTCAGCATCTATTTCTAACCTCTTATTTTTTTTACTATCTTAATCATGTACAACCATTGATAAATATCCTTCTTTAGCTTAGTTTTTAATTTCAAACATGCATACAAATATATCTTAGTTATATCCATCCCATTCCTTTCCTCTAACCTCTCAATCCACCCAAAACACCTCTCATCTGCTTTTCAACTGTGAACACACATACATGGAACTACTATGGCCACAACTCCAATCCCAAGGGCTCAGCAAACTTACTGGAGACAAGAGGGGTAGAAAGAATGTAAGAGCCAGAGGATGGGGAGGAGTTCTGTGACCACTGGCCACTGAACAGGACATGGTTGTTTCACATGCAAATTCCCCAGAAGCAGTGGTTATCCGCACAAGACAACCATAACATCAAGAGAGTTAAAAGTTCCAGCAGGAAATAGGGAGGAGGGCTTCTTCCAATCCCTAGCTGAAGAGCTAATAGCAGTTGATGGTTACTGAGAGAGAGAGAGACACTTTTATTGGGGTAGGGGCATTGGCATTTATGCCTAGTAGATGACCCATAGAGGTGTGCTTATGAACAACACTAAATGGCCTTAGAGTGTATTATTAAGTTAAAAGCCACCCATTTTTAAACATAGAAGTTCTCTTTGATTTGAATCTGGCTCTTCTTGAGCTATGGAATAGAGACTACCCCAGCATGGGCATCCAAAGAGAAAAAGGAGATACAATTGGCACTAATAATCCACAGGGGAAAAATTGCAAGGCTGATAACTTATGATGATACATAAGACATAGAGCAAAATAGTTCTGCCCTGTCCCCTACACCTCTCACATGCTTTGCCTGGAAATTAGATATCTTTGTTGCTGCCTCTGATCAATTGCTATGACTGTGGCAGACAAAGGACAACCTTGTGGAGTCAGTTCTCTTCTTCTACCTTTATGTGGGTCATGAGGGTTAAACTCAGGTTATCAGGCTTGTACAGCCACCTTCTGGGCCATCTCATGGCCCTTCACTCTGGGAATCCTCCAGCCCAGCCTTGGAGTAGCTATGACCACAGGTGTATCCACCATGCCTAGTCTGGTTGGACATTTGGCAGTTGTTCTCTACCTGTCTGAGTCTCCAGGCTCTAGGGTTCTCACTTCCACCTGACCAACACCACTGGTCAACAATAACGCTGGAGTGGGAGAGACTTTCTTCACTTAAAGATGTACATAAAACAGCTTCAGATTTTTGTTCTGTGGCGAGGCTGACTGTCTTCCCCCAGATTCTGTAGATTCTAGCTTAGATGGTAGATGAAAATAGCATTCATGTGTTTCCTTCAGCTCTATCTCTTGTCGTTGTCTATCATTACTGACTCAAGTACCTGGGGCAAGCTAACAATTCAAACTTAATCTACCCAAGGAGTCATTAGTTCAACTGCTATCTTGGGGCCTTTTCAGATTTAAGAGGAAGTAGAGTGGATCTATTGCTATCTACATGACAATATCCAACAAGCCATCAGATGTGGTGTCTGGGACTCTGCTAGTGGCTGTGGACTGGAGATATGCACCTTGTAGCTTATCCCTGAGAGTTCAATCAACGGGCATACAAAATAAATCCCAGAGTGAACAGACACATGAACCAGGAAGTCAGACTGAGGAAGTTAATTCCAATTTTAAGCTGGAGTTCAAAGCCGGGCTACTTTTGGTACAATGGCCAGATGGGGTAAGGTCAGAAAAAGCACAGAGCTGCCCTGTTAGAAACTGGTAGCACCTTTTGTCAGAAAAGCTTCAGAAGAGACAGGGGTGAGCCATGTTAGAGGGGAGACAGCTGTCTCTGCTCACTGGGGAATTTAACAGAAAAGAAAAGCAATGGCAGAGGGGACCTGTTTAGAGAAGTAGAATATCACAAATTTCAAATGTTACCTATTACCTATCTGTTTAATAAAATTATTTCCTGTGGTGGCTTATCTACCCAGTTGTAAGATGAGATCTGTAGGTTCAAAAGCAGTTTCTTTAGTATAATTCTACCAGGGCCAAGAGGCATATTTACTACCTTTTTAATGGTGAGAAATGGTTAAAACACTGTATTTTTTTTGTGCTGTCCAATATAATAGCCACTATCCATATGTGACTCATTAAACTTTAACTAATTGAGATTAAATGAGATGAAAAAATTCATTTTCTCTCTCTAGCACTGTAAAAATGATCCAGTTCCTTGGTCATATTTACTACTTGTTGAAGATTCACGTTGTTCAAAACCAGATAAAAATTCTCTCCTCTCAAAGAACTCTTTCAGAGGAATAATATACTATGAGATCAAAGACAGAGGTCTAGGAAAGCTAACATCTCAATGAAGTTGAAGAACAGCTGTGAAGAAAATGAGAATGGAATTGGGGGGAATCACAGGCTATGGGCCAGATCTGAAGTATTAAGCCTTCCAGGACACTGTTCATGGGAAACGGAGGTTTGCTGAATAGGTCTGTAGGTGAAGGTCTCTGTGGTTGATAAAGTAAGGAACTTTGACACACGGTGGTTGGCAGACTCGTTATTGATGAATAAACTGTTAGATTATCTCAGCAGCTATGTTGAAAATTGGCTAGGAAGAACAGTCTTGAATATAATGCCGAAATCCTCCTTGAATGAGGACATAGTGACAAATATTAGTGGTTCATAACCATGAGATAGGAGACACCTCTGAGTGGAGAGGGGCTGCTCAAGGCCCTTGCTGAGGGAGTCAGGAGTGTCACGTGGGCCACATGGAGTCCTTTGGGTAGAACCATATTCCATGGAAAGGACATTTAGTGTACTATTTATTGCAAAAGGTCAGCTATAGAGGGATCTAGTACAATAGGGTTTTCAGTGGGCCTAGAAAGCCTTTGGGTGAAGTTTACAGAAAGAACAAAACCTTGGAGTGTAGTAAGGATAGTAAACGCAGACAAGATGATGAGTTTGGGGTACTGACCAGGGAAGACTGACATTCTGGTGAGGTTGTAGACTCACAAGACGGGACACGCCAATGGTCTCTTCCTGCAGAGGTCCTTTAGTATCCTCATTGTTTCCTGACTGGGGAGATATATGGCTGAATTCCTGTGTGCTTGGCTCCTGGCTGTATCTTAACAACCAGTCACTGCTAAATCTAAACCATTTCTTTAAGCCCACATGTTAGAAGAGGGAGGATTTCTCAGTGCTTTCCACCAATGGAATTCCAGGGAGTTCACTTGCTTTGAGGCCCCAAGTTCTGGGGACCATAACCGTGGAGGCCTGAAGCCACTGGGAAAGAACAGACCTTAAGTCAAATCTTCCCCATATGGTCACAGTCAAGATGTATCTGCCTGGTTCAGAGTGACATCAGGACAACCAGGGTCTGATGACAAGCCAAAGCGTGTGGAATGTGAAATACTTTCAGTTCCACTCAGGATGGCTACAGAGTAGTTTCCGCCCCGTGGGGAGGAGAAGGGAATTGGAGAGGGTAGAAGTAAATATGGCTGGTTATCAGCTCTGATCCCCTCAGCTTCCCAAATAGGAGTTCTTGGTAAAATGCAGGTTCTGATTCAGATCTTGTGTGGAACCAGAGAGTCTATGTTTCTGACCGGCCGCCAGGTGAGGCCAAAGGCTATGGTCTACTTTTTATTGGTAGGTCAAGAGGGAGCTGGGGGAAAACGAAGTCCCTGTTATCTTTGAGAGAGGGGGACTGGGTCAGAGAATTTGGACAGGGAATGAATGGAAAGGAAATTAGGTACTCTGGGTCTTCACAGACGAGAAAGAAAACCTGTTTGTCAAGCAGATGCTAGAAACTCAGAGTAAGTTCACTTTTAGACCCAGAAAGTGCAACTAATAGTTGAGCAATAATATCACACCAACCAATAGCTTCGGCTGCCTGCTTGCTTCTCCATCAGATCATCTGCCCAGAATCACAGTAAGTTAGATCCAAACCAGAATATGTCCTTCCCTCCAGAGTCCGTCAGTCCTCACCAAACTGCGAGCATTTACAGTAGATGGCACTCTTGCCCCTCACTTAAGAGATTAGCAGAGGTGGAACAGAAAGCCCAATGCAATACATTTTCCTTAGGTCCCATTTTCGCTATTGTGGGAACTCAGTGATCTCCCTCTTCCCTCTGATGTAGACGAGCATGCTGTACTTCATGGATGCCTGGAGTATCCTCTGTGACCGCTGGCAGTCTCTTGATCATAGGCTCTCATGGGATGGTCTGCAGGCAGTTGAGCTTTGCCAAGTACACGACATCGTACCTGCCTGTTTATTTCCTGCTTAAAGGGAGGCCAATGGCCCACCACCACTTTGAGTGGGACTCCTCTCTCATCTCCCTTACTCACCACTCCCTTCCCTCCCTTCCTGAAATCCTGAAGGACAAATGATTTTTATGAAGACTACTCCAATCTTCTCCCCATAGTAGCATCCAGCTTCATATGAACCTAAATAAATAAATAAATAAATAAATAAATAAATAAATAAAGGCACACCCACCTTTCACCTTCAACCTTTCACCGCTCACCTCTTACCTCTCTCCATTTATTTTCTTTGGTGAGTCTCCAGCAATTCTGTGGCCCAGAAAAATTCCCACAGGTTGACTTATGCCAGTGTGTCTTCTCTCTGAACTTTTCCATCATGCTCCTTTTGGATTCTAAGTTTCCAGGGCAGTGCAACCTGGGAGTACCCATTGGTTTCTCTGGGGTTTCTGCAATATGACAAGGCACATCCTCACCTTCCCACCTAGAGTTCCCCCCCCCCCCCTAGTTCCCACCTAGAGAGTACTCATGTCCCTTAAATATCCTAACCACTATAATCTCCCTTGAGCCATTACATTTGACCAGCTTCCTGTCTGGTCCCTGAAAGATCCTAGAGAGGTCACTGAGAATAGAGGCATTGCTTGGCACTTGAGTTACTTCAAAACCCCTTTTCTGACTCTGGGAGTAGCAGCTATGGGAGCAGGAACTAGTTGAATGTCAAGAAGGTGATTCAGTGGAGCTCCCAACTAATGAAGACTAATAAAAGGTGGTAGCAAGTGTGTGACCATCATCAACAATTAAAAAAATATATACCATAGCAGACCAAAGAATAAAGGGACTGCATGGGCCAGGCAGGGTTTAGGGGGATGGCGTAGCAGTTATGGAAGCCTGTTGCAACCTTGGCGACGGTGGTCAATGCTCTGGTTTAGAAATTCACAGAAACACGGTACCAGAAAGAATCTTTGAACGTTACTTCAGGCCACCTCCTTAATCGGGTGAGAAAACTGAGATTCACAAAGGTTGCAGCCTGCACACGTGAACAAAGTAGAACAAAAACAAAGGTCTAAGCTCCACAAGTCCAGCATGGATGCCTGGCTCCAGATCCTAGTATCCACCTCTCCGGTACTATCACTGACTGACAAGCTGGAGGCTGGGTACTGTGTCAAAGCAACGGATTCCCCTTCTTGTTTCCTGTTTCCTAATTCTCTCTCTCTCTCTTTTTTTTTTTTTGTTTTGTTTTAGATGCTGTTTCCATGAAGAGGAAAGCTTATTTCAATGGGACTGCATACCTGCCGTGCCCATTTACAAAGGCTCAAAACATAACTCTGAGTGAGCTGGTAGTATTTTGGCAGGACCAGCAAAAGTTGGTCCTGTACGAGCACTACTTGGGTGCAGAGAAACTTGATAGTGTGAATGCCAAGTACCTGGGCCGCACGAGCTTTGACGGGGATAACTGGACTCTGCGACTTCACCACGTTACGATCAAGGACATGGGCTCGTATGATTGCTTTATACAAGGGAAACCACCCACAGGATCAGTGATCCTCCAGCAGACGTCAACAGAGCTATCAGTGATCGGTATGTGGTCAGTACTGTGTTTAGACCGTTGGCTGTGCAGAGGAGACTCTAACTGAGCAAGGAAATAGTGAGGGTGGTTATTTAAACAGACTGGGAAAGAAGGCAGAAGAGAGCCACTTCTAGAAAGTACATTTGGAGGGAACGCGGGATCTGAGAGTGGGGAACTGAAAGCCCTTTGTACTTTGATGGTTTGTTTCTTGGAGATCAGTGAGAATTTTATTTTGAGACAAGATAGAGCCAGCTGAACAAAAACACCACAGACAGATTGAAACAACAGGCAATGTGGCCACTGCTTCTATTTTCACCTTTTAGTCTAAGATTTTTTTTCACCCACAGTAGTCTAGGGCTCTTGCTTTAGCTCTTAGGGTTCTGTCATTCTGAGAATAACATATACATGGAACTGAACGTGCCTGTGTAACCTTTAAGATGAACTTTTTTCATTCAGCAAAATGCCTTTTGTGTTTCATCTAAGTTGAGTGTATCAAAAAAATTGGAAGGTTTTTTTTTTTTGTTGTTGTTGTTTTTTGGTTTTTTTTTTTTTTTTTTTTTTTTTTTTTGTTTTTTTTGAGACAGGGTTTCTCTGTGTAGCCCTGGCTGTCCTGGAACCCTGGAACTCACTTTGTAGACCAGGCTGGCCTCGAACTCAGAAATCCACCTGCCTCTGCCTCCCAAGTACTGGGATTAAAGGCATGTGCCACCACCGCCTGGCAAAATTTGGAAGTTTTATTTATTTATTTTTATTTATTTTTTAATTGATGAATTCCATGATACTGTCAATCACTGAAAGACACTGGGTTGTTTCCAGCTTGAAGCTGTGACAAACTGAGATGCTACACAAGTATCAGCCTCTGTGGGAATACTGGAGTTTCTCCAGTGTAGATTCATTCTGAGGCATGATGGTGCTGGACCCAGATGAATTCTTCATGGACTTGGGAAAGGCAGGCACCTTTTGAGAAAGAATCCTCCTAGAATGAACCTTTCTAAAACCACAGGATCAAACGGGCAAAACCACACGCACCATGGAGTGTTGCTCTCCTCCAGCGTGACTTGATTCAAATGAGGCTACACGGCTTCCATTTAAGAAGGTGCTAAGTCTGTGTTCTCAGTATGTGGAAGGTAGCTTTGGAGAAAGTGTGTTCTAGGAGGCGCACAGACCAGCCTTTAAAACAGGTTGTCTATGGATTATAATGTGTATTAGTTCTACAACTTAACTCATGACTGCAAAAGGTATTGTTGATAAAGCTGACTAGAAGATAGTAATTCTTACCAAGCATCAACAGACTGTTCAAAGAGCATAACAATATTGCAAAACTTAAAAAAAAAATGATGACATGCAGATGAATTCCATTGTTAAGAAGAATACATGGTACCATTGTTTTGGTTATGAGTCTAGCCTTAATTGGCTGAGCCATCTCTCTAGTTTCATACTCAATTATTAATTAATATGTAGAATCCACACATGTGGCAGGTCCAGGATCTTTGTGCCAGTGCACTTCAGCCCTAAAAACAGGAGTGGAAAACAAAGAGGAGAGAGTTTTGAATTTGCCCCTGTAGGAATGAATTTTTTTCAGTACAGTGGTCCTCAACCTTCCTAACTCTTCGACCTTTTAATATACTTACTTATGTTGTGGTGACCCCAACCATACAATTATTTAATTTCTACTTCATAATGGTAAATTTGCAACTGTTTGAATCATAATGTAAACACATATGATATGTAGAATATCTAATACATGAACCCCTCAAAGGGGTCACAACCCACGGGTTGAGAACTACCACTGTTATAGTGCATAATGTCAGACTATGTTAGTCATGTCAAAAACCAACATTCTGAGTTTGTAAACACAAAGAACTCCCTTGTTACTCTTATGAGTAGGTTCTTAAAGATAAGGCCCAGAGCATGCAAGGACCATAAACCCTATGAGTTCTTGATGGAAATTTACCTCATCCCTGAGTGGGAAGGTGAGATGTTTCCCTGTGGGAATGTAGGCCAGATAGTTAGAGTTGAGACCGCAGTTCTTAGAGTCATGGCTTCACTATAGACCTTGGCAAGCTAATTTTAGCTAGTCTGTCTCTCAGAGAACACTCTCTAGGGGAGCGAGTAGACTCCTTGAAAGATAAATGTAGGCCTATTATGTAGCCCTCACTATGGGCTGAGACTCACATGGTATACACCTTGAGATGGCCAGGTCTACTCGAATCAGGAAACTGGATGTCAGTCCCTTGCCATTCCTTTATATAGACATCTACATTTAGGCTGACTGTTTCCATCCCTGTTCTGTTCCAGCCAACTTCAGTGAACCTGAAATATTACTGACTCAGAATGTAACAAGAAATTCTGGCACAAATTTGACCTGTTCGTCTAAGCAAGGCTACCCAAAACCTAAGAAGATGTATTTTCTGATAACGAATTCAACCGATGAGTATGGTGATGACATGCAGATATCACAAGACAATGTCACAGAACTGTTCAGTGTCTCCGTCAGCCTATCTCATCTGTTCCCGGATGGTGTGGACAATATGACCATTGTGTGTGTCCTGGAAATGGAGTCAACGAATATTTCCTCCAAACCTGTCATTTTAGGTAAGGCTGCTTCCTAAGATTATTTATTTTACAAGGCGCTATATGCAAAGCTCTTATCCCAATTATCCAATGTTTACTGCTCGCTGAAAAACCTTCCAGCAGGCCACTAGGCAAGAGCTAAATAGAAGTTTCTTTTTACGTTTGCATGTACATATAGGAGAAACCTTGTTTTTTTGTTTTTTTGTTTAAGATGAAATTCAAGTCTAAGTTATAGTTTATGGAAACAATTGCCTAATTTAAAACAACCTGATAATCAGTTCTGTGTGCATTCGGAGGCAGGAAAGATCTTTGAAAGTCAGGCAAGTCTTCCTAAAGGCGCTGGGGTCTTATCCTCCTGTAAAACAGACTACTGGACTTAGTAAGCAAGGCTAAAATAGAAGGGAAGAGGAGCTAGAGTCCTATATAGAAGACCCTCACATTTGCACAGAAAGGCCATGAGAGAGCATGTGTGAGAGAGCCACAGCGCATCAGCTATATTCCATAAGGAGCAGGAAATATGTTCAAGACAGGCTCAGTGAAGGTATGCTTGCAGCATCTGCTTGATGTGCTTCCACAGTGATGAAAGAAGATGTTGAAACTCAGTGCCAGCTTTGCCCCACAGAGAGCTAACCTACACCTGTACCCCACTTGTGACAAGCAACCATTCCTCCTAGAATGAAGGCCCTCTGTTCCCACTTGACGCTCATCACTATCAGAATTGAGTCTTGTCCTCTTCCCTATCCCACCCCCAAACCCACAGCCTTTTGCTTCTATGGCCCCTTCTTCAGCCCTTTAACTATGATTTGCTCCTTCTAATAGCACCCATCCATCTCTTTCTACCTCCGCTGGCTTTGCCTCATCCTTGATCCTGGTGCCTTCCTCTGGAACTTGGCCTACCGACATACTCCAAGAAACATCCCCATGGCTAGCACCCACATCCAGTTTTACAACTGAGCCTACCCCCTCTCCCAGTGCTGAGTTTCTTTTGCTTAGATATCTCAGCCACTGAGAATCTAGTAAAAGATGTGGTCATCCAGCTGCCCTAGTTGTTCCCACTGCAGGATTTTCTAGAAATATAGAAGACACTCTAAGCTGTACCTGAAGCTTATCACCTTCAGGTAACCACCAGCATCAGGCTCCCCATCCTTGTTTACAAGTGAGCAGGCACCACCATATGAGGTCAACACCATAAGCTCATCGTGACTCATCTCTACTAGTCAACTATCTTAGAACTTGCCCAGGTACTACCTTCAGAAATGCTTCAACCCTGGGTACCTCATCCAAAGGGCTTGCATATCTGTGTTCCTAAATCCTTGCCCCGACCAGAGATATCTTAGTTAAGGTTTTATTGCTGTGAAGAAACACCATGACCACAACAATTCTTATAAAGGAAAACAATTAATTGCAGTTGGCTTATGTTTTCAGAGGTTTAGTCCGTTATCATCATGGTAAGGAATATAGTGCTATGCAGGCAGACATGGTGTTAGAAAAGGAGTGAGAGTTCTACATCTTGATCCACAGGCAGCAGAAGGAGATTGTATGTCACACATGTCATAGCTTCAGCATAGGAGACCTACCTCAAAGCCTACCTCCCCAGTGACACACTTTCTTCAACAAGGTGACACCTACTCCCACAAGGCTACTCTTCCTAATAGTGACACTCTTTATGGCCAAGCATTCAAACACACGAGTCTATGGAGACCATTACTATTCCAACCACCATGGCTACTGAATCATTTTGTATATCAAGAAGCAGAAGTCTCCACAGAAGAGCCATAACCTCCTTTATTGGAAATCCCAAATAGATTCAAGCGAGACAAATAGGGTCACTCTTAAAAGGTATTAAGTATGCTCCACACTGCCAAGAATTATTTTCCTTACTATTCTGAGAGCACATGCCTAAAAATTGTATCTAAGCTATGGTATATTTTGATTCTAATTTTCCTATAATTTAGGATTATGCAGAAGGACTGTTTCTTTAAATGTCTATGAACTGAGCCACTCAATTCTCTATTAATTTCCAAGACTGCAGTTTAGGCTTTCTTATTCTAGAAAGAAATTGCTGGCCTTCAGGGACCTGATTCTTCAGGGAATGGAGAAATAAACAGTAAAGGTTTCCTAACAGAGAAGGCATACTGAAAGGCAGGCTGAGGAAGCCTGGGGTTACCTCAGTAAAAATAATAATCAAATACTTTGAAGTAGTTGTTCTATCTGCCCAAATGAGAGGTGATGTAGAGAATGACTTTCAAGATGATGGTGGATGGAGGAACCATTACCAAAGTTCCTCTAGGTTTCCTCTTGTTGATTTAAGTTTCCTATGGCCCTAGAACCCAGGGGGAGATCACACACACACACACACACACACACACACAGAGAGAGAGAGAGAGAGAGAGAGAGAGAGAGAGAGAGAGAGACAGAGAGACAGAGAGACAGAGAGAGACAGAGAGAGACAGAGAGAGAGAGAGACAGAGACAGAGACAGAGACACAGAGACACAGAGACACAGAGACACAGAGACAGAGACACAGAGAGACACAGAGACAGAGAGACAGAGAGGGAGGAAGGAAAGAAGGAAGGATAGAAGAAGGGAGGGAAGGATAATGAAGGCATGGATGGATGGAAGGAAGGAAAGAAGGGAAGGAGGAAGGGGTGGAAGGAGGGAAAAAAGAAGGGAAGGGTGGGAGGATGGAGGGAAGGGAGAAAGGGAGGAAGGAAGGAAAGAAAGGAGGAAGGGTAGCAGAAGTGGAAGGAGGGAGGGAAGGAAGGAAGAAAAGGAGAGAAGGAGAGAGGAAGGGGTAGAAGGAGGGAGGGAGGAAAGGAGGAAGGAAGGAAGGAAGGAAGGAAGGAAGGAAGGAAGGAAGGAAAGGAGGGAGGGGTAAAAGGAGGGAAGGAAGGAAGGAAGGAAGGAAGGAAGGAAGGAAGGCAGGCAAGCTGTAGATTCAAATCTTTCATAAATGAGTTTCTTACTAATTTGTGGTCATTTCTAGTTTTGCCAGAGTTCCATCCTATTGGAAAGCATCTGATCGAAATTTCAGCAGGCATCATTATTGTGATCCTCTTTCCTCTGCTGGTCTTCATAGTGGCAAAAACATGTTGCAAGAAGCCTGGCAGGTGATGAATGTCTTTGTCTTGTCAGATGATTACTATGTAAAATGTGTTTTTAATGAATGTATGAGATGAGGAGGTAGCTCGGTGTTGCATAGCATATACAAGCCAAGTTTAGTCCCCAACACTGAAGAAAGTGTTTTTACATGAGAATATGAAACAATGGGTTTTGTTGTGACACTCACACATGCAAATGCTGTACTTTTCTTACATTCAGCTCCACATTGTCATCTCTTGACGCCCCAGCACACACACACACACACACACACACACACACACACACCCCAGTTACCCTCTTTCTTCTTGATAATTCTACTCTGAGGAGATAGACGATTGCTAGATCTAGATTCTGCATGACAGAAAACACATTACTGTTGTCTTTCTGAGTCTGGATTAGTTTGCTTACCATGATCATCTCTATTCATTTATTTTAAGGTTACGTAATTATGTTCTTAACAATGGCTCAACAAAACTGTATAGTACACATATATGTATGTATGTATGTATGTATGTATGTATTTCATGTTCTTTTTGCTCATTTATCTGTTTATAGTTCTGTATTTTGGCAACTGTGAATAGTGATGTAATAAACATGGTCTATGTGTCAATATCTTTGTGGTATGCAGACAGAATTCTTTAGTTGTGGGCACAGGGACAGTACAGCTGTGTCATGTGGCAGCTCTGTTTTTTAGGCTTTTGAATAATCTCCATACTAGTGGGCACCCTAATTTGCATTTCCACAGAGTATAAACTTTTATTCTCTTGTATCTTTTCTGTCATTTTCCCTCCGATGACAGTCATTGTTGACTGAGGTGCCATAGTAGTGCATTATAGGTTTTTTTATTAGATATTTTCTTTATTTACATGTCATACGATATCCCCTTTCCCAACTTCCCCTCCAAAAAAAACCCAAAAAACAAAAAAACAAAAAACAACAACAAGAGCAAACCCCTGTCCCCACCACCTCCCCCTGCCTGCCACCTCAACATCTCCTGCTTACTGGCCCTGGCATTCCCCTACACTGGGGCATAGAACCTTCACAGGGCCAAGGGCCTCTCCTCCTATTGATGATCGACTTGTGCATTGTAGTTTTGACCTATATTTCCTTAATGGCTAAGGATGTTAAGTAGTGTAGTGGTTGTTTATTTATTGGCCATTAGTTCTTTGAAAAATGACTGTCCAATTCATTTGTTAATTGGATGCTATGGGAGTTTCTTTTGGGTTTAGGTTTTTAAGTTTTTATTTATTTATTTTTAAAAAACTCCTACATGCTACTCTCCTCCATAAAGGTCTGTCCTTTTAACATGTGTTTATTTATTTAACCCACTGAGTCCAATTAGCACTACCCATATACACAGAGCCCTGGGTCATCCATTGGTACATGGACAACTGTGCAGTGCCACATATCTAAAAATAAGTAACTCCCCAGCAGCCACCAAATACCAAAAAGCTTTTTAAGTAGGGGTGTGGATTCCCAAGCCCCTCCCCTATCAATGATGGAAATTTTGACTGGTTTGATCTTGTATAGATCTTGTGTAGGTCATTGCAGCTGCTGTGATTCGTATGTGCAACAGTCATGCCATGTCCAGAAGAAAGAATTTCACATCATTTCTCTCCATCCTCGAGCTCCTACAGTCTTTCTGCCCCATCTTCTGTGAAGGTCCCTGGGGTAGGGATGTGGTGGTAGATGTAGATGTCTCATTGATGGCTAAACGAAGTCACTCATTTTCAGCACTTTGAACAACAACATGTCTCTACACTAGTCACTACCCACTCCCATAACATACCTCTCCAGTCAATGTTGGGAGCAATATAAGTATATGGATATAAGTATAAATATTTAGAAGGCAGTTTGATAACATAGACATTTAATAGAACTAGATCAGTAGACTCCCTCCTAGGGTCTGTGACTTCCTCCATTCAGTTCACAGTACTAGACATGAATTTATCCCCACAAAGCAGTTATGTGGTCAGACACTTAGACATGACAACAAGTTTGGTCAAAGAAAGGATCCTTGACAGCTCCAAGGAGACATACCATGAATAACCAAGCCATGTAGATATGAGATGCTCATGAACCTGAGTTCTTTCTTTGCTTTGTGGATTCTTCTGATCTGACTACAATAAGTAAATTAGGATCCCTTTCAAAGCTTCTATTTCTTATACCTAAAACTATATGTTACCTTTAAAATATGCATTTATTTTTATCCTATATGTATGTGCATCTTATACTCATGTGCATGTGCACTGCATATCTGCCTGGGACCCCTAGAAGCCAGAAGAGGATGCCAGATTCACTGGAACTAGAATTATAGGTAACTATTGGCTACGTGTGGGTGCTTGGAACTGAACCAGGGTCCTCTGCAAAAGCATCAAGTGTTCTTAACCACTAAGTCACCTTTCCAGACCCTCTATATGTTATCTTATAAGGGAAAATTTTATATGAGCCACAGAAACTTACCCAGGTAGGTTAGAAAGCTATGCTAAAAGAAGGGTGAGGCATATGAGATTTGGAGAAAGCCCAGTCATCATTGTTGGTTCTGAACTTGGGAAAAGAAGGCCATAAACAAGGAATGCAAATCACTGCTAGAGACTAGAAATCGTCCTCACTTGATAGACAGCTAAGAAATGAGAAGTCCATTCAGCTCTACAACCTCAAAGAACTGAATTCTACCAACAGACAAATCAAGAGTGAGCCTGACCCATCCACAAAGACATTGACAACTAGTAGGAGTACATCCCCAAATGGAACTTCCTCCAAATGTGACGTAAATCCACTTCTCATAAGAGAGTGCCTTCAAAACAACAAACCTGGCATTATAAGTCCCGTCCAGGGGTCAATTGTTAATTCTGCCTTAGCTGTGTGCATTTATCCTATTTAGGGCATTTAAATGAGTAAAAAGGAAATACCAATTCCATTCTAGGTGATTTCTTACCCCAGACCTGGATTAATAAGAAAGAAAAAGGAGGAGATACGTAATTATGAACTATCACCTTCATCTAATCTGAAGTTATCCTATCAGTTTGTCCATTTGGTAACTGGCCTGACTAAAAAATGTATATGTTAGTGCTCAGGAAGCTAATAGTTTTTACAATTTGCCTCCATACAGCAAAGTTAGAAGAGCCTCTGTTCTTGTAGTTACTTATTGTATTTTGGAGACACGGTCTCACAACATAGCTCTAGTTAGCTAACGCAGACCTTACTATGCAGGCCAGGCCGTGTTTGGGCTCACAAATATCCGCATCACTCCTTCCTAGCTGTTTCATCTGTATCTCTTGCCTCTGTCCCTTGAGTGCTAAGGCGTAAGGTTTGTGCTACCATATCTGGCAAGTTAAAATTTCTTAAAGAATAAGTGTCCTTTCCAAAGTGACTCACCTTCATCATCATTTAAACAGAAACCTCCACAGAGTTTAAAAACTGAAAGTTGGGGATCTCATTGCATTTCCACTTCAAAATGCTAAAGTTAACATTCATTCCAAAAGTGTGTGTCACCCTTTGCATCTTTTGTCTGCTTTCATTTTTAAACTGAGGCTTCCTGTAATTATGCTGCCTTTGCCATGGGTCTGAAAAGATCATTTGATTATTTTCTGTTCTATATTTATCCGGGACACCATACCTAGCTATGAAGCACCATACTTTTAAAGAGGAATCTAGACAGTTATAAAATCTAATCAGATTTATAAAGAATCCAGGAGCTCAAATAAGAAACAGCTCAAATGCCTCAGTTCCTTTGTATGACTAAAACAAGATACCAAAGACTGTATACTTTAAAGGAAAGTAATCATGGTTTATGGTTTGGGACAAAACAGGGTCAGGCAGCTATGATGTGCTACTTTGTGACATACAGATGGTAGAGTAAGAACAGTGTGTGTGAATGTATGTGTGTGCAGAAGAGATACCAAGGCAAGGAGGGGGGCATTATAACAACCAGCTTCTACAGTTCCAGTTCCCGAGACCTAACTCACTCCCATGGAGTGCATATTAATTCTCCCAAGTGTGACCCCCATGACCAAATTCCCTACAATCAGGAGCCACCATTAAAGGTTACCAAACTTGTCCTTGTCTCCACAATGTGCTTCAAAGTACATGAAGCCTCTAAGGATAGACCACATTGAACACGGGACATCAAATAACCAAAGAATGCTCAACCCAAGAAAGGACCTAAGGAAGAGAGAGAGCCTGCTCTCAAATATCAGAAGGAGTAGCTGTCTCCAACTGCAAAGATCATACTCAAAACTGTAGTCCAAAATGCATCTCAGAACAATAGACTATATAATATGAGGACATAAGAGCAGCCTGTCTAACTACTAATGCTCTCTTGAAATTGTATGGAAGAAACAGACTTTGTTTCCTCTCAACTGTTTCATGAATTGCTCCCTGACACAAACATCTAAAAACCAGACAAAATGTGAGTGAAACTATTGTTTCCAGACATTGTACATTAGCAACAGAAAAACATAAATGTAACTATGAGCGGAGAAATAGTAGCATTATGATTGCTTACAATATACTGACATAGTCAATGGCCACACTGCTTGGTATGGGGATCATCCCTGATCATCACAGCAAGGAAGGAATCCTATAAAAATCCCATATGATACACAGAACACTGATGTCAAAAAAATCAACAAAATTAGAAATTAAAATCTAGTAATATATTACAAGTATGCTATACCATGTAAAATAGAGCATATTCTAGGAAGAGAATTGAGCACTCAAAACCCCAAGGAGTGACAGTCATACAAATAGACTGAGAGAAACCTGATGTGGTTCTATCAATGGATATGGAAAAGGCTTTTCACAAAATCAACACATAATTTTAAAGAGGAAAGAAAAATGCTCATGAATTAGGAATTCAAGGAGGAATTTCTCAAACTAACAAAGGGCATCCACCAGAATCATCCTGATAGCATGGTAGTGATGAAGGGAAACTGCTCTTCCCTGAGACTAGGAGGAAGGCAAGGATGCCCCTGGTTACTGCTTTTGTTTAGCATTGTGCTAGAAAGTCCTAGCCAGT
Source organism: Mastomys coucha (assembly GCF_008632895.1). NCBI lineage: Eukaryota > Metazoa > Chordata > Mammalia > Rodentia > Muridae > Mastomys > Mastomys coucha. Next base: position 34,464,180 of record NW_022196894.1, on the reverse strand, counting down.
GTGATAAGACTCAAAGAAAGGAAAGGGGAAAAATTTTCTATCTTTGAGGCAAATAATATGATCGTGTTTGTAGAAAAACCTTTAAAAATTATTAAACAGCTAGTAGAATGAATAAGTCAGAGAGGTCCAGAGTCTTCCATTGCAAGGTCAAAAATATCAAGGTCAAGTATACTAACAATAAACAAACACTGAGAAAATGAGGTTTCGTTTGTTTGTTTTTCAAGAAAAGCTGTCGTGATGTCACAGAATTCAGCCTGCCTCTGCTTCCCAAGGGCTGAGATTACAGGCACTCACTGCCACCACCACTGCCAGGCCAGATGAAATGGTTATATCCAGTTTCTAGGATCTTCAAAAATAATAAAGCTTTGTCCATACATTTAACAAGACAAATGCAAACATTACTATGGACAGAAATTGAAGTAGACCTAATTAAATGGAAGCATACACTGGGTTCATGAATTAGGAGACAAAGTATTATTAAGATACCATTTTTTTCCAAATTCATTAATGAATTGAAGTAATCTAAAATCAAAAGCCTGGATAGCTCATTAGTAAAAATTAAAATCTATAAAGATAGAGAGGAATGCAAATAGCCCACAGCTAGTAAAGTGATTTTAAACATTAAGAACAAAAGTGGAGCCAGGCATAGTGATACAGGCCTATAATCCTAGCAGTCAGGAGATGCATGCAGGAAGATTGAGTTTAAGGCCAGCCTGGCCTATAGGGTAAGAACCATATCTTAAAACAAACTAAACAGTTCCAAAAGAAAGGTTGTAGACCGTGTGACATTGATAAAAGGACAAGATATCAGTCAATGAGGGATAAAGGGCAAAAAAGAAGATACAATCAAATGGTTAATTGCTTTTGATAAGAAAAAAATACCAGGTAATTCCATGCTGGAAGGGCAATATTTTCAACTATTGGTATTGGAATAATTAGAATTCAGGATGGAAAATATGATTTACACAAAATAAGATAAATTATAGACTAAATAAAGGAGCTAAAGTTAAATATTTCTGAAAGAAATATATCTTTGTGTCTTTAGGTTAATTAAGCAAGTACAAACAGAAAAGGGTAAATGGATATAGTAAACTTCATCAAAATTAAAATATTTGTCCACTGACTTTGTCAAGAAAACAAAAAATCACAAACTTGGAGAAAATATAAATATTTCAACATGTACATTTGACAAAGGAAATATATAGAGAGAAGGTACAGTTACATGTTACTAATCAGAGACAATCCATCTACAAAAACAAGGTATAGTCATGTAGTGAAAAACCACCTAGCCCTAGAAACAAATTTCCTAAGCTGTATGCTGAATGAAGGCAAGAGAAGACTGCATTGTGTAATCCTGTTTATCTGCAGTTTGAGCTAAAGAAAAGCTAAACAAATCAATGATCAGGAATACCATGGTATGATAAAGGGTTGGCTGAACAGATGCAGAAAGGAACCCACATAATGCTTTCTGTCTTGTTTGTGCCAGGGTTATATACCATAATCACTTGTTAAACTTATCAAATCTTTTTCATGGCTATACCTCCATGGAAATGGTCATTCTTAAATATGCATGCACATAGAAGAGAACACCAGTGACAGGAAGTGTTCTAGAAGTTTCTATTTGGTAAAGGCTGCATTACAAAACCATTGGGGTAGTGTTGAGTGGTCCCTATGTTTTCATTGCAGACCCAGAAACACAACCTGTACATCGGAGCGGGATAGTAGTGCTGACAGAAGAAGTTCAATCAACCTGGAGGAACTTGAACCCCAAATTGCATCAGCAGTAAGTTCATTCAAAGAGCAACTCGGCCTTCAGAGAGCTAGCTAGCTGGAGGTTTCCTACTTTAGCCTGTCTGTGCAACCAACACATGATAATATTGGGCAGCACCATCTGCCTAACCCTTCTAGGCATCAGCCTTGGATTGATTTTCTCTCCTCTACCTTCTAAACCCACTTAGATTTTTAAAATGTCATTAAATGACTGGTAAAACTGAACATGTTACCCTCATGCCTCTCTATTTCAGTAAGGATACCACTATATGAGGGTGGGCTTATGTCCAACGTTAGAACTTAAGATACAGTCATCAAAAGAATCCTGTTATCCTGGGGATGCGAAGAACTTCCCAGCCCGCACTTGTAATTTCTCTCTGAGACCCAAGAGTCTAATTGCCTCCTCACACCCCACTCTTTCTCTATCTGAGGGCTTTCCTGGCTTCTGAAGTTGTTTCCAATCTCTTTCAGAAACCAAACGCAGAGTGAAGGCAGCGAGAAGCTGAGGAAGGTGAGTCTTGCCTGCATCTCTGTTGAAACAAGTTTGATCCTCCCCCCCGCCCCCCAACCCCCCAGTGCCTGTAACTTTCCTAGGCTTTAACCTGAGACATGGACGGACTTACGATAAAGCTAGTGGGGATGGGGGAGAAAGCAAAGGAGAGCAAGGAGGAAGGTGGCTGTAAACAGGTGGCAGTGTCTACTGCACAGTGCCCAAGGGCATGCCGAGTCAGTCAAAGTCAAGGAATAAACAGGACACAGGGTATGTGTGGCAAGCACTGTCCGAGTCTCATTCACCGTGGCAACTTCAGCACCTAAAAGTGACTGAACTAGAGAGCCCCCGGTATATATAGAATGAATAAAATGAAGAAGCAGGAGCGATAGATAACATGTTCCTTTCAGCCCCAGTGCCTTTGCACCTGCTGTGCCCAGCACTTGGAAGTGTCTTAGACCTTTCTTAGCAATGAACACTTTTTAGAAAAACTTTTCCCTAAACTTACTCATGACCACTTGCTACAGTGCTCTGTGGATCCTTGCTTACTTACCCAAAGAAATCACCTTAGGAAACACAGTTACTCACTACACTCTGTAGATGGCAGAAACCACAGCAGCTGAAAGCACTGTTGTGCTAATGACACCAGAAGCTATTACAATGCTGGGCCTATCAAAACGTTTCTGGTGACCAGGCTTCTGACAGCATGACACAATCAGGTTGTCTGTTCCTCCATCCCCAGTGAGAAGCTGGCATCTCTAGAACACTAAGACATTGACTATCTGGTTCTGGGATGGGAGCAACCTATAGTCAAGAGACAGGTTATATAACACCAGGGGGCTGTAAGCGCTCGGCACTTAACAGGCACTAGCAGCAAGACTCACTCCTGGAGTTTTGCATAAAGAGCCACTGTTGAGGTGCTACTGATTATAAGACTGGGTTCTGAAATGATGTGGAAGGGCCAGCAAAGGAAGAAATAGAGGAGTCGACACAATGGCAGAGTGAGGACCAGCAAGCGTCAGGCCAAAGCATGGGGTAGCAGTTGAGGGAAGCTTGGGTAACTGTGGAGCATGGCTGGCTTTCCTCGGGCCTTCTCTTCCTGTCTTACAATACTTTGTTTCTATTTATCAACCTTACTGTGGTTTCCTACTTGTGTCTTATCTTTGAAATCTACCAAAAGAAAGCCACCCTATTGTGAAATCTCACCCAATCTCTCCTCCTCTTTGTTTTTTTTTTTTTCAGAGTTAAAATCTGATTGTCTGAAGCAAGAAGTCCAGAACTGTTCATAAATGGAAAAACATCCCCAGATGACTAGAATGCTACACTCGATTCATTAAAGAACAAAACCCACAATAGTGTCCATATTTTATCCTGTTTCCTTTCCAAGTTTTTAGGCAACCTCTTTGATTTCCCAGAAGACAAGAGAATATAATTGTTAGGTTAGATGATGCTCTGAGATTCCCTCAAGGTAAAATAGTCCCTATGATGCCAGTTCTGTCCCCTACGCCAGGAGCAGACATGTATTTTGTCTTGCTTTGTTTAACTCAGTGCACACTCATAGGCCAAGTGCACTGAAATGGCTTCTTTCCCAGGAATAACATTTTGGATCAATCTCTTCTACTTTAGATCAGATTCCTTTCCTAATTTTGCATAGTGTGTTTTTTTATATGAAACTCATTGTAGAAATACTGGCTTTTATCTGTCTTGTATACTTGCATATACAAGTATACTTGTATACTTGCACCTGGACAACTACCTCTTCAGTCAGGATGGGGGTGGTATATTTGATGATGTAATTTGATGTGTTTGTGCTGAGCTCAACTACAGTGATCTAGAGAAAGACTCAGCACTTAAAAAGAACACTTACCCCGCCGTCAGGATCGGTAATGAAGACAATGACCTAGGTGATATACAGGTAACAGCTGGGAAATCGAGAAATACAGATATGGAACCATCCCTGTATCCAGGAGCCACTCCAATCTGGGCTGCCACTGATCCTGGGAGAATCCACCTGCCCAGCCAGCGAGTCACAAGCTTTAGCAGGCAGCTGTAACCTCCCCCACTAGCCAAGAAAAGCCTTTCGACTCACAACCAGCCTCCGCCAGGAAGCGGCTCTCTACGGCTTCCTCCCACCTGGGGAGCCAAACAAAAGGCCCTTTTTCGACTGTCACACCTCCTTGAAGTAACAGTCAGTGAGCCACCACCCTTCGAGCTACGAAAACGCCCACAGCTGAAAGGTTGCTGCCGCTTCTGAGTCGCTGGCGCCCGAGACTTACTGCAATGTTGACGTTATGTAAAAATCATGGCACCTAGAGACTTGCTTTCGGTTTTTTTGTTTTGTTTTGTTTTTTAAACGTATATATACCTGATTTCCTTAGTAAAAGACTGACTTTGATCAGACAAAATCCGAGTTGTCCCGTTCCTCTGGCAACCCCGAACCCCATTTGTTTTTTTTTCACAGGCCCCTGCTTTTCCTCCAGGAGAATCCAGTTCACGTGACCGCAGGCGTTTACGGGCCGCACTGAAGAAAGCAAGACCTACTATACACCCTGAGTCTTATTTTTCCTCTTGAGAAAATGGGATACTGGGGATGGTCTGGATAAGACAGCCAAACACTCAAAACAAGGGGGAAATCAATAGAATCCAAACAACAAATGTTTGTGGAAGGACTGATCTGCCCAGTCCTTTGAAAAGTCAGGAAGCTGGAGATAGACTGGTGTGTCTCAATGGATGTAGACATCAGCCACCTTGGTGCTCAACAGGTGTGTTATGATCTCCGTGTTTCAAATTCATTTGGATGTAGAGCTAGAAAGAGAGCAGTCACGTTGATGAAAGGCTAGGACTCTTTCAGCTCATGGCTTGTGTGGAAGGAGGGAAGGCAGAAGACTACCATAGTCTGCAGAGACCCGAGAGGGCGTGGCTTGGCCCTTCAAAGAAGGATAAAGAGCAACTGATGCTGAAAGTACGAGGTGTGTTTATAAAGGATGGAGTAGTCACCACCCAGATTTAGAGAGAACTTTGGCAGGGCTGAGCAGCAAAACATCCATCGTTCTTTCCATTTTACATAAAGGGCCCTGGAGGGCTGTAGACTGTTCTGCTAGCAGGGCCCACGCTCGTAATGTTTCCATGTATACATCTTGACCCAGCCTGTACAGAGGCTTGGCATCTGGCTGGTTACTAACATGTCCTGTACAGTTGTTCAATAAAATTTTCTTGAATTTTTTTCAAATACACTTTTTTTGGTTGTTGTTGTTCCATGTCAGTAGTAACATTGGATAATGTTCCTACTCATCTCTCGTATCTCTGTGGCTAAAAATCTCTGACTCCTCCCCAATCCTCCTTTCTTTCCTTCTTCTCTATCTACTGTATAAGACATCAGGCTTGCATTTGTCTAAATATATATCTCAATAATGAGACATCTCTAAAAATTGAGTAATATTTATTTTCTGAGTGTTAGTAGGAACCCTCAGAATAAGGAAACAGGGCTTTTCAGCTTGTTACTTTTCAAGCTGAGCAATTTTAAAATTATGTGCACATATGTATGAGAAGCAAAAGCGTAATGTAAAATGATTGCCTGAAAACATGCCCTTGATAAGTTAATAATTTAATAATATATGTCACACAAAAATAACATGAGAAAAGCCAACAGCATTCGGGAACAGAAAACCTGTCTGGACTATGGAGGACAGAACTGTGTCCAAGCTCCTCACCAGAGAAACCCAGGGACTGAAGACAGTGCCTCAAAATATGTTTCAAGACTGGATGAAACATTAACATACCCTTTAGCGAAACATCTCTCCTTTGCATATTATATTTTCTAGACTTCTTGTGCTCCAAGACTGAGGGCTACGAAAAGCGAAAGAGAGCTGCAGCAGGCCACCATGTAGCACACTAGCTAAGCCTGCCTGTTTGTCATGGGCTCAGCTCTTTGATATTACTGTGTTCCACCCAGTCTTCCCAATGACTCTGAGTTATAGCTCATGAAGCACTGTGCCCATTTTGCTCATGAATAAATCTAAGCAGATGTCAGAGGAATTTGGTGTCTGTTGTGAATCCTCTTGTTTAGTCCCCCTACCCCATGCACAGATACCCTTCTTTATATATTCTCTCTGGGCACAGAAGAAACAGCATTTTGCTGGCCCAGGTTGACTACATTAGTCCACTCCCAGTCCCCAGAGGAGGTGACTACAGAAGTCAGAGGCTGTGGCTAAGGAGCACATGAGGAGATGAGTATTAGGAGATTCTGTCATAGAGAAAGTGAAACATAGAGGAGTCGGCACGGCACATCATATTCATTACTGATTCTGAAAGCCTTCCACTGCTCCCTCTGCCTGACGTGTGTTGTCCTCCAGTTGACATCCTTCCTTCTTCCTCGCTGCCTTCTGAGACAGCTTCGCCCATGTCCTGTCTTCACCCATGCCTTATCTATCTGTGTATGTGTACATTGGTACACACACACACACACACACACACACACACACGTGCAGCCTTTATTCGGGAAGATCATTCTTGCTAGGACGATTAAGAAGAGGATCAGTGTCACATGCGACCTGACAGTTTTGGGGTGCTTATGTACACAAAATTTCAGCATGTATGAGGAGGACCTACTGAGGCCCCACCCTTGGTTGAGGAGGTATTGGGTATTAGTGTTTGCTGGAGGAGGAAAAGGTGTTTTTCTTTGTTAGGGCTGGCTATTGGTAGGTTTCCCATGTCCCAGTAGATGATTCCACACCCATGTGTATGTAAGGAGCATTAGACTCAGTGTGTTAAACATAAATGTATAAGCAAGTAAAATTAAAGGACAAATGACGACAAAAATACCAAGACAATATAATTTCCTGTTTCAAACAGATCTGAGTTTGAATCACCTTGGATAAATAACTTATTTACCTATACGATAGAGTAATGGCAAAACCCTGTGCATCTTTATTGTATCCACGTTCAACTTTACCAATATTGTTGGTGTAATGCTTAGCTTCAACTATTTAACTTAATGTGACTTAGAGTCACCATGGGCAGTGCTAGTCTCTAGACAGAGGCTCCTGAGCTGTGAAAGGGTGGAGAAAGCTAGTTGAACAAAAGCTAACAACCAAGCAGGTAAGCATCCATGGATCCATTTCTCCCTGCTCTCGACTGTGTGATCTAACTGTCTTAAGCCTCTGCCTTGACTTCCCTTTGGTGATGAACTGTAACTCGGAATTTTAAGCTAAAATAACACCCTTCCCCCATAATTTTCTTTGTGTCAGAGTATTTTATCACAGCAACACAAAAAACACAGAATAGTTAAAACTTAAAGTGAAGTTCCGTGGGTTTTCTCAATGTTGACCTATTCACTCCAGGAGATAAAATTATGGAGTACCATGCTGTCCCTAGACACATTTCTAAGCCTTCACTCTTACATCCAATGTCACCAACAATATGACTTTAAATCTAATTTTTTACCCACCTTATTTTCCTCTCTCATTCTATTAGGAAACCATGATGCTACTAGATTTAATTGGCTGATATTATCTGAGTTGTCAACCACCTATGTTATCCCTTCATTCTGAAATATTTCTCATCATCTGTCTCTGTTCAGTCTTATTCATTTGTGGTGTGTGTGCGTGCGTGTGTGTGTGTGTGTGTGTGTGTGTGTGAGAGAGAGAGAGAGAGAGAGAGAGAGAGAGAGAGAGAGAGAGTTAAGGTTCATTCATTTGGCTAGCTGGCTGTCCAGAGAGCCCCAGGAACCTCCTGTCTCCACCTTATCAATACTGAGATTATAAGCATCTAGCTGCTGGGACTGTCCTGCTATTTTTATTTGTAGGTTCTGAGGATCCAAACTCAGGCCCTCAACCTACACAGCAAACACTTTACTTACCTACCGAGCTATCTTTCCAGCCTTCCATTTTACTCATTTTTCAAACAAAGCCTTGCACACAACAAATTCTATCAGACCACATACTACACTACTGGCAAGACTGCATATAGTTAGAACTGTGTTCTTGGATCACAGTCTCCACCACCAAGAGTGTTCAGTTTCTGTCTCAGTGCTCATTTTTCCCACTTGGATTCTTGATTCTGTTCATCAGCCAATATTTAGAAAAGCTTCAGACTTCTGAAGGAGCATGAAGACTCGGAACAAGTGAGCAAATTGTGTAGGGTACAGAAGGCACTGTAAAGTTCTTGATCTGGGGAGCTTCATATTCTACATTCTAAGCCTTCCCTCACCATCTTCGCTTCTGACCTCTGCTTGCTGTAGCACTTGAACGTGATCACTAACTCCTCCTTGGTTTCTATCCTCATTTGCTTTCTGTGACTATAATGAACCTCTGACCAAAGGGTTTATTTGGCTTACAGGTTACAGTTCATCCACCAGGGAAGTGAAGGTAGGAATTCAACACAGGAATCTGGAGGCAGAACTAAAGCAGAGAGCACAGAGGGATGTCAGCTGTCTTTCTTGTATAGCCCAGGGGCCTAAATATGACCTGGATTTATGACCTTGAAAAACTGCTCTGCTCAAACAGGGCAGTCATCTCAGGGGGGTGAGTATTCACATCAGTATTCACACCAGTCAGTCCTACTCTTCCCAGCCAGTGGTAGCATCAGGATAATAGAGCCAATAACCCTATACTCAGGAGAAAAAAACTGTACAGTGTATCTACCACTCCATTTTGGTAAAATATTAAGTAAAGAAAAAAAGACTTCCATATCATAGTATCATATATTTTCAGGAGTCAAAAAGGGGAGTCCAGCTGTGCTTTGTCCTCTCAGGAGATGTAGGTGAGGCACTGCAGGGATTGAGAAGCAGGGTCTAAAGAGAAAAGACTCAAAAACCCAAGTATCCAGAGACAGGCGTGCACAAGGATATATGTGGTTTGGCAAGGGTGAAACAGAAAAGAAAAGCCAGTCATGTACAGCAAGATTTCTGGACCTGAGCAGACTGGTTTGCAGCTCCTCAGAAAGACAGTCATTTCTGAATGTTCCCTGTGAATTTGTAAGAAGGTATTTTCTTGTGACCAGCACATTAAAGATAAAAGGTGTGAATGTTGAAGAAGACAGCAAAGGGAGTCAAATCAGCAGGTTTTGCATATTATGAATTAGCACTTAAGAGCCCCCACTTTTCAAAGTGTTTCCTATTCATCTACAGCTTCAATTACAGTAATTGATAAACTCTTACTAGCATCTGTGAAAACTCACACCTGACATACCTTCTAGTGTTCTTAAGTACACTCTATACATGAAGTTTCTAATTCAGAATGGTAAGGTTGAGACAACCATAGGTACTGTATCTACTAATGTTGTTTCCAGGACAAACAAAATACTCCCAAATTCCTCATTCTAGAACCCCCCATCTTCCCTATTTATATATATACACAAACACAGTGGATTATTTTTATAAACAAGTGTTACATGATAAAATTATTATGTTACTATTGTGAAAACATTCCTTTGGAAAATAGACACGATCCTGACTTGGAACATGGCCCTTTACCCTAGCCATGTGGCTGTGATTTCTCTTCTTATGGTTTGAGTGTGTGTGTACCATTGATCCTATAATTACACTGTGAATTCATGAGGTTCCTAAATGCCAGAATTAAGAGCAAAAAAAAAAAAAGCATTAAGTTGTTTCTGCAGTCTATCACAAATGCAAGAAATGTGCAGAGCATCTGGACAGCCATCCTATCTTAAGAAACAGCCATCCTGTTTAAGAATACAAAGTGATCACCAGATAGCATGAGCAGGACTCCATTTTTATCTTTGTAGGGCCCACTATATCTGACCCTCCACGCTTCCTATTATCTAGGAGAGTTAGAAAGTGAACATCAACATGTAAACATCTTATCTAGGAAGGAAGGGCATGGCCTTTCAGGCAGACATGACAGTGTCATGTGACCTGGCTGTGAACTTCATCTCTCACTCTGGTTCCTTGTTTGTAAGACAGAGTTAATAATGCCTGCTTACCTCATGAAATCAAAGGGAATCCTAAAGAAGCAACGGTTAGGTCACTAGGTAGCAGAATGATTTCCTAGCATAGGCAAGGCTCTGGGTTCGACCTCCAGGTCTGCTAAGGAACATCAATAAAAAAATAAATGATGATGACTATAGTTCAAATAGGGAGGAAAAGAAAGTAAGAGGAGGGGAGAGAAAGTGGAACAGAAAGAGACTTATCCAAGGAGAAGTTAGATCATTTGTTTCCATAGGATGGGGCTGCGGGTGGTGGGTAAGCATCAGTACCATAAAAGGGGAAGAGCCCAGCCCACACTGCAGATTCATTCATATAACTCGGAGCCCAGAAGGTCTGAACATCCGTTTGAAAGCCAGAAATATTCCCACAATCCCTCCTACATCAGTCTCAGGGCAGCTCTGTCTCAGCCCCTCAACCAGACATGACTCATGCACTTACTCCGGACCTCCCTATCCCCTCCCATTGAGGCTACTTTTCTAAAATCTCTTTATCTTCCTTTTGCCATTTCCTCCCCGTCCTCCAAGACTATCTACTTCTCTGTTAAAGTGACAAGAGGCTCTGTCCTCACTGAATGGAGCACACAGTTATATTTAGTAAATAAGTGGTTAGGCTGAAGAAAAAGGAGAAGGGTCTAAAGCTCAGAGGCTCCCAGGCAAGATTTTAGAAGACCATTGTCTAGAGCAGTGGTTCTCAACCTTCCTAATGCTGGGACCCTTTAACACAGTTCCTCTTGTTGTGGTGACCTCCTCAATCACACAATTACTTCTGTCGCTACTTCATCTGTAATTGTTCTACTGTTGTGAGTTTAAATGCAGATATCTGTGCTTTCCTATGATCTTAGGTGGCCCCTGTGAAAGGGTCAACCCACAGGCTGAGAAGCACTGGCCTAGGGGGAAGCCATGTCTCGGGGCAGAGAAACCAGCAAGGAAGCTGGCACGACTAGGCTAACAAGATCGAAATCCCTGCTAATGAACTAGGACAAGCCACCCGACCCTTACACATGGATCTGGATGCCTACGTTTGCCAGGCCAGAGAAAGGAAAGGATGAACTTCAAAACAGATGTAAATAGAGAGCAATGGAAACCGGGGGCCACAAAACTTTCTGTACGAAATCAGAGCAGGAAGGGTGACATTGGAAAGTCTGGGTAATCCAGGTGGAGTTGGCAAACTAGAGACAGAATCAGAAACCATACTCTTTGGTTTAGTCACAGGGTGAAAAGATCTTTGGTTGTTCACAGATCCAGCCCAGGACCAGAGCAAGGGTTAACATCAAATATGGACCATTGGACACGAAGCACAGAACAGGCATAGGACCCTACTTCTTCAGATCGCTGCCAACCACGCATACAGTTGAAGCTTATTATTAGAACGTGTCAGGCTATGCCCCTGTGTTGACTGTTATACAAACTAGTTCCATGCTGTTTCCACCAGCCACCTGCCACTTTTTAACCACACACTTCAAATATTCGCCCCTAGGCTTCAGACCTTCCAACCTCATCAAGAATAGTCAAGCTGTGTCCATTTAGTGGGAAGACATTGAGTCTGTCCTACTGAGAGAAAAGGGGGGAGGGGGACCCAAACAAATGAGTTTACATACTTCATAGTGATCTACTGGCTTCCCCCCTCCAGCCTTCAATGTAGTTGTTGGACTCCAAGACTCTTGGAGTAAGGGTTATATTTAAGATTCTTGCTAGGTCTTAAGAAAAGGAGGAAAAAGAATGCCACTTTTAATGTTAAAAATAATCTCCGTCCAACCTGGCCATGCATATTAACAGGCACGAATGTCCTCGGGGCTTAAAGAGTTCTGGTTGGCAAGAGTCACAGGGGAGGGAGTGTTGTAAGAATTATTAAACAGAGGGCAAATCAGTGAGTCTTGAGAACATTCAGTCTCCCCAAGGAAGCACCCATATACAGAAAGTATTAATGTGGTTTATCTGCAGCAGGAAATACACATAAGAGATAATCGAAATCTTGCTATTTGGGAGGAAGCATTGGAAATGATTGTCACATCTTTCCAAATCTGGGTCCAGAGCAGAGGGCCATTGTCTCTATCACTGTCAATGCCAGCAGCAGCAGCAGCAGTGGTGGCGGCAGTGTCAGGGGCAGCAACAGCGGCCATGGCAGGGGCAGCAGCAGCAGCAGCAGTAGCAGCAGCCGTGGTAGGGGCAGCAGCAGCGGCAGCAGCAGCAACAGCACTGAGCACAGAGCTGGACACAGTGTGTGGAAACAGCTTTATGGGAAGCTAGAGAAATGGCAGTTTCTTAGCTTTAACCATACTTAACAGCTCTTGCAGAGGACCCGGGCTTGTTTCTAGTGTCCACATAGCAGCTCATAACCACCTGTAACTCCAATTCCTGGGGATCTGATGCCCTCTTCTGGCCTCTATGGGCTCCTACATACACACCATACAAATAAAATTACATAAATCTTAAACAAATCTGTAGACATCATCTTGGTGAAAAAAAAAGAAGAAAGCCTGAACTGGTCTTTAGAATCTTTCAAAGTCCTTTAAGAAGAGTAGGTGACTTAACTAGGTTTCTGTTGCTGTGACCGAAAGCAGTGGGGTGGAAAGGGTTTTTTCACTTTACAACTCTCGGGTTACACTCCATCACTGAAGGAAGTCAGGGCAGGAGGTGATGCAGAGGCCACAGAAGAATGCTGCTTATTGGCTAGACCCTCATAGCTTCCTAAGCCTGTTTGTTGTTGTTGTTGTTGTTTTGTTGTTGTTTTTGTTTTTTGTTTTTGTTTTTGTTTTGTTTTGTTTTTTGTTTTTTTTTTATTTTTTTTTATTTTAGATATTTTCTTTATTTACATGCGAATTTCTCCATTCCCAGTTTCCCCTCCAAAAACCAAAGAAACAAACAAAAACAACAAAACCAAACCCCTGTTGCCTCCTCCTTCCCCATGCCTGCCACCCCGCCCTCTCCCACTTTCTGGCCCTGGCATTCCCCTACACTGGGGCTCAGAACCTTAAAAGGGCCGAAATAGCATCCAGGACTACAGTGAGCTAGACCCTTAATCACCAATCAAGAAAATGTACCCTAGACTTGCCTACGGGCTAATCTGAAGGGGGTGGGCATTTTCTCAATTGAGATTTCATCTTCCCAAATGTGTCAAGTTTGCATAAAGCTAGCCAGCACATGCAAGGGAAGTAAGGGCATCAGATAGGAGGAACCGTAAGGAAGGCTGGGTGTGGCTCAATGGTACCTCATTTGACTAGCTTACATCAACTCCTAAATCTGACACTACCATGAAAGGGCTTTGCTTTGCTTTTCACTAAGATCAGAAGGAAACTTCTGAGTGTGGTAGAACACAGGGCAGTGTATATGTTGTGTTTGTTGTCTGGGCAGGATGAGGAAGACCAATTGGTTCTACATTAAGAGAGTTGTTAGTGATTATGACGTGAGAAGTCCTGGTTAGTGTGTGATAAAACACCACAACTGGAGCAACTTGGGGGGAGGGGGAGTTAATTAGCTCATAGTTCCATATAACAGTTCATCATCAAAAGCAGTGAGGGCAGGAACCTGAAGGCTGATGCAGAGGCCATGGAGGAATGCTGCTTACTGGCTTGCTCCTCATGGCTTGCTCAGCCTGCATTCTTATAGAGCCCAGGATGACTAATCCAGGGGTGACCTCACTTGCAATGGGCTGGGCCCTGCCCCATCAATCACTACTTAGGAAAACACCCTACAGTGGGATCTTATGGAGTTTTTCTTAATCAAGTTTTCGTCCTTTTCAGTTGACTCAGCTTGTGGCAAGTTGATATAAAACTAGCCAGCATATAGATGTAAGGTGATGTCAGATAAATGTGGAGTTGGAAGGGAGCTTGGAATGAATTCATCCTAAAGGAAGGGAGAATTATGTACAGGTGTTTGACTTAGGAATTTGGAATTGTTGTCAAAGAGGAATGGATTTTTAGAAAACTAACAGCTGTCCCTCAGCTGGGAAAGATGACCCCAGAGCTCTAGCATCTGTTTCCCTGATGATGATGATGATGATGATGATGATGATGATGATGATGATGATGATGTGTGTGTGTGTGTGTGTGTGTGTGTGTGTGTGTTCCAACACAGCTTTCCTTAAGAGAGAGCTGTTTGGATTACAAGCTCTAGAAGCAATCTCCAGATCCGGAGATTTCAACATTATTAAACAGATGGGACGTCATTCTCCCCAGCTATCTCCAAGGAACCCTGGGTGAATGGAGCTAAACCAAACTTATATGGAATGGGGGACAGTAGTACTAAAATGAAATGTTGCTAGTTTTCACCCAAACTTGCTTCACTGGACCAACACAGCCATCCCTCTGAGGCTGAGAGTGTTCACGGATAGCCCACAGCTCCCTCCTCTCTGAGAACTGTCCTTGGCCAAACAGGAAGCTTCTCCCTTAGGCCTTTCTTTAGTCCAGCTTTAAAATTTGATTTTGTTCATCATAGTTTTTGGATTTATTTGATTTATTCAAAATATTGCTCTAAAATAACATCATCTTCATTTCTGGGTTTGGAGAACTCACTCAAACTGTATGCTCTTCTCCCCACCTTAGGCCCAGGCCTGGTAAGGAACTGTGCTCCCAGCTCCCATCACACCTCTAAGGGCAGACTGCAGACAATGATTAACTAGTGTAGGGGTACAAAGAGTCACCCCCTCTGCCTCAAGGTAGGGATCACTCTGATGGAATTGCTGTGTCATAGTTCCCACCCCTAAGTGAGGCTCTGGTCCCCAGCTGGGATCACATTTTTGATGAGTTTTATCCCTGTGTTATGGCATTATCCTTTACTCCTGCTTCCTTAGATCACTCTGCAGACATCACTGGGATAGCATCCCCATAGGCTCTGCTTCTAGGAGAGCCTGCTTAAGAAAGCTGGTGCCAGGAGGATTTCTACAAGAGAGATGCTAAGGGGAGGATTTTGTCATTGGCCTTTGAGCTAGATGGCAGAACAACCAGATGTTGTTACCTAGATGCTATGTTCCTTGAACATATGTGTTCTCCCAAAACACATATGTTGAAACCTACCATCTGAGTAACTCTGTCTGAGGTGGGGATCTGGGAGACATGATCACACTACGGGTGTTCTCTCATCAGGTACAGGGTCAGTGCTCTAGAAAGGAGGTTGAAGGCATTGCTGTACTTCATCTGTCTGCCTTCTCCCATGTGGGAACATGGCCAGAAAGCACAGTATTAGGAAGAAGAGAGCAAGCTTTCACCAGACCTGCAGTGTTCCTGGATCCTGAACTGTTAGCAGTTAGTCTCTGCTGTTACCTGTTCTAAGGTGTTCCATTGTAGCAGTAGCAAAAAACTAAGATATACCACGGTAGTGGCTGTCTGAGACATTTACTTGAGCTGTAACAGGATGCAGTGTAATGGGATGCAGTGTAATGGGATGCAGTGTAATGGGATGCTGTAATTGGTGCAGTACCTTGGGGCTGTGGCTCAGATGACTCCCCCTAAAGTCACCTGAGATGCTGTTGAAACTACCCAAGCCCAACCACACCTATGGCCAGTTACATCAACTTTCCTGGAGCAGGCTTGGGTTCTGAGCATTGTAGGAGCTTGTGGGAGCTTGATGTTGGTAGATTTAGGAGCTAGTCATGGTGTATTTGAGGAGTTAGAGGCAAAGTGTCTAAGGGAGGGCCACGGAATTGGACAGCTGTCAGTAATTACCACTGACTCTTTGTAGACAGAAAAACAAAACTACAGAAGACAAATGTGAGAACCTGAACATCTTCACCGGCATTAAGGACACTGCTTTCCTGCAGTGGGAGACCAGGTACCCTTGAACACAGACCTGAGAAGCTGATGGGCATGTTGAATTTCCTCAGCCTCTGGGTCTGCAGAGGAGACAAACTTTTTCTTATTGGAAATGGGATCTTTCCACTGTTTGAAGGTTCTGAGGAAGTGTTAGTGAGCCAGTACTCCACCAATGCAGTAGCCAGATAAGATACAAAGCTCTGTTAAATTTTAATTCTAGATAAATAATAATCAATGAATAAATTTTAAGTGTCCTAGTCTTTTATATACTGCAGTTTTATTTGCTGGATCTGGCAACTTCATATGCTTACCCTCTTCAGGGGCTTTTTCTAGCTCCTATGTGGTTACAGGTGCTTTGTTGAGGTCATTGTCAGAAAAATCTAACTGGGGAAATGATATGGGGCTTGCTACAGAAATATGTCAAAGGAGTTGCAGGTTCTGGCACACATTCACAGGTAGGGACTAGGAAAGCAAGCCCGGAAGGGAGTCCTTGGGCTGCTGGATCAAAAGCAGGGCAGGGAGTGTCTGAATGAGGAATTTGTCCTGGCAAGGGCCCTAAGGGACAATTCCAGTACATTGTTGGCATAACTTTTAGAGGCCTACAATAGAAGACTGGCCATAGTCAGGGACTTAGGGGTGCCAGAGTGGTACAGTGAGTGCAGAAAAAAAAAATAAATAAAAGGATGAGAGGGATTGGAATTAGGCATGTCACAATGACCCATTCATTATTCTCTGGAGGAAAGATGTGTCTCTAACCAAACTGATAAGAAATCAGCTGGGGGTAGTGGGCATGGAATAAGCACGGTTGAGAGTCCTGGAGTTTCTGTTCTCTTTAGGTGTGGTTGATAGATGGCTTTTTCTCGTGTCTATGGGAATAACAAGATCCTGAGATACTCAGCAGCAACTGAGCACCAGAAATGGCATAGTCCGTGAGATGGGCAGCAGCTTTGAGCAGTAGCTACGAAGCTTTAGTCCCACAGAGCATTGTGTTTCCATGGGCAAGGAAATAGGCAGCCACCAGTGTCCTGCTTAAAATATATAATCATAGGGGTTGGGGGCAAGAATAGGAGCAAAGAAAACCAAGGTGGCCTGTAGGAATCCCCCATGTTACCTCCATCTTGTATGTCCACTCTGAACAGTAGTTTCATCTGCCCAGCTTCCAGTTTTATATAAACAGAGTCAGATCATATGTTCTCCCATTTCCTCATGGATACAAGATCACAGCATCTTCAGAAGGTATCCATACACAGCAGACCTTTGTATAACTATCTGACATACTTGCCAATGGTCCCGTATTGAGAAAGATCTGCTTCTGGTTTAACCTTTTTTTTGTTGTTGGTTTTTTTTTAATATTTATTTATTTATTATATTTAAGTACACTGTAGCTGTCTTCAGACACTCCAGAAGAGGGCATCAGATCTCATTATGGATGGTTGTGAGCCATCATGTGGTTGCTGGGATTTAAACTCACAACCTTCAGAAGAGCAGTCGGTGCTCTTAACTGCTGAGCCATCTCTCTAGCCCCCTGTTGTTGTTGTTTTTTTTTTTAATTTGTGTTTTGCTTTTACTTCATTTTATTTACTTGTGTGAGAGAGGTCTCTGCATGGCTGAGTGTACTGTGAATGCCATTAAAGATAGTGAGCACTTTACATCTTCTTTCCCAATCCTTGCTCAGGGCACTGTCTAGGATTTCCAATACAGTGCTGATTAGACACAACAGGAAGCATTAGTTTCTCTCTGTTTCTAAAGAAATACTTCCAGCGTTCACCACCATGTATGGGGTAGTGGTCCTTAAGATGCTATTTATCATATTAAATTTGTTCTAGTTTTTCATGTGGTTATTGTAAATTGATATTGAATGTGAGCATAGGTTATTTTTGTATTTCTAAATATGATTTTTCTGTATTATTCTGAAAATGTGACAAATCATACTGTGTTCCTGAAGTTCTTCAACTCCATGAGATAAAGTCAACTTGGTCTTTATTCTTTTCTCTGTTTTGGGGCTTGGTTTCAGGTTTTTGCATCCATTTCAAGAGACATTATTTGGTACTTCCCCTTCTTCTGTATTGTTTTAGTTCAGTTTTTATATCAATGTTGCATTTGCTTCTGGTAGTGAGTTGTGGGCATTGACATATCCTTGTACTTTCAGGAAAAGTTTGAGTCATTCTGGATTCTACATTGAACAGTTGTCATACCTCTGATAAAGCCCCCTCCATTTGGGTTTTCTTGTGAAGAGAGTTTTTGAATACTGGTTCAATTCTTCTGTAGCACAAGGTTATTCAAATTTTTTGTTCTCTTTGAATCATTTTTTAGTTGTGGTTTTCTAAGAATGTTTCTATTTTATCTGAATTTTTAAGTATATGACTTAAAATTGTTCCTACAATCTTCTTATCATCTCAATGCATGGAGGACATGTAATAGCTCCTATTTTCATGCATGACATTAATTATTTTTACCTTCCTTTCCTCTCTCCCTAACCTTTCCCTCTTTTTTTTTTTTTTCAGGAGGGAGGGTGTTTTTTTGAGACAGGGTTTCTCTGTGTAGCCCTGGCTGTCCTGGAACTCACTCTGTAGACCAGGCTGGCCTCGAACTCAGAAATCCACCTGCCTCTGCCTCCCAAGTGCTGGGATTAAAGGCATGTGCCACCACTCCCTGGCCCTAATCTTTCTCTTGTGTGTGTCCTTAATTCCAACAAAACTTTCTCAATATATTGGTCTTTTCAAACTATGAATCTTTGGTTTTGTTGATCTCTCTCCATTACATATCTATTTCCCACTTCATTAATATGTCTGCTTGTGTATTTATTATTTCATTCTGTATTGTTTACTTTCTCATCATTGTGGAAAAATACCTCACAAGGCAACTCAAGGAAGGAAAGAAGTAAGGAAGAAGAGAAGGAAGGAAGGAGGGAAAGAAAGAAGGAAGGAGGGAAAGAAGAAGGAAAGAAGGAAGGGAGGAAAGAAGATAGGAAGGAAGGAGAGAAGGAAGGAAGGGCCTATTCTACTCATAGTTTGAGGGTGCAGTCTATAGTTACAGGAACGGCATAGCAGCAGGAACATGAGGCAACTGGTTGTATTGCATCTGTAGTCAAGAAACAGAGAGTGATGGAGTCTGGCTCTTGACTTGCCTTCTCTTCCTTACTCAATCAGGAACTCTAACTCATGGGACGGTACCACCCATTTAGCATGGATCAATTGATCCAATTTAGAAAGCCCCTCTCATGGATGTCCATAGAAACTTGTCACCTAAGTGATACTAGATCTTGTCAAGCTGACAGTCAAGACTAACCATCACAGATCACTCACCTACCTGATGCTCAAACATATCGCTTTTAAACCATGACCATCCACCCCTCATCCCCATAGGCTTATGGCCATAATGCAAAAACATATTCAAATTCAATTTCAAAAGTTCCCGTAAGCCTTCACCAGTTCCAACAGTGTTTAACTGTCCAAAGACCAAATCTGATCAGAGACTCAAGGCAACCAACCAACCCCTTAATTGGGATGTCCTATGAAGTAAGAAATAAGCTACACACTTCCAATATACCATGTCAATGGATAAAATCCCAATTCCAAAAAAAATAAAAATAAAAAAAAAAAATAGGGGTATAGCAAGAAAAGGTCAGCCCAAATGCAGCGTGACAAACATCAAACCGTACATGTCCATGTTTGTCATCTGGGGCTGCGATGGGATTATCTGGAACCCAAAGGGTTTGGAGAGCCCTGCCTTCCTAGCTCTGACTCCTGCAGCACACATAATCTCTCTCTTGGGCTAGCTCTGCTCCCTGCCTACAGCTTTCTGCAGCAGTTGTCCCATGGCCCTGGCATCTCCGACATCCTGGGGTCTCTATTTAAACTTAAACCTCCTCTTTCCAAATTTACACAATATCCCCTCAGAGCCTCCTTATAGAGACTCTGAAACTGATGAACATCGCCTGGCCCCAGCAACCTTCAGGAACGTTGATACAAACTATCATGACCCCTCATCCTTAATTCTTTAGTGTGAAACTAGGATGACATGTACCATATTTTCAAGTTCTGCCGCCAGCTTAAGATGTAGTCTGACCCCTTTGGATTGCATTGTCTTTGTGTGCAGGTGCCCAGAGAATATTTACCAAGTTTATTGTTTCTTAGCGGGTTTCGGAGGAAGTCCCTCCAGCAGCACTGTCCCCTTAAACTCTTCCTTTTAAAGGCATTTGCAGCTGCGCAAGATGGAAACTTTAATAGGTGGGATCTTGCCCTCAAGGCTCCTTTTCTATTGCCCCAGCACAAAATGAGACCTTTCTGTTCCCCGGGCCCATGTCTTGAGCAATTGCAACTTCGTTCTCAGTTCCTGTATTAAATGGAACTTTAAACTCACTCCCCTCAGCCCACAAACTGTGTTTTTCCTCTTTCTGCTCCATCCATTGATCCTCTTGCTAGAAACTAAGAGCAGTAAGCAGAAACCATGGTACAACCTTAGTGTGGTTCTGTCTGGATATTTCCTCTTCCAAACGAATCGGCCTACTCAAGTCCTTAGGATCCAGGCAGAAGCAGCCAGAGTCTCTGCCGTTAATGTACCATGAATAGTTCCTCTATCCAGTGGGTCCCTTGTTCCTCTCTGAAACCTCAAGAGCTGGACATCTCTTTTAGTCATTTTCTCTCAGAACTGGTCTGTTCTAGCTGAAGTTCCAAGCTATTCTACCATTTCCAAAGGCCTAAGATCTATAGGTCTATCAGCAACAAGCAACAGGTACACTACTTAGTAGCAATTCTATTGCTTTCTGCTTTCTCTTGCTTACATAGTTAGTCTCTTTGTAAAAACATTTGGGGAAATTGGTTTTTGAGACAGGGTTTCTCTGTGTAGCTCTGGGCTATCCTGGAATTCACTCTATGGACAAGGCCCGCCTTAAACTCAGTGATCCACTTGCCTCTGCCTCCTGAGTGCTGGGATTAAAGGCATGTATCACCACTACTTTTTTAACAATTTAGATTGATGAATCTATTTTCAGAATTCTTTACTGTTCTACTTAAGGTTATCATTTCCCCCCTAAAAACTACCTTAATGGTATCTAATAGGTATGCCACACAGCATTTTTCCTATACTCATTTCATAATATTTTCTAAAGTTCCTTGTGATTTCTTGTATTAACCATGGGATTTTTATAACTATATTTTATTTCATGTAAACATTTAGAGAGTTTAGACCGTTGTGTCTAGTTTTCCAAGGCTATGCTGTGATCAGAGACATGATTTGCATGCGATCCAGCCTTTAGTTTTGTTCTGACTTCTTTGTGGTTCAATATATGATCAAAAGTTTTCATGTATTCTTTATAGGCTTGGAAGGGAAGTGCATACTACAGTCATTGGAAAGTGTGTTCTTCATGTTTCCATATAATACTACATGAGCCATATGGTAATTATTACAGTAAAGTGTCTGTATTATTACTGGGTTTTGATATTGTCATTTTATACATATCTAAGAGAAGTTTTTTTAAATTGCAGAGTATTTTTAATTAAAATATATTTACATCATTTTCTTTCTCCCTCCCTTTTCCCATTTGCAACCCTTCTTTTGTACCTCACCCTGCGACTCTTTGTCAAATTCATGGCCTCTATTTCTTTAATTGTTGTTGTTTCTCTCTCTCTTTCTTTCTCTCTCTCTTTCTCTCTCTCTCTCTCTCTCTCTCTCACACACACACACACACACAGACACACACAGACACACACACACAGATACACAAACATACACACATTCATTCCTAAATATATAATTATAATTGCTCTGTCCATATAATGTTAACATATGCATATATATATATTATGTATGCCAATATGTATACTTATATATATGGAACTAGCTCTACTCCATGCCTATAACTTTCTGCAACAGATGTCCCATGGCCCTGGCATTTCTAATATCCTGGAGTCTCTATGTAAACTTGAACTTCATCTTCTCAATTTTACACACACACACACACACACACACACACACACACACACACATATATATATATGTGATTTCAGAGCTGACCATTTGGTATTAGTAACCAATCTGAGGGTCCTTCCATGGCCCTCCAATCTCCAATATTCCTCAGCTTTGTATAGTTCTTTTTCTATGGGTGGGGCCCCATGAGATTTCCCCTTTCTGTGTTAACATGCTTGCTGGTGTTGAGCTTCTTTGGGTCTTGTTTAGGCAGACATATCATTAAGGTACCATGGTGAATATTTCCCTGCCATTTCTAGGAGATACAATCTCACAGCAGACTTCCTGTTCTCATGGTTGTTACAATGTCCCCACCCCTCTTCCTCTCTGATTCCTGAGCCTTAGATATAGGAACTGTGTCACAGACAAATCAGTGGGGGCTGCTCACCACAAGATCATCTGTTCTCTTCCATTCTGACCCACTGTGGTTTTCTCTTAATGGTCTTCGTCTGTTACAGAGGGACATTTCTTTAATGAGGGGCAAGACATAAACTTATCTGTGGGTATAAGAATACATATTTAGAGGGTTGGAGAGATGACTCAGAGGTTAAAAACACTTGAGTGCTCTTTCCAGAGGTCCTGAGTTCAATTCCCGGCAAGCACATGGTAGCCCCAAATCATTTATAATGAGACCCGATTCCCTCTTTTGATGTGCATGAAGACAGAGTACTCATACACATAAAACCCATGAATAAATAAATCTAAAAAGGGTGGCAGTCTCTAGCCCTCTGAAACTGTAACTTCAAATACATATTTGGAATGTAGTTGGGAATTGTGCTGTTTGAGGAAAGTAGTGTTTGTACGTTTTCCTCCAAGATCCATGATTTCACTAGCCCTGAATACTTGGCTAAGTTTTCTGATACCAGATCTGATCTCCTTGTTAAGCAAGCTGTACGTCCAGTTAGAGAGCTGGTGGGTACAACCAAGCTATGTGTGTCACTATTGCACCCCTAGGGATGCCATGCTGTGCTGCTCACCTCGGTTCATAGGCATCATAACTGGGCATAAGTGTTGGTTGCTTCCTCCCTTGGCAGCATGTGTGTCACCTCACGGTGTGATGAAAGCTGGTTCTCAGAGAAAGAGATTTGTCTTTCTGACTCTGGGTTACCTCACTCAGTTTGGTGTTTTCTGGTCCCATCCATTTACCTGCTGAAGTGGAGAGGATCCACACCCAGACCAAGATTATGGGTAGAGGTACACAGCTGATGCAAGGGGTGGGAACCCCAGCTGTAGCTCCATGGGGCTGAGTTGTTTCTGAGTCTTTTTTTCCCCCATGGAGATAATACTCAAATTTCACCAGCATATTTTCCCCTGTGTTATTGTTTGTCTTTCTGTTAAAATTTAAGTAAACTGAAGAAGTAACCAGGTTTTCTCATCCACCAGCCTACTGGTCTCTTAAAAGGTAACTGTCTCTGGGATGGTGTTTGACAGAGAACTTAGCATCTAGGAACATATAACACAGTTCTGTCTTTGGCTCCTGGAAGCCTTAACTCACTTCTGACACATTCAAGGACAGACAGTCTTGTCAGGGTTCCAGAGGAAAAAGATGAACCAGCCTCTATAAGGCCAATGCTTTTAATTAAAAACAAAAGCAAGTTTGTCCTTCACTAAATACAAATGCCGAATTTTTTGTGTCAACTCTTGTATTAATTTCCACAAAACTGGTGGCTTAATATAATTTATTCTCTGACATTTCAGAAGGACAGAACTCCCTTTAAAATTTTTAAAGATAAATTTTGAATTTGTGTGTGTGGTATTTGTTTGTATGTGTGTATATATATGTGTTTGTGTGTACATGTATGTGTGTGTGTGTGTGTGTGTATATATGTGTGTGTGTGTGTGTGTGTGTGTGTGTGTGTGTGTGTGTGTGCATGTGTGCTACAGCATGGGTGTGGAAGTCAGAAGGTAACTGTGGCAGTAGGGTTGTGCTCCTCATAAGGCTCTAAGAAACAATCCTCCCTTGTCCCATCAAGTTTCTGGTATTCTTATACCTCCACCTCCTTTCCAAGTCTTATTCCACTCTAACCCCTTCCAACCCCCCAACACTAGGTAGGAGAAAAAGAAGGTTTGAGGGGAAAGGAAGTGTAGACCTCTATAGCCTACTTCCTGCTGATTAGGAATGTCCTGTTTCTTGGGGCAAGTCCAATCTTTGTTGTCAGAATATGCAGCAGTCTAGTAATCCAGCAAACCAGCAAACCAGCAACAGCAAAATGAACCAGCAACCGGAGGGGAAGCAGCAGCCACTATAGGCCCTCTTGGGGATCTCCCATTTTTATCCTCTCCAGAGTCCCCAAAACTAAACTATCTGCGGCTGGCAATAAATAAATAAATAAATAAATAAATAAATCACACCCCTGCTATAGTCACCTTGTGAGAAGCAGCCTCTTTTTTTTTTTTTTTTTTTTAAGATTTATTTATTTATTATACGTAAATACACTGTAGCTGTCTTCAGACGCACCAGAAGAGGGCATCAGATCTCATTACGGGTGGTTGTGAGCCACCATGTGGTTGCTGGGATTTGAACTCATGACCTTCCAAAGAGCAATCGGTGCTCTTCCCCGCTGAGCCATCTCACCAGCCCGAGAAGCAGCCTCTTATCCCACACCTGGGATTAAAACAGAAACATATTCACTTAGCATAACTGGGTTTTTAAAGAAACCCAAACCGTTACTACATTTGACTTCTTCCCTTCTGTTGCTTGCTAGGGCTGCTGTTGTTGGTCTTATGTTACCAACAATCATGTAGAACTATCTCTTCCCCTGAGCATTTCACCCCTTAATTATGCTTACAAACATCATTTTCTGGATTGGACTGAGTCCACATGTTTTGGGGATTTGACTCTCCCACATATTTTTAGAAGTCACCTCAATCTACCTTTTAAAGTTAGTTTTTGAGGAACGGAAACACACCTGTGGAAACCAGCTGTTTCCAGAGAGGCCAAGGCACGCCTTAGGCATCTGCATTGTTCATTGGTGTACAGAAGCATGTCTGTTTTTTAATGTATGGTCCAAACAATGAGATGAATTTGATTTTATTATTCATTTTATGTTTCCATTTAAAAAATATACCAAGACTTGAAATAAGTTATTGAAATACATTGAAATAACTACTAATGACTGTCCTTGTGTATGCCTCTCTGGCACACATGCAAGTTTTTCTCTACACTTTTGTCAAGGAGAATTACTAGATGAGACTAAATAGGGTTTTTAAATGAGCATTGCCAAATTGCCTTCTGTTAATCAGCTGTATACACCTCTAACAAAATACCTGAAATCATCAACTTAAGGAGAAGAAATGTTTATTCCAGAATCATGTTTTCAGAGACTCAATCCATGGCTGCTTGCCTATGGCTTTGGGCCCGTGCTGAGGCAGAAGAGCATAAGAAAATGTGGTGAGCCACACTGCTCACCTCATGGCCAGGAACTGAAATATGGAGTCGGAGGAAGGCATAGAGTCCCACTATCACCTTAAGAACATCCCCATGGCAAGCACAAGTCTCCAACTACACTTCACCTCTTAAAGCCTCCAGCTTCCCCATGTAGGCCTTTGGGGGCCCAACTAACACTTCTTTGAGTAGCATATGACAGTGGCTTTCCTTTCAGGCCCCCAGCAGCTAGACACTATCCATCATTTACAATACACAGGATGGAAATGGATGTTGTCTGAGTGTGAGTGTCCCTGATAGCTGGTGAATTCCAGCTCCATATTTGTGTCGAAGAACCCGGATGTTTCTTCCACTTCCCATCCCCCTCAGTCAATTCTCTCTTAGTGACTTGTAAGAATTATTCTTACTTATATATGCTGTAAGTCATCTGCCTATTACACATGCTTTAATTGCTTTCTTTCACATGGTTGCCTTTTAGCACTGTTTATGGAACTGTATAACAGTCTCATTTATTTTTTATTTTTAATGAAATGTAGAGATTTTGTCTACAGTAGCATAATGTAGGTGAAAAAATATTGTCTATACTCATGGCACGGTCTTGGCCTCTATGGGAACAGCTTGTATTCAACAACTGTGTTTCCATTCCTTAAAAATAAACTTTAAAAAGAAAAAGGAGCCAATTACTGGAGAAGAAAGATGGTATGTAGAGATTTTAAGTTTTCATTTCTAATGTTGTCAAATTTATCAATGTTTCTTTTACCTAGTGCGGTGGGGGGTTTGAGTGAGAATGGTTCCCATAGGCTCATACATCTAAACACTTACTGGGCCCTAGTTAGTAGAACTGTTTAAGAAGGATTAAGAGACATGATTTTAGGGGAACCCAACAGAAGAGGGGGAAGAAAGACTGTAGGAGCAAGAGGGGTGGAGGACAGCAGGAGAACATGGGCCACAGGATCAACTAATCAGGGCTCATAGGGGCTTACAGCAACTCAGTGGACCATGTATGGGTCTGAGCTAGATCCTCTGCATATACCTTATAGTTTTATAGCTTGGTGTTCTTGTGAGTCTCCCGACAATGGGAGTGGGGATATTTCTGATTCTTTTGCCTGTACTTGGAACCCTTTTTCTCCTATTGGGTTGCCATGTCCAGCTGTGTGATATGAGGGTTAGTGCCTAGTCTTATTGTATCTTGTTATGCTGTGTTTGGTGAATCTCCCTAGGAGACCTGCTCTCCTTCCTTCCTTCCTTCCTTCCTTCCTTCCTTCCTTCCTTCCTTTTATTCCTTATTTTTCTTTTTTGAAGGGAAATAAAGGACTTGGCCTAGGGGAGAGGCGAGGTAGTGATAGGAACTGGGAGAAATAGAGGAAGGGGGAACTGTGGTCAGGATGCAATGTGTGAGAGAAGAATAAAGTTTAAAGAAGATGTCTGGTCTTGTTGGAGGAGGTGTGTTACTAGTGTCAGTTTTGAGGTTTCAAAAAACTCATATTCTCAGTCTCCGTCCTCCTCTTCCTCCTTCTCTTTCTCTCCTTTCTCCTCATCCTTCTTCATGTCTCTCTCTATCTCTCTCTTTCTCTCTCTCATTCTGTGTCTCTGTCTTTCTTTTTCTCTCTGCTTCATGGTTTTGTCTTAAGCTATGAACTCTCAGCTCTTGCTCCAGTGCCATGCCTGCTGACCTTCTGCCACTGTGGCCATAGACTCTAACTCTCTGAAACCGTAGCCCCAATTAACTTCCTTCTGTAAGTTGCCTTGGTCCTATCTTATGAATGAAATGCAAACGTAATTAAGATACTTTCTGTCAGTACTTTATTGGAAAAGGCTTTCTCTAAAAAATATGAATGCCCTGTACTAGGTTCACAAGTCACCCAAGGGGTGCCTTTGCCTATAATTCTCTTGCCGAGTCTCTCTCACACAGCTTGTGAGATGCAATACTTGGCTACTTTTGCGGATAAATAGTTGGCATATGTTTATTTATTTAATAAATAAACATATTTATTTACCGCACACTTCTCTGTGTGAGACCCAGTACTTCGTGCATCTGTGGAGATGCAGTAGAGAGTGAAAGAGACCAGGCCCCATGTTCCTGGACTCATGGAGTCTATTGGAATGAGCATACATCAAACATGTATATTCCCAACACAAGCATGCATATTCCTGACTCACTGCAACATGCATGAGGAAGGCCAGAGTACTGTCTGAGAGACTGATGCAAGACTACCTCCATGGCATTCTCCATTCTACATTCTACATTCTGCTCCCTGACTGACCTCTCTTGCTTTGACCAACATACTGTTTGTCTTCAGAGCCATCTTACCTGACAGGATCAGCTCTCCAGGCTTGACTGCACCCCTCTCTCCCAGGGTGGCTTGCTGACTAAGCACAGCGTGAGTCACTTTCTCAGAGAGAATCCAAGTTCTGAGAAACTAAGACGACAACCAGATGACAGAAACAGCAAACTCCTGGCGTAAGGGATTTGGAACATGTAGGGGTGGAAAAAAAAGCACTCTGGACTTGTCAGATGAACCTGATCCAGATAAAACACTGGGCGCCAGATGAACAAACAGATAACGAAGTAAATAAAAGTGCATTTTGACTGCAGCAAGGGACAGTGACAAGCAAAATGCCTTTAGAAACCCCTTATAGTAGTAATGGTGACCTTGTTACAAAACAAAACCTAAGTGTCTGAGTTCTCAGTGAAACCAGACACAGAATCTATGAGCCCACACTTTCCCTTCTGTTTTATGAAGGGCAAGTCACCATCTGCTACAAGATTCATGACCCGAGAAGAGAGTCTAAACTGGCAAGTGAAGGCTCTCACACATCTTCCTCACTCTGCCTTGAGAGGCTGTTTAACCTTACTTGCTCTGCCTGTTTCTCCACATGGGACAGTGGCAATAGCAATGGTCTCCTTGACTCTTTTGGATGCTTAACACACTATATGTATTATTTCACAAACTTTTGTCCCCTAACTTATTGCCTAGCACAAGTGTAAGTGGCAATAGAAGCCAGATTCTTCGATTAGCTATGCTTTTGTTATTGGGGGGTTCCTCAAGTACTGAGGATAAAACTCCCCAGTGGGTGTGTAGTTTGTCTCTGCAACCTCACAGAGGCTCCCAGAAGCCTGAGACACATTCCACAGTCTGCAGTCCTGAACTTACAGGAACCCAAGTAGAAAGGAGATCTCTGACACAGCTGGCCACCTTCTATGTAACAAGCAAACAGAATATTGATTATTTAACTAAATAAAAAGCAATGGTAAGACTTGAACATACACCTCCTCAATCAGGCTCAGGGGAAAGAAAAGAAAGCTCAATCCAGCCACAGTATTTCATCACCCAACTTAAGGCATGGAAGAGTGCCTGGCACAGGTTTTCCCCACATGGTACCAGGCCTCACACCCAAACCCAGGGCTCTGTCCTGCAACCTGGAGGGCTTGAGTCCATTCTAATATTTTGACTCTTCTATTTGTCAGTCTGACTTCTCTTCTTTAGGTACAAAACACCAAACTAGGAGCTGTCTGACATGTGTTGTACCATCTTGGAACCCTTCCCTGGGTATTCAGGGTGACTTTAGCTTCACTGCTAAAGTGACATAGCACACTGTTATGGAAGACTGGCACCCGCGGTAGAGAGGAACTCTGTCTGAACTACACACAGCCCTCAGCTGGCCAGGGCATGGAATGCCAAGGGATCCTTAGACATGTAAATCCCACAAGTTTGTCTACCTGAAGAGATAAAATTCATTCTAGAAAAAAATAAAATAAAATGCTTTGGTGACTTCAATTAACAGCTCATCTATAAAACCCAAGGAGGGTTACTCAGAAAAGAGGATGAAGTTGAAATGTTTCTTCTCCAAAGTATCTTGGTGGTTGTTTGGGAAGGGAGTCTGCTATTTCAAATTACAATTTTCAGAAACAACTTCAAAAACCAAGGGCTGGGTCAAATGGCCACCAGGATATGAGCTTATTGCTCACAGTTAAGCTCAGGCCTGTGGCAGTAAGGTGGTCAATCCTGGGTTCACAGCTGTGAGGCCAGACGGAAAAAAAACATAGTTTATAAAAATAGTCCTGGAAAATAAAAGCTACTTTTTCTCTCTAAACCCAGAATACATTACTCTGATAAATAAGGAAGCTGTGCTTATTAACAGAGGCTTAATAAGATTGCACCCTCGGATACCCTGGAGATACTGCTGCTCTCTTCCTCAGAAGCCAACGACGGTGGGCAGCTTGGGGTCACTTCCTGCCCTCTTCCAAGTGCTGGCCACAGCCTGTGGACATGGCTGACCAGGGCACAGAGCCACATGAGTCATCTTTCTTCCACCATTTGGATGTGAGGGTAGCTATGTCTCAGGAAGACACAGTTCTATTTCATTTCTCCTACTGTGGCCCTGAACAGCGTGAAGTTGAGGCTGGGGGCTCTGATTTCCTGCCTTACCTGTGGCAATGGACTCAACACACAGCCCCCAGTCAGCCTCAGAATGTTAACTCTCATCTCACAAAGATGGCGCAACCTGAGACCCTCCTGGACACAGCAGACAGCAGAAATATATGCCCTAAAACCGGGCCTAAACCTCGGAGACAAGAGCTCTTGGTAGTACCACCCATGATGGTGGACAGAGACTTAAATGGTTCATTTATTTCTTCAGTCTGAAGATGGATGTGCTTTTCTTCACTGGGGAAAGTCACCTTTACTCTCTTTACAGTTGGCACCAGCATCCCACTGAGGGAAGGCAACAGCTAGTTTGGTCAACAGTGGCATATCTTCATTTCAACACTCTTTACAATCCTCCCTTCTCCTGCGCCTTGCCCCCTCCTAAATGCACTGTAAGAATTTAGTACAGTCACATGGTTAATGACGGTCTGAGAAATATGTGGGTGGATGATTTTATCAATGTATAAATAAAGCAGCGCATATCACGTTTACACAAACCTAGACAATATAGCCTGCTACAGCCTTAGGCTCATAACCTGTTGCTCCAGGCTACAAATCTGTGTAGATGATATTGTACTGGGCATGGGCAATTGTAAAGCAGTAATAACTATCTGTGTATCTAAACATAGGAAGGGCACAGTAAAGATCATTGGTGATAGGAATTGTTCAGCTCTGTTATAATCTTTTGGTTGGATCCACAGGTATATATGTGGTATGTTCTTCAGTAAAATGTTGCTATGCCTCATATAACTATAGGTATGACTGTCTTGTGTTCCTTAAGTCTTAGAGAAGAGGCAAGAATTATGGTCCCTGTGAAGAGAGATGGAGAAGGCAGAACCATCTGCAGATGCTGAGAGAAACAACAGAAACCAGGGATGAGCAGAGGTGTCTACAGCAGGCAGACTGAGAGGAGCTGACCAGTGAGCAGAGCAGCCCCCACACCCTACAACCAGGAGGCAGAGAATGGGGAGACAAGCAGACCTGAGTAAGCAGCCTTGGCGTCTTTTTATGGAAAGGGGCTTTCCAAGTGGTGGCCACTTCAGTTCAGCGAGTATTTTCTCACTATGTCTGTGACAACACCCATGGATAATCCACTCGGTGATGCGTTCTCTCAATATCAACCTCAGGGTTATGGTAACAGTCTATTGGACAGACTTTCCACTGCTTAGTAGACACTTCCATTAGACTCTTTGAGAAATTCACATGTTTTGATAAGGAGAACCACCTCAGAACATTTGTAGATAAGAAGCTTTTTGTTTTAATCATTATTAGGGTAATTTTATCACAATAAATTGGCAGTAAGGAATTTACCATGTCCAAAGGTATGGAGGTTTTGAATCTTTGATAAATATTAATAAATTGGTTTCTACAGCTATTGGCAGGAATAAGAACCCCCATTTCTCTGTTCAAGGAAAGTCCTCTATAAAATACCTTGCAGAAAGATGATCCTATGGTTGAAGTATTTTAGACATTCTTAGAGGTCAAATTATTAAACCAAAAATATGGAGATGTGGGCTTTGGGGTGTTAATGTCACTGTGGCAGTTACTCTCATTTGCCAATTTGATGAGATCAAGAACCACCTTGGAGAAGGACCTCTGGGCATGCCTGTGGGGGATAATCTTGGCCAAGAGAATCCAAGATGATCCCAAAGAAGAATAAAATTTAAAAAGTTGGTACACTAGATTTCAAGATTCACTATAAAGAGAAGAGTGTGATATTGTTGTTTTAAAAAAAAGGCAATGACCAATGAAAAGCAATAGAAAACACATGAATATGGTGTTTCATAAAAGAAGTGACACAGAAGAGTAGAAAAACAGCATCCTCCATAAATGGTACTGAGTCCATTGGATATTCACTTGAGAAAAAGAATGAAAGTTGCCCCTACAAAAATCAATTCTAGGTGTGTCACAGATCTTAAAGGTAAACAACAGGTTCCTGGGATATAACAGAAGAGAAAATATTCCTGATTTATAAAGGCAACGGTTTCTTAAGCAGAAAAACAGAGTGAACATCAAGAAAAAGATGGATAAATTGAGCTACAGTTATGGTAACCTCTGCTCATGAGAGGGTAACAAGAGTGTGCCCAGGTCTGAGGGTGATGGGCTCAAGGCATGAAGACTATGTTTGAGTCTGAAGCTAACCTACTGCGTGGGGACCATGTGAGCTAAGAGAGGCTGCTGTAACATTGCCTTTTAGGTAAAATGAGCCTCCTGGCTAAGCCTTTAGTGGAAAATTTTAGGATCTGATTACAGTTAAGTTCCAACATTCTCGAGAACTGAGCCTCAAGATGATATCTAACTTCCAGGGATTTAACTATCTATTGAGCGACTCAGGAGATCAAGGAAAGGCCATTACCATGTTAAAGAGTTCTGGGGAGGCCAAATCCAAGGAAAACTAAAACTGGGGTGTTGCAAGGTGACAGCAAGGAATTAAAAAACCCATTACAGAAAAATTTACTTATTAAGGACTGAAAGTTCTCTGAGGCAAAATCATTGTTCATAATTAGGAAAGGTCCTTTAACCTGATGGTAACCAGACCAGCTAAGACTGGCCTACTTGGCACGTCCGTTAATGGAGGTTAGTAGGGATACATATGAGGACTGAACCAATTTTGTCCTTTTTAAAAACCACAGTCTAGCCATTTTGTTGTGCTTCATTCTCTTTTATTACCAATTGTTTTGCTCTTTGCTGTACTTTCTTGCTGCGTGTTGAAGACCATGTAGGTGCCCAAAGTCTAACTTTATAGTTTTTATTGTTAAGGTCAGTTGGGGCACACCCTAGGGGAGACTTACTGACTTACGAGGCCCAAGCCAGCCCATGGTGCTTTTGGGTTTTCCTTTACCAGTTGGGCCATCTGTGGGAATGGGTCAGTATCTTGCAGATATGAGGCTTCCTTTGGAAGAGCTGAGGGCATTTTCCTCTTTGAAGAATGCTTACTGGTTAGAGGGCAGCTTCTTAGGTTGCAAGACCTCTCTAATCAAGAGAGTGGGGGAACTGTAGGCTCCTTTTAGAAGTGTCCCATCATCCTCTGGGACCTGGATACACTAGGATAAAGGGTAAAATATTGACTGTTTCTTATGTTTATACTCATTGGCACTCGTCTCCAAGTAGGCTGTAGAGCACTCAGGTCAGTTATACCAGTTTTAAGGAAGGAATAACTAACCTGATGTATGAGGAGTATACATGAGTGTACATGTTCATATATGAATGCGCCAAGGTCTGTGGGAGTCAGAGACAACGTTGGGTGTCAGTCCCAAACCTCTCACCTTGGTTGAGGTGGGGTCTCTTGCTTTTCCACCTCAGACAACAGGTCATCTGGTCTTCAGGCTTCTGAGAACTCTCCTGTTTCACATCTTATCTCACAGTGGGAGCACTAGGGTTCCAGATGTGTGCTACTATGTTCAGCTTTACGTAGGCTCTAGAATTTAAACTCAAATTGTCATGCTTGTGTGCCAAGTTTGTCCCCTGAGTCATCTCCACAGCCTGACTCTGGAAAGACATTTCTAACCCAGAGAGTTTCCTGACAGCTGGGCACACTTTCCTTGGATGCAGCTAATCCCTGCCAGTGGAAGGAAACTGCAAGCCCTTCCATGGGGTTGTGGAAATGTTCTGTTCATTCACTCGCCAAATAAGCTCCTACGGGGCCAATTTTTGGCAGTTGGTAGCTGTGTTTAGCAAAAATAAAGTCTATTTCTCTTTTGCTCTCACACAATAATCCACAAAGAAAATTTCTCTGACCCCAAAAGGTGTGAGGATCTCTCTCCTCCGTATGTGAGCATTCTTCTGCATATTCCAGTTGGGCATCCTCTAATTCAATTCAGTTCTGACACTGTTCTAGTTTTCTATTGTGATAAAACACTGACCAGAAAGCAACTTGGGGAGGAAAGAGTTAATTTGGCTCAAAGGTTACTGTCTATCATTGAGGAAAACTGAGGCAGGAACCGAAGCAAGGCTGTGGAGGAACCGAAGCAAGGCTGTGGAGGAACGCTGCTGCTTACTGGCTTTCTCTGTTCTCATACAGGCCAGGCTAACCTGCCCTGAGATGCCACCACCCCCAGTGGGCTGGAGCAATTAAGTAAATGTCCCCCACAGATGTGCCTACAGATTAACCAGATGGAGGCTATTCTTCAGTTAAGATTCTCTCTTCCCAGATGTATCATGGTTTGTGTCAAGTTGACCCAAACTAACCAGCACAGATTCAGTCTACACAGGAATGATGACATCAGACCCCACAGGTTGAGGACTAAGGCCTCAAGGGTAACCTCACTTTAAATGTCAGTCCTGCATCCTAGGCAGTCTTCACTGCTGATAGTACTGCTATCAATCAAGGTTCTTAGAATCCCCTCCTTTCATTCAGTTAACTTTCCAGAGCAGCTCACAAACTCAAAGAAAGAATTGTTTGTCAGTGTGTAACAAAGGTTATTATTACAGATTCCAGACAAAGAGATACGTGGGTAAGCTGTGGCAAACGTGTGGGTGAGCTATGGCAGATGTGTGTGTGAGCTGTGGCAAGTGTGTGGGCGAGCTGTATGAGAGCCATGGCTGAGCTGTGGCATATGTGTGGGTGAGCTGTGGCAGATGTGTGTGTGAACTGTGGCAGATGTGTGTGTGAGCTGTGGCAAGTGTGTGGGTGAGCTATATGAGACCCGTGGGGGAGCTGTATGAGTGCCGTGCGAGCTGTGGGAGAAGGACCACTTCATTCCCATGTCCTTTCTAGGTACACAGCCTCTTCCACTGAGGAACCTTTACCCAGAGGATCTCTGAACTCTGACCTTTCAGCTTTCCGTGGAGAACTCATTCCATAGCAGGATTGCTAACTGACTGGGTGGGGGCCAGCAAGGCCTGTCCAGATTCTTAAGACACATTTTCAGATGAAAGTCTCCTTGTAGTCAATTAAAGCTAGGAAAATATTAGAATTTTTTATGACCTGCCTTGAGGAGGGAGTTACAAGCTAGGAATTGTGGTTGCAAAGCAAAATGTATCATAAATAAGAGCCCAGGTGATGTGCAAGCTACCCTAAGCATCAAAGCATATAGAACCAATGGCAATTACAACATACCTCTTGAGTTTGCAAACCAGTTAGTTGCACTCGAAATATCTTATACCTATTTAAAGTGCTGAAAATCCTATGTACCTTTTTGAATTTTATAAATTGCACATAGAGGATCCAAAGGATTAAGGGAACAGCAGAGGTGCTGCCCTGAAGATAACAGAAGCCTCCAAAAGTCCAGCCTGAAGCCCAGAGATGTGGATGTGTGAAAGGAAGGAGATGCCGGTCCTGGGTTTCCTATGAGGTGGTTGTAAATAGAAATGCACCAGAACAAGGCATAATTAGGGGCTAAATGATTGGAATACAACCAAGCACCCCAAGATTTCTCAATCCTGCCAAATGCTTCTTTGCAAACAGTTACCTCAGAAGCAACTGCAGGCACTCTGTTAACTATGCAGTGGTCACACTGTGATACTGCAGCTGCGGGCACTCAGATTTCTGGGAGCTTTCCTTCCAGCTTTGTCCTCGAAGGGAGCATTAATGTCTGTCTTTCTAGAGCCAGGCTCCTGGATAGCTCTGCAGCCAAGACAGAGATTCTCCTGGCTGGCAGGATCTTAAAGCCTCTACCTATTATGTAAATTCTCTCCACATAGCGTTATTGAGCAGCATTGGAAATCTCTGCTTCAGCTCTTCTGGAGTAAAGAGTATGTGGTACAGTCAGGCGGTGGCGGTGCGGGCCTTTAATCCCAGCATCTCAGGAGACTGAGGCAGGTACATCTCTGTTAGTTCGAGGTCAGCCTGGTCTACAGAGCAAGTTCCAGGGCAGCCAGGGAAACTCTGTCTCAAAAAAACAAAACAAA